>NW_020837954.1:37013502-37079682 GCF_003676395.1 Aethalodelphis obliquidens | reverse complement strand
GGCCTCTCTCGTTGCGGAGCACAGGCTCCGGACGCGCAGGCTCAGTGGCCATGGCTCACGGGCCCAGCCGCTCCGCGGCATGTGGGATCTTCCCGGACCAGGGCACGAACCCGTGTCCCCTGCATCGGCAGGCGGACTCTCAACCACTGCACCACCAGGGAAGCCCCCATCATACCCATTCTGTATCAATTTACTTTAGAATTGAAATTTTCTTTTTGTGTAATGCCATTAGAGAAACCAAGAGAGCTTAGTGGTTTGTTTTCGATTTGCGGGGGGGGGGGGGGTAAAAAGATATTGAATCAGCTTTTGCTGTTTAATAAACCATTCCAAAACTTGGTGGCTCAAAACACAGCCCGTTATTTAGCTCACCATTCTGTGGTTTGGCCGCTGGGGCTGGGTTCCGCGACGTGATGGGCCTGGCTTCTGCTGGGCTCACTCTTGCACCTGCAGTCAGCTGGCGCATAATGGAATCTTTCACATATCAGATGGTTGGCTGACCGTTGATTGGCTGTGGCTACAGGGGTGTCTGGGCTGTGTGAGTCTCAACATTTGGCAGGTTAGCCTGGTTTTCTTTACGTGGTAAGTTGCGGGGTTCTGTGAAGCGGTGAGGGAGGGCAAGCTTTAAGGCTTAAGTACTTTTCAGATCTCTTGCGTTATGTTTGCTGTTATCCCACTGGCCACAGCAAGTTACAAGGGAGCTGAACTCCCAAGGGTGGAGAAAGACTCCACCCCTTTGTGGGAGGAGCTGTAAAATTATACTGCGATGTCATGAATACAAGGAGGAAAAGAATTTGTGGCCATTTTTGCAGTCTGCTACAGATATTCTGAGGACTTCAGATCTTGGTTCAGTGGATATTGTCTCCCTTTTGAAATACACGTAGAATCTACCGCCACTTTTCACTTCTGGTGCTACCTCTTAGTTCAGTCCATGATCACCTTTTGCCTCCTTACAGGTCCCTTGCTTCCACCCTTGCCCCCTGTGCTCTACACAGCAGCCAGAGCAAACTTTTCGAATAAAAGTCAGATCATGTTCAAAACCTTCCATTCACCTCCTATCTCTTTCAGAATAAAATTTAAATTCCTTACTAAGGCTGCAATACTACACGATACAGCCGTTTCTCTGACCTCATCTTACATCACTCTTCTCCTCACTCATCCTATCCTATCCAGCTACACTTCCCTTCTGGCTGTTTCTCAGATACACTAAACGTGCTCCTGTCTCAAGGCTTTGCGTTTGCTGTTTTCTCTGCCAGATATCCTGCATGGCTCCCTCCTTCACTTCTTTTAGGTTTCTTTTATGTGTCACCTTCTCAGAGAGGCCTTCACTGGTATCCCTACGTATAATAACAGTCTTTCCTAACAATCTCTGGCTGGCTTTATTTTACTCCCTAGCACTTACCACCACCTGACGTGTTTTTCTCTCTCCTCCAGTTAGAACGTAAGCTCCTTGAGGGCTGCAACTGAGTGTTTATCCACAGTGACTAGAACAGTGCCTGGTGCAGGGTATATGCACCCTGAGCCTCAGTGGAATGACTGTTAAGTGAAATTCATCACCTGGTCTCAGTGGTGGCTCTTCCCTAGAGCTGGTGATACTTGTGTCCTATCGTTGCTGGGCTAGAGGCAACGCCGCTCCTCCCCTTGCCCAGTGCTCAGCTGGACTGGTGTAATGATATTTAATGAAGTTTTTATCCTATTTCCCTTAGAAATTTTTAAACAATTTAGGGTTACTGGTTTTTGGATCATTTTTCTTTATAAATGTCTATCTTCATGGACTCAGAAATGTAATTATTCTATTTTATCCTGATGGCTTAGGTAAATACATAAATACTTATTTGTGTTTTTTTGCAGAGGGTGGCACACAGCAAACTATCTGGGCTAGACGTGGAGGCTCAGTTGTTGTGGTGTTAATACCTTCTTCTTGTACTCTTGAAATTCCTTCAGTCCCCAAGCCCCTTTTTCTTAGGCCTGTATACCAAATTCAGGTCCTACTGGGCTAGGCTTCCCTTGAGCTTTAGCTAACCCAGGCATAGGGTTGCTGTCCTTCAAGTGTAATTTGTCTCTCAAATGGCTTTGCTGTAGCTGCCTCTCAGGCCTTGAATCTGAATTGTTAGTCCACAGGAGTTTACCATCTGCAGGTATGTGTTTGTAACATAGAGTCAAACCTCTAATTTGGAATAATGAGATGGGACGGGAATGAGTAGGAGGAAGGGCAGTCTGGCTTAGTGAAGCCTCCAAATCACAGAATACTTGAAGACAATTATATGATTTCTAAATTATAATGTATATTATAGACTAATATGTAACTGAGACATAATGAGCTGTGCGAGCAGCAGTATGGAAATATTCACAATTCACAACAGGCCTACAGAATAAGCTAAGAATGGTGAGCAGCAAAGTCTTTGTGAGGGTTATTTGACTCAGAATTTGAAGGCTAATCCAAAGAACCTGAAGAATCATAAATTTCCTGAAAGCTTTGATTTGAAAAAGTTACTGATTTTTGTATAGAGCGTTCCCAATTAGTGAAGACCTGAAAGTATGCAGGTACAGATGGACTTGTACTTGATCATAATCACATTCTTCAAGTTTAAAGTGGAAATTTGGAAGAGAAGGAGCTGTGACAGGTGGTCTCACTGCCTCAACTTCCTTCCTTGGAAGTTCAGGTAATCCTCTGTGGAAACATCTTCTCCCATCCTAGAAAGTGGGTGGATATGTATTAATTTCTGTTGCCCCAAAGCTGGTTGAGTTAGGAAGTTGGAAAGCAAAACAAGAGGAATTTAAAAATAATTTAGTGGAAAGAGAGTGCTCATAAATGGCAGCAGGGACTGGGGGACTGTTCTGGTCTCTAGCTTCTTTTTTTTTTTTTTTTTTTTTGTGGTATGCGGGCCTCTCACTGTTGTGGCCTCTCCCGTTGCAGAGCACAGGCTCCGGACGCACAGGGTCAGCGGCCATGGCTCACGGGCCCAGCCGCTCCGCGGCATGTGGGATCTTCCCGGACCAGGGCACGAACCCATGTCCCCTGCATCGGCAGGCGGACTTTCAACCACTGCGCCACCAGGGAAGCCCATGGTCTCTGGCTTCTTATGATGGTATGGACAGGGTTAAGAACATGCACTTTGGAGACAGGCTAAGGTTTTAGTCCAGATTTTGCCATTTACTGTTTGAGTGATCTTAAATTATTGAACCTCTCTACATCTCAGTTTCCTTTGTCATAATGGGGATGCTGATAGAACCTATATTTTAGATTTTTTGTAAGGAATAGTGAGGTTAATGTATGCAAAAGGCTTAGTACTAGAAAAGGCACATAATATATACTCAGGAAATGTTAGCTAATATATAGAGAAGGCATACTTTTTCAAGAATTCAGAAAAATGATGGTACCAGAAGGGCTTAAAAATGGGCACGAGGACACAGTCTTTTGTGACGTTTTGGCCCCTATGAAAATATTGAATATGTGCAGTTAGTTTGTGAGAGGGACAGAGCGAGCGGTGACAGGGAGAGGGAAGGGGTTGTCATAGCATTCACAAGGCCTGCAGCTGGGGTGGGTAGCCAGTGGTTTAGCAAGGAATGGGCAGGGACTTTGACGTGTGCAAAGTGGCTCCATAGAGAGGCGTGTGAGGTTGTGTGAGGAGAGAAAAGCATATGTGTGGTAGTGGGGGCAGAGAGCTACCGGGGCAGGAGGAGAGCACTGGTGTGTATAGGAGTGTGTTGGGGACCGGGTGGGAGGGCAGGGAGTGGAGTAAGGACTTGCAGGCTTCAATCTGGCAATTACATTTGATGGCAAAGGCATTTAGGAGCCATTCAAGCTAGGCGTCTACAAGGAGGGATGATACAAACTAAGGCTCTCCTGTTGGTATAAGATGGATCAGTAGGGTAAAGCTCAAATTTATCCACTGAGGTGCCTCTAGGCATAAGAGAATTGCCCTGCCACAATCCTGCAATTTCTTTGAATTCTTTTTTTTTACTTTACAAATTCAGAGATTTTTGCATTCCATAATATATTAGCTTCTTTTCATTCTAAAAATTGGTGTTTTTAGTAAAGTTTATGGCTCCAGGGAGATGTGCCATGTTTATCCTATGGCTTCTAGAAGACACTCGGGCTGCCCTCCTTGGATCAGTCCAGGAGCAAGATAATTAGTAAGTAGGGTATTTGGAATGCGAGGGCCAAGGGCCTTTAGGAGGGCTTCACACTCAACAGCCTGCAGGCAGGCAGGCCGGGTCCCTCATTATTCTTCCAGGCCTTGTAGGCCCCAAATCCTTTCTGTAAGGCATCTAGAGAGTTTTTGAAAGCCTACTAACAGTGCTTTAGTGCTTACTACTTCCCCACCTTTTTTTTTTCTTCTCTTCCCATGGCCGAAAATACCCAGCCTTTTTCTTACTGCTTTTTTCAAGAAATTTTATTGAGATATAACTTACATACTGTGCAGTTCTCCCATTTAAAGTGTTCAATTCAGTGTTTAGTGTGTTCACAGAGTTGTGCAACCATTACCGCTGTCTAATGTTGGAACATTTTTGTTCCTCCTAAAAGAAACTGTATCCATTATCAGTTATTCCTCATTTTCCTGCTCCCACCCCTGCCACCCCTAGTCCTTGGCAACCATAATCTACTTTCTGTGTATAGGTTTGCCTATTCTATTCACATAAATGGAATCGTATGTTATGTGGTCCTTTGTGACTGACTTCTTTCATTTAGCATGTTTCCAAGGTTCCTAATGTTGTGACATGTATCTGCTTCATTCCTTTCTATGGTTGATCATATTCCATTGTAACACGTTTTACTTATCCATTTGTCAGTTGATGAACATTTGGATTGTTTCCATTTTGTGGCTATTACGAGTAACGCTGTGTTTTTGTGTGGACATGTTCTCAGTTTTCTTGGGTAAATACTTTAGGCATAGAATTACTGGGTCATATTGTAATTCTGTGTTTAACTTTTTGAGGAGTTGCCAAACTGTTTTTCACAGTGGTATGCCATTTTGCATTTCCATTAGCAATGTATAAGGGATCTGATTTTTCTACATCCTTGGCAACACTTGTTATTCTTTTGTCTTTTTGATTAGCGCCATCCTATTGGGTGTGATTTGTATTTTCCTGATGGCTCATGATGTTTAGCATCTTTTCATGTGCTTATTGGTCATTTGTGCATATTCTTTGGAGAAATTTTTGTTCAAATCATTTGCCCATTTTTGGTTTGTCTTTTTGTTATCGAGTTGCGAGAGTTCCTTTAATATTCTGAGCGCAATTTTCTTATCAGATACATGATTTGTAAATATTTTCTCCCATACTGTGGGTTGCCTTTCACTTTTTTGATAGTGTCTTTTGAAGCAGAACAGTTTTTCATCTTGATGAAGTCCCATTTATCTCATTTTTTCTTTTATTGAATTGTGCTTTTCTTCCTGCTTTTTTTTTTTAAATTTCCTCCTTTTAAAAAAATATTTATTTATTTGGTTGCACTGGGTCTTAGTTGCGACAGGCGGACTCCTTAGTTGTGGCATGCGAACTCTTAGTTGTGGCATGCGAACTCTTAGTTGTGGCATGCGAACACTTAGTTATGGCATGCATGTGGGATCTAGTTCCCTGACTGGGGATGGAACCCGGGCTGCCTGCAATGAGAGCACGGAGTCTTAACCACTGTGCCACCAGGGAAGTCCCTCTTCCTGCTTTATAATCCCAAGCTATTCTGTGGAATGTTGGGATAGGAACAAGAGAACCTGGGTTTTAGTCACTTTTACCACTAATGAACTGATTGACAGTGCGCAAGTCATTGTCTGTTTGCCCTGCTTACACCACTCTGTCGTCCACAAAAGAGATCTTTTTCTAAAAACTCCATGCTGATCATGTCACTTCCCTCTTCAGAAATGTCTGTCTGTTTTGTATTGTCCATAAAGGATAAAATCTAAATACTTAAGTTTGACATTTAAAGCTGGCCCTCTGTTTCTTTAGCACAACCTTTCTAGACATGCCGAGTATCTCACCAATGTTTAAACCTATGCTGAATATCTCACCTATGTTGTACTCTTTTCCTACTTCATGACTCTCTGCTTGTGCTTTTTTTCTTGACTAAGAAATCTTTCCCCATCTCCTGTTCCTCTTTATGTAGTAAACTCCCTACTTAGTCTTTCAACGTCTAGGGCAAATATTCATTGTTGTGCCCATGCGGTGCCTGGTACATAGTACATGCTTAATAAGTAATTGTTGAATGAATGAACCACTATATTTTCTTGAAAGCCTTGCCAGGCTTTTTATACAAAATTGTTAGTTCCTATTTTGGATTTCTAGAGTATATGCTTTTTTATGTCTGTGATAATACTCCCACACAGTTTTGTAATTTGTTTGTAATATTTTTCTCTTCCACCCAGTGATACTTTGGGAAGCAGGTGATATGTCCATTATGTTCCCAGCTAAGTTTCTGGCATGTGCAGCAGGATAGTATAGTGATCAGTAAATGTTGCCTGTGAATGGATGAGTTTCTCTGGGGAACTCTGTAAATTAAAGAGGGGATATAGATTGTTGATTCTCAGCTTTCAGAAACCAGGTTAGAGAAAGATTATAAAGCGGATGTAAAAGGATGTGAGGAGTTAAATCCTCAGCAAAAGATATTCCGTCAAACTTTGACAGAGACTGTTTGGAGACAGGCTGACTCCACGGACACAGCCTCCCTTGCCTGGTCTTTTGAGAGTGGGGAAAGATTTGGGGGGGAGAGTGAATGGAAAGAGTGTGTGAGGAGGTGGTTATAATTACGGTTGCATAGTCCCCACTGTTTATGTGGATTTCCTCAATTTTAAAGTAGTTACTACTGAGTTTAATTATCTTTTTAACCTTAGGGATGTAAAGCTGTTTTTGGCATCTTTAGAAACTTCCTTGGGAGTAACCAGATTACGTGATCCTGCTAATGCTATAATAAGATCTTTTCCAGCTCTAAGATTTCATGGTTCAAGACTTTGTCTTACCCATGAAATATTTCTTGATTACTTTAGTCCTCAATGATCTCTGTCTTCTTCTTTTTTTTGCGGTACGCGGACCTCTCACTGTTGTGGCCTCTCCTGTTGCGGAGCGCAGGCTCCAGACGTACAGGCTCAGTGGCCATGGTTCTTGCCAAGAAAACACGAGGGCTGTTTGGTGAAATCAGAACTTTGAAGTTTATAATGTATACAGTGTGTCTGGGTCTCCCAAGTGGCTACCCAGGTAGTGTGATAGGAATAATCCATACCTGTAGCTGATTTTTCATTTGGAAGAAAAAAAAAATTTGGAAGTAGCTCATACTCCCTGGCTGTTTACCCAGATTTCATTTCTGAGTAATGAACTTATGTTTTCAAATTTGGGACTCAGGACCCTGGCATGTGATTTTGGTGCTGCATGCTAAATCAGAACTTCAAAGAGTTTTTCTGTTTTGTTTTGTTTTTAAAAACAGGGCGATGCCCTTCCTAGTAAAGCAGAATTTTTTTGTTTGTTTGAGTCGATTGGGGTTTTTCCAAATGTTTTCCCTTGCAATCTGCTATTAATAAGGGCTTTCAAGGCACTCATACAATTCTCACAGTTTCATTATACCTAAGAAGAGAGAGACTATTTATGATTGTCATATCATTTGCAAATATTTTCTCCTGTTCCGTAGGTTGTCCTTTTGATTTGTTGATGGTTTCCTTTGCTTTGCAAAATCTCTTAAGTTTAATTAGCTTCCATTTGTTTATTTTGGCTTTTGTTTCCTTTGCCTTAGGAGACAGATCCAAAGAAATCTTGCTATGTTTTATGTTAAAGGGTGTTCTGCCTATGTTTTCTTCTAGGAGTTTTATGAATTCCAGTCTTACATTTAGGTGTTTAATCTATTTTGAGTTTATTTTTGTATATGGTATAAGAAAATATTCTAATTTAATTTTTTTACATGTAGCTTTTCAGTTTTCCCAGCACTGGTTATTGAAGAGACTGTCTTTTCCCCATTGTATATTCTTGCCTCCTTTCTCATAGATTGACCACAAATGTGTGGGTTTATCTCTGGGTCCTCTGTTCTGTTCCCTAGATCTATGTGTCTGTTTTTGTGCCAGTACCATAATGTTTTGATTACTGTAGCTTTGTAGTATAGTCTGAAGTCAAGGAGTGTGATACCTTCAGCTCTGCTCTTTCTCAGGATTGCTTTGGCTATTTGGGCTCTTTTGTGTTTCCATACTACTTTCACATTTTCACCTTACTACTAGCTTTGTATGTGATTGATTTACTACCTTCACTGTGTTTTTGCCTTTACCAGTGAGCTTTTTCCTTTTATAATCTTCATGTTCTAGTTGTGGCCTTTTCTTTTTTGCTTAGAGAAGTCCCTTTAACATTTCTTATAAAGCTGGTTTGGTGGTGCTGAGCTCTTTCAGCTTTTGCTTGTATGTAAAACTTTTGATCTCTCCATCAAATCTGAATGAAATTTTTTGTTTGTAAATTTTTACCTTTCATCATTTTACATATATCATGCCACTCCCTTCTGGCCTGCAGAGTTTCTGCTGAAAAGTCAGCTGATAGCCTTCTGGAAGTTCCCTTGTACATAACTTGTTGTTTTTCCCTTGCTGCTTTTAATATTCTCTTTATCTTTATTTTTTGCCATTTTAATTACAGTGTGTCTTGGTGTGGTCCCCTTTGGATTGATCTGTTTTTTGTGACTCTGTGCTTCCTGAGCCTGAATGTCTGTTTCCTTTCCCAGGTTAGGGAAGTTTTCAGCTATTGTGTCTTCAAATACGTTCTCTGCCCCTTTCTCTCTCTCTTCTCTTTTTGGGACCCCTGTAATGCGAGTGTTAGTACACTTGATGTTATCTCAGAGGTCTCTTAAACTGTCCTGGTTTCTTTTTATTCTTTTTTCTGTTCAGCTTCAGTGATTTCTAGTGCTCTGTCTTCCAGCTTGCTGATTCATTCGTCTGTATCATTTAATCTACTGTTGATTCCTTCTAGTTTCTTAAAAAAATTTTCAGTTACTGTATTCTTCATCTCTGGTTCTTCTTTATATTTTCTAACTCTTCTTTAAAAACTTCTAACTTCTCACTCTGCTCACCCATTCTTCTTCCAAGTTCTTTGATTATCTTTACCATCATTACCTTGAACTCTTTACTGGGTAGGTTGCCTATCTCCACTTCAATTAGCTCTTCTTTTGGGGTTTTATCTTGTTCCTTCATTTGCAGCATATTCCTCTGTCACTTCATTTTGCCCATTTTGCTGTTTTTATTTCTATGCGTCTGGTAGGTTGATTATGTTTCTTTCTTTTTTTTTTTTTTTGATTATGTTTCTTCACCTTAGAGAAGTGGTCTTTTGTAGGAGACGTCCTATGAGTGCCAGCACCCCACTTCCCTCTGGTCACCAGGGCTATATGCTCTAGGAGTGCCCCTATGTAGGCTGCATGGGTCCTTCTGTTGTGGTGGGCTGACTGCTATGGGCAATCTGGTAGGTGTGGCTGGCCCCCAGCCCAGTTGGTTGCCAGACCTTGCCTTGTGTGGAGGCTGCTGGCCACTGGTTGGCAAGGCCAGGTCATGAGGTAGCTGTCTGCGGAACCCCAGGGCGGGTCCCACAGCTAATGCTGGCTCACTGGTAGGCAGAACAGGGTTCTGGAGTGAGTGGTTACAGGACCAGTGTTCCTGGATCTAGTGTAGGCCTGCTGGTGGGTGGGGCCAGTTCTTGTCATGGCTGCTTGGGGGTTTCGGGGTGTTTCAAAGCTGGTGCTGGTCTGCTGGTGAGTGGGGCTGGATCCTGGGGTGACTGGCTGAGGAGTTTAAGGTATTTCAGAGCTGGTGTTTACCTGCTGGTGGGTGGGGCCGGGTTCTGGGGTCTCTGGCTGCAGGGCCTTGGAGGTTCCAAAGCTGGTATCAGCCCACTAGTGGGTGTGGCTGCTGGCTGATGGGCCCAAGGTGTCCCAGAGCTGGTGTTGGTCTGCTGGTGGACAGGACCAGGGCCCTGGGGATCCTAGGGCTTTTGTCAGCCTGCTGGCATGTTGCATGGGTCCTGATATGTCAGTCTGTGGGGCTGCGGTGGTCCTGGGGCTGGTGCCTGCCCACTGGTACGTGAGGTTGGTCCCGGTCTAGTGCTGACCTTCTAGTAGGTGGAGCCAGGTCCCAGAGTCTCTGACTGTAAGCCTGGGGGTCCCGGAATTGGTGTGTTGCTGATGGGCGGGGCTGAGGCCCAGTGAGTCTTGGGGTTGGTACCTGCCCACTGGTGGTGGGGCCAGGTCCAGGGGTTCCTGGGGCTGATGCCTGCTCACTGGTGGGTAGAGCTGCGTCCTGGGCCCTCTGGTGAACAGGGCCCTGTCCTGGGGTAGCTGTGGTTTCAGGGGGTTTTAAGGCAGCCTGCCTGCTGGTGGGTGGGACTGTGTCCCTGCGCATCTAGTTGCTTGGCCTGAGACTTCCCAGTACTGGTGCTGACAGTCTGATAGGCGGGTCCAGATCCCCAGTGCTAATAAGCTAGAGGGAGGATTCCAAAATGTCGCTTGCCGACACCAGTGTCCACATGGTTGAACAAGCTCCCAATAATGGTTGCTGCCAGGGTTTGATGTCCCCAGGGGGAGCTCCAGTTGCCTCCTGCGTCTCTGGGAGATTCTCCAAGATCAGCAGGTGGGTTTGACCCAGGCTCCTTTCAAATGACTGCCTCTGCCCTGGGTCCCAGAGCATGTGAGATTTTGTATGTGCTTTTTAAGAGTGGAGTCTCTTATTTCCCACAGCCCTCTGGGTCTTGTGAAAGTCAGTCCCACTGGTATTCAAAGCCGGACGTTCTGGGGGCTTGTCTGCTGCAGGATCCCCGGAGCTGGGGAGCCCGATGTGGGGCTCAGACCTGTTGCTGCTTGTGCAGAACCTCTGCAGTTGTAATTATCCTCCTGCTTGTGAATTGCCCACTCAAGGGTATGGGTTCGGACTATATGGGTTCTGACTATACCACAACCCTGCCCCTCCTACCCATCTCATTGTGGCTCTTTCTTTGTATCTTCAGTTGTAGAAGATCTTTTCTGCTAGATTCTGGTCTTTCTTATCAATAGTTGCTCTGTATGTAGCTGCCATTTTGGTGTACTTGTGGGAGGAGGTGAGCTCAGGATCTTCCTGCTCTGCCATCTTGCCCAAGCTCCTTGAGTATGTAATTCTTGATGTATGGGGTGTACTGCTTATTGGACCATTCCCATATATTGGGCTGCCTTACTAGCATACCTTTCATGGCTCCCACGTACAGCTTTGCAGATTTTACACTCACTGCATAATGTACAACCTTTTAATATAAAAAATTGTCCATTCTCTTGTTAAGATTTTCAGTTCCTTGGAAGTAGGAATAATCTTAGATTTTTATGTTCTCCATAGCACCCAGTTAATTGTTTATATTCAGCTTATTTGTTCTAATATTTTTATCAATTTCATATAGCAAATATGGTGGTACTATTTTATCTTTTATTTAGGAAAGAACTGTACTAACAGAAATGATTTAAGATTAGTCACAGAGTCTTAAATTTGATGAAAGTTCTTTTTTAATTTTTAGAGTTCTTTTGCCACCAGCGCTTCATTTCCATTATAATTTAGAATGTGATGAGTAATGTTTTAATAACCATTAAAATTAAAGTACTATTGATTGAATATTATCTTTTGGAATATACAGCTGCTAAAGGAGATTTTGACCTAACAATTCCAGTTAGAAGCCTTGAGCTAAGTTTTTCTGAACCTCCCCCCACCACCCTCCAAATGTACAGATTGTTCCTCTGTGAATAGTTGAATGTGTTTTTTGGTCTTCTTCTGAAAAAGAAAAAAGGAAACTTTTTCAAAGTTATAAAAGTCATGCATATATCATTATAGAAAATACAGATGAACATTATAGAAGGACATAAAAATAATCACCTATTCTCAGCTCCAGAGATGATTACCATTTCAAACATTTTGTTGTATGTTCTTCAGGCTTTTTGGAGGGGAGGGGGTGACTCTGTGTATGGGCTCATGGTCTTGAAAATAATTCTGAATTTATTTATTTACTTATTTTAAAATTTATTTATTTTTACTTATTTATTTTTGGCTGCGTTGGGTCTTTGTTACTGTGCACAGGCTTTCTCTAGTTGTGACGAGCGGGGGCTACTCTTTGTTGCAGTGCGCGGGCTTCTCATTGCGGTGGCTTCTCCTGTTGCGGAGCACGGGATCTAGGTGCGTGAACTTCAGTAGTTGTGGCACGTGGGCTCAGTGGTTGTGGCTCACGGGCTGTAGAGCGCAGGCTCAGTAGTTGTGGCGAATGGGCTTTGTTGCTCCACGGCATATGGGATCTTCCTGGACCAGGACTCAAACCCGTGTCCCCTGCATTGGCAGGCGGATTCTTAACCACTGCGCCGCCAGGGAAGCCCCTGAATTTATTTTTAAATTAACCCTACATTTTTTTGGGAAGGGCTAATTCTATCTTATCCACGACTGTGAGTAATTTATATTAATTTGCCTTTTTTATCAAGTTACATCAAGTAATTGACTTAGCTAAATAGTAGTATATCTCTTGGTCAGATCAGTGCTTGTTGAGCAACAAGACTGAAATATAAAGAACATAAAGCAGTGCTACTAGAATATTAGGTCGTATGTCCTCTGCTTCATTCGACTACCCATTTTGGGAACCACTGACTTTTTTTTAATATTGGAAACTGAGCCAGAACATTTTTGCTTGTAGTTTGAGGAAGGAGAGTACTCATGCTCAGCTTCTCTGCATTTTGGAGTATGATGATTTATGACATAATGTGTACATTTCTCCAGTTCCCTTCTCACCCTTCCGTCTTCCTGGCAGAAGGAATCCAGATAACTGCTGACTAATGCCAATACAAGGATTTCTTGTATTCATAGAGGGAGTATGGGGGAGTGGAAGAGAACAGGCCTTGGTGATTTGCTGCTTTCTACCTGTGTATGACCCTTGGCAAGAACTTAACCCTTTTGAGTCATAGTTAACTCATCCATTAGAGTCCTTGCTCCAGTGGTCATCTCTGCTGTTATCCTGGCTGTCTTTCCTCACCTTACGTTTCATTTGGTTCTCATGGCAGGTGAGGGAGTGAGGAGGATGGGTGTTATCATCCTCATAATTTAGATAAGGGAAGTTGCAGGTGGTAGGAGGCAGTCCCAGCACCTCATGCCTCTAGCTCTGGTACCTTCTACTTTATGCTGTGTTGATGCTTCCATTAAAGACAACAACAACAACAACAACAACAAACCCAGAACTTAAAATAATTTTAGATTTAAAGTTGCAAAAACAGAGAATTCAAATTGCTTCCCTAATAGTAACAATTTACATAACTGTCATCTCCATTTTTTTCTACTGAATATGGTTCAGTTTTGAATATATTTCACCACCATCTTTTCTTTTTTAAACAGCTTTATTGAGATAAACAGTTGGCCCTCCCTATCCTCAGGTTCCAAATCTGCGGATTCAACCAACCGTGGATTGAAAATATTCAGGAAACAAAAATTTCAGGATGCTCCAAAACGCACAACTTGAATTTACTTCATGCTAGCAACTATTTACATAGCATTTACATTGTATTTACAACTATTTACATAGCCATTTACATTACGTATTATAAGTAATCTAGAAATGATTTGAAGTTATAAGGGACAATGTGCATAGGTTATATGCAAATACTATGCCATATATGCAAATACTATGCCATTTTACATAAGGGACTTAAGCACCTTAGGATTTTGGTATGTGGGTGGGGTATGTGTCCTAAAACCAATTCCCTGAGGATACTGTGGGATGACTATTATATGCATACCATACAGTTTACCCGTTTAAAGTATACAGTTCACTAGTTATTTAGTATATTCACAGATTTGTGTAACTATCACCACAGAATAATTTTAGAACATTTTTTTAAAAAAATTATTTATTTATTTATTTTGGGCTGTGTTGGGTCTTTGTTGCTGAGCGCGGGCTTTCTCTAGTTGCGGTTAGCGGGGGCTACTCTTCGTTGCGATGCACAGGCTTCTCATTGTGGTGGCTTCTCTTGTGGTGGAGCATGGGCACTAGGCACGCAGGCTTCAGTAGCTGTGGCACATGGGCTCAAGAGCGCAGGCTCAGTAGCTGCGGCGCATGGGCTTAGTTGCTCCGCGGCATGTGGGATCTTCCTGGACCAGGGCTCGAACTCGTGTCCCTGCATTGGCAGGCGGATTCTTAACCACTGTGCCACCAGGGAAGTCCCTAGAACATTTTTATCACCTCAAAAAATAACCCTATATCCATTAGCAGTCACTGTCCATTCCTTTCTCTACCCCTTCCCCCAGCCCCGGGCAACCACTAATCTACTTTCTGTCTCTCTAGATTTGTCTAGATATTCTGGGCATTTCATGTAAATTTTCCACCATCTTTGTGTCTTGTTAGCATTTCCTATACAGACTCTAGAGCTACACTTTCTGAGTTTAAATCCCTTACTAGCATCTGACCGTGAGCTCATCATTTAATTTGTCTCTGCCTTGTTTTTTTAGTTTGTAAACTGTAAGATAATGATAGTACCTACGTATGGGGTTTTTTGATATTTATTTATTTATTTGGTTGTGCCGGGTCTTCGTTGTGGCAGGCGGGCTCTTTGTTGCATCTTGCCAGCTCCTTAGTTGCGGCAGGCGGGCTCCTTAGTTGTGGCATGTGAACTCTTAGTTGCGGCATGCATGTGGGATCTAGTTCCCTGGCCAGGCATCGAACCTGGGCTGCCTGTGTTGGGAGCGCGGAGTCTTAACCACTGTGCCACCAGGGAAGTCCCCCTGACATGTGGGGTTTTAAAAATTAAATGAGTTAACATGTGGAAGGCACTTAAAATTGTATCTGTCCCCAATAAGTACTCTGTAAATTTTAGCTGTTGTTATTGTGCTACGACCTGTCATATTTCTGATTAGTTCATTTTGAAGTTTCTTTATTAGTATTTATTGTTTCTGTGTTGTTAACAGCTAACCTTAAAGTTTATAAAAATTATTCAGGTCAGTTTTAGTATTGTGTCCTAACTCCAGAGTTTAGAATTTAGTCATTGTAAACTGTTTCCTGTCACAGAGACTTAGTTGGTTTAAAAAAAAAAAAAAAAAACCTGCAGCATTTGGCAGTATAATTATGCATCTTCATTTGGCACCTTGATGTGTTTATTTGAATGGGAGATGATGCACCCATCTGATTTAGTTAAAGTAAAGTAAATCTAGGTCATTGGTTTCTGAAAACCAAATTGGACTTCGTTAAAGTAAATTTGTTTCTTGAAAAGTTGCATTTGAAACTGGTTTTTTGGACACATTTGTTTTTCATATGTTCTTATAAGAAAAACTCCCAGTGCCCAAAAAACATATCCACCACCACCACTTCCATAGATGGGTAAACTCTGAGGCTCAATTTAAATGATCTGCAGGATAGTAAAATGAAGTGTGAGAAAGTCTGTTTAAAGTAGTTATCGTTGTCAAGATAATTTTCAATATAAATGCAAATCAGATCTAGATTAGGCCAAGTGAGAGGGATTGTGAAATACCAGATAAGACCCTAGAGATGCTGCACTAGGAACCAGAAATTCTGGGACTACGACTTGCTATCAGTTGTCAGCTGAGCAACCTGGAGCATGCCACTTATGTACTTGAGTTTTCTCATCTGTAAAATGAGACAGTGGGTCCAGGATAGATGGTCTCTTGGGACTCATCCAGAGCAAAAATTCTTTGGTTTATTTCTCATTTGCAATAAACAAGATACTACCAAACATCGATCAATTCTCTGTGCATTAGTAAGGGAAGGATAGGGCAGAGAAGTCACTATATCTGTGTTTTTATTGCTCTTTCCCCCATTCTTATCATTACTACCACAGCTGTTCTAGTTTCATGGTGAGGTGGCTGTTTTATAATTTGTATTTATGCATTTCTGCCATGTGTATTTGTCTCTTTCACAAGCAGCTCTGACTTGTGATACCTTCAAAATCTTATTAAGATTATAGTTACAGATGGTCTGGCGGGGCAGTGTAGCTCAGGACTAAAATCAACCTTCCCTCGGTGGTGGTAGAAATGGAAGCTGCCTTGTCCTGTGTTCCAGGGTGTCCTGAAGCCTTTTTATGAGTAATTGCATTTCTTAAAAATTGCCTATGAAGTAAATGCTTGTATGTAAATGATTTTTGTGACTAATTTTGATTTTAAATTTGGAATTGTAGTTTTAGAGGGAAAAAGCATATTCATACCTAACACAATAAATTGTCACTTCAGATTCCAAATACTGTAGAGATCTATACTCTTTGTAACTAGGCGGTTTTCTATTTCATATTCCCTGCCAGTGGTTCCCAACTGTGGGCTTTAAAAGATGAGCGATATGTAGTTATTGTAAGGGGTTCAGTCATCTATGCAAACCCCTAAGCTGCTGACTAAATAAATAGGCCTCGGGCATAAATGTACTAGTGTTTTTCAGATGTATATAGGTGCTTGTGATTAATAAAGCACAAGTTTTTTAAAAAACATGTACTGAATTCAGAAAAATCTTTTGTCCTTGTATTTTCTTTAATGATATTAATGATACAATCACTAGCATGTAGAGATCCACAGACACTTAAAACCCTTCCAAAGGTTCATGTACGTAAGCTTGAAAAACATTCTTGTCTAAAACCATGTCAAGAAGGTAGTGAAATGGTCAGCTGAACCCACCTGATATAGATTTGTTGAGAAACATGTATATATTAAGTAGTTTCTGTTTTAAGTAAAACTTAATTTAAGCAAGCTTTTGCCTTTTCACTTAATAAAACCCACATTATTTCTCTCTTTAATGGATTTAGGGCATTTGGTCTCAAGACAAAAAGTCAAACATTCAAATAGCCCCTCAAGACTTGGTTGATCCTAACTAAAAAAAGCTATCTAACTTATAAGGGAAAGATATTAACTTCATTTCTAAGATGATTATTTTGTTGACTGAATTGGTATCATGCTTAAAATAAGACATTAGCTATAGAAACTGAATTCAATTATTGCCAAAGGTTCACTAAATGTATTATCTTCTCCTAGGTGAATAAGGAAATGAGATTTATTGATATTTGTGACAAAAGAAATATGAACAATAGAGATGTGATACCAGGTGTTGCCACTAAAATGAGTGTGTTTCTGGCCATGAAAGGAGCAGTGTTCTATGACAGCTTGCAGCAAGCATTGAGTTACTTTCCAGTTTCTGGGTAAACTTTGAGCAGCCTCAATGTGTTTCTACCCAGTTACTTACCCTGTACTCTGTTAGTTACCTTTGGAGAGTGAAGCGCTATGGTTTATCTAGAGATGGTGCTTGTCAAGAAAGAAAAGCATTGTGACCTTTTGATGTGGACTCAAGTTTTATGAAATCCCATGGAGCCAATCTTCAGATCCAGGGTTCTAATTGAATAAAGACCTTCAAAGTTCTTTTGTCATATTGTTCTTTAAATGGAAAGGAAATAGTATCACACTCATACTTATGCATCTCTGTGTAAAATATTTAGAAATGGTATCGTATGGATGTAGTATATTTGTGATAAATGCCGGAATAAAGGTTAAAATGTCTTGGAAAAATGGGAAAGCTTAAGCAGGAGGAAATACAGTTTATTTTTATAATTTGGAATATTCCATTTAAAAGCAGTTAAACTGGTTAGAACTGAGGTAGAGGGAGGGGTGCTAGGATGGTTTAAAGGCCATAGCTATTACGGTGAGTGCCTGACATTTTGTTTTGAACTGTGTCTTCTCGTTTATTGTAGAACCAGAAATTTTCTACTGTGCACCCAGAGAAAATAGTTTGTTATTTAAGTCTAGAATTGAGGTTTTAATTTTTATTAATCATCAGGTCTGTCAGTCCTTCACACGTTTGACTTTGGTTATTCATTGGAGATTTAAGTAGGAAAGGAAAAGCCACATCATTAAGTATTGATCATTTAGATCAATAAATTGAAAAAGACAATTAGAATCAAATTTAAATTTGACCGCCTAAGATCAGAGTCTGCTAAATTAAACAATAAAACATTTATTAAACTTTCATAAAAATTAAAAAAAATTCTGCTAAATTAAACTACTTCTTTCTGGATATGTTCTTAATTGTCAACTGGTTATGGTTCAGGAGGGCAGCTTGATGAGGTTTCTTACCTCTTTGAAGCTGGTTTGGCAAATTGAATTAAGCCTATATGACTTGCTTTGAAGGCATAACAATGTCAGCATAATGTTGGTGAACAAACAGTGGACACCAGTACATCCCAGTGTGTGATATAGAATTATCCACAAAGCTTGATTTATCAAAGAAGTGACACACAGAAAAAAACAGTTTTTAGGCCTTAAATTTGAAAAATGAAGATAGCCCAAGTCTAATTTTAAGTCTGTGTCTTGAAAATTACTGTTAATGGCTTAAAAAAGGACACACTTGTCGAAAAAATGAAAACAAGTTGGTGTATATTCTTTCAGATTTTTTTCTTTGTCTGCATCTACACAAATATATACATGTTTATTTTTACAAACATGAGACCATACTCTTTCTCTCTCTCTCTATATATATATATTTCTTTGTACATTTATTTTCCACTTAACAGTTTGTCTTATTGTTGCTTTTTTAAAGAAAAATAGGTATACAGTCTTCCAAGGTGTGAATATACAGTAATTTATTTAAAACTATTTTCTTATTGACATTTGAAGTATTTCTAATTTGTTGCTGTTGTAAACAGTGCTATGGGAACTGCTTAATGCATACCTCTCCTCGTGCAGAGGTGAGCACATCTGTAGGATAGATTCCTAGAAGTGGAATTTTGAGTAAAAAAGTTTGGTAGATGCTGCCAAATTGCTTTGTAAGTAGCAATTTACATTCCTAGAAGGGTATCTGAGAATACCTGTTTTCCTACAGTTCCTGGATGTTCTCAGTCCTGTTAATTTTTTGGTAATTATATGGGTCACAAAGTGGTACCTTATTTATTTATTTTTAAAAATACTTGGAGACTTTTTTTCCCTCTTGTTTCTTTTTTTTTAATTTAATTAATTAATTTATTTTTGGCTGCTTTGGGTCTTCGTTGCTGTGCACAGGCTTTCTCTAGTTGTGGCGAGTGGGGGCTACTCTTCGTTGGTGGCTTCTCTTGTTGTGGAGCACAGGCTCTAGGCATACAGGCTTCAGTAGTTGTGGCATGCGGGCTCAGTAGTTGTGGCTCGCAGGCTCTAGAGCGCAGGCTCAGTAGTTGTGGTGCACGGGCTTAGTTGCTCCACGGCATGTGGGATCTTCCCGGACCAGGGCTTGAACCCGTGTCCCCTGCATTGGCAGGCATATTCTTAACCACTGCGCCATCAGGGAAGCCCTCCCTCATTTCTTTTATTTATCTATTTATCTATCTACTTATTTATTTATTTTTGGCTGCTTTGGGTCTTCATTACTGTGCACGGGCTTTCTCTAGTTGTGGCGAGCGGAGGCTACTCTTTGTTGTGGCACGCGGGCTTCTCATTGCAGTGGCTTCTCTTGTTGCGGAGCGTGGGCTCTAGGCGTGCGGGCTTCAGTAGTTGTGGCACGTGGGTTCAGTAGCTGTGGCTCACGGGCTCTAGAGCGCAGGCTCAGTAGTTGTGGCACATGGGCTTAGTTGCTCCGTGGCATGTGGGATCTTCCCAGAACAGGGCTCAAACCCACAGGCAGATTCTTTTTTTTTTTTTGCGGTACGCGGGCCTCTCACTGTTGCGGCCTCTCTGTTGCGGAGAACAGGCTCCGGATGCGCAGGCTCAGCGGCCATGGCTCACGGGCCCAGCCGCTCCGCGGCATGTGGGATCTTCCCAGACTGGGGCATGAACCCGTGTCCCCTGCATCGGCAGGCGGACTCTCAACCACTGTGCCACCAGGGAAGCCCCACAGGCAGATTCTTAACCACAGCACCACCAGGGAAGTCCGTGGTACCTTATTTTTATTTAAAACTATAGTAAAAAAAATAACAATCTGAGTTTAGGTGTTGGAACATCATGTCTTCTGAATAATTATTGTTGGTTAATCTAATAAAGAAAAATGTTTACAAACTAAATTAGTTACTGAGGCAGGAAGCTTCACTTACACTGTAGTTGAAGAACCTTGTGTCATGTGAAGCTCGGCTGGTTCCGATCCCTAGAGTACTTCATTAAGTTGTTATCCTTCATGTTTGGTCATATCTGAAACTTCGTCAGAAGTATTTCTTACGAGGTACACGAGACCAGCTGTTTGAGTACAACTTAAAACCCTACGT
Source organism: Aethalodelphis obliquidens (assembly GCF_003676395.1). Lineage (NCBI taxonomy): Eukaryota > Metazoa > Chordata > Mammalia > Artiodactyla > Delphinidae > Aethalodelphis > Aethalodelphis obliquidens. The sequence continues at coordinate 37,059,554 of NW_020837954.1, read as the reverse complement.
ACAGAGAAAGCTGCCTTTGATATGGCGGCTACTGCAGCTTTTTCCAGGTGCTTTTGCTCTCTACCAGTGATTCTTGGCCAGGGGCATTTTTTGTCTCCCAGGGGACGTTTGACAATGTCTGGAGACCTATTTGGTTGTCACAGCTCGTGGTGGGGGTGTGTGGGAAGGAGATTACTACGGTATCTAGTGGGGAGAGAGGCCACGGATGCTGCTAAGTATCCTACAATTCACAGAACATCGCCCTCATTAAAGAATTCTCTGGCCCCAAGTACCAATAGTGTGAGATTGAGAAACCCAGCTCTACACAATGAAGTTAGGATGTTTAGCCTTAACAACTATTTGATTCCTTTTCTTAAACTGTACCCCCACTTCTTGCAGCTTCATGCCAGGTCTATCTTTAATATGTCAGGATTCCTTACTTAGAGTGACTGGCTGGTGGGTGACTCTATGGCTACCCTTAGCTACCTTTCGGGACTTTGTTAGAATTTCTAGCTTCTTCCTGTTTTGTTCAGACGTAGAGACAGGAAGAGTTAAGTAGAGCTTGACAACATAAAGCCTGGTATAAAGAGTCGACTTCTGAGTTCTAGTGAGGACTCTGGTAATTTCTGCCTTGGAATTGGCTATTATTATTTTGCTATTATTTTCCACTCAAATGGAGAAGTAAAACAAATACTCCCCCTCCCCAAACAAAAGAACAAAACCCCAAAACCCAACCAAACAAAAAACTCCCAACAAACAAAAACAAAACACCTGGTGAACAAGGAGAGCCTAAAGTAATTATCTTTATCTCACATTTCAAGTTTGTACTTGACTTGGGCTAGCATAAAAGAAAACTAACTGGTATGACTGTCCTGAGGACATTTCCAGTGAAGAGGCTGGGAGAGTCCAAAAGAATGTTTTGAGTCATCAGATCCTTTTAAAATGCCAGATTCTTTCAGTGGGGTTAATTTAAACCTGTTGTGACCCTTTAAAAAATCTTCACAAGAGGCCTCAGAGTCGTGACAACATGGAATACTGCTTGTTTAGTGGAAGTCTTTCTAAAGGGCACCTTTATATTTGGCCACATTTCTTACATTATTAACCATCACGTAAGAGAAAAACAGATAGGAATTTTGGGGTCCTCAACAGGAAAGAACAGTTGCTTAGGGTAGAGATTCTCATGAAGTACATTTCCTTTTGAATAAGAAGGAAGCTCTCCCATTGGGAAATAAGGTATATTCTTCTTTCTTCCTTTTCCCTGACAGTTTAGGTTTAGGCTAAGTGTATGAAGTGTCTATCAAGGTGTGAAAATTCAGTGTGCTGTTTATTTAAGGTTTGCCTGCAATTCTTGTTCAGAGGTAGTAAGCTGTAAGTCAGGTTACTGAAGAACAGAGAATGGTTGGGTTTCTTTTGTGACCACAGAGTAGAAAGGTTCTGGGCTATTCCAGGTCCAAGGGAATGGGGAAAGTTTTCCCCTTTGTTTTTTGTTGTATCAATTTGTCTCTTTTTCTTTTGCTGTGGTTAGTTAAGTGCTTCCCCCCTTAAAATAGGATGCAAACCTCAAAGTGAGCCACATGCATAATTTAAAATTTTCTAGTAGCCAGATTTTAAAAAAAGGAAAAAGAAACAGGTGAAATCAATTTTAATAATGTTTTCTTTAACTCGTTATCTAAAATACTATTTTAATATGTAGCTGTTATAAAAATGAGTTATTTCTTTCTTCATACTCAGTCTTTGAAATCTCATGTGTATTTTATATTTATAGCACACCTCACTTAGGACTAGTCATATTTCAAATGCTCAATAGCTACATGTGGGCTACCATATTGGACTGAACAGTTTTTTTTTAAAACTGAAGTATGATTGACAAATAAAAGTTATATGCATAATTAAAGTGTACAATGTGCTATTTCGATACATGTGTGCATTGTGAAATTACCAGTCAGGCTAATTAACATATTCATCACCTCACATAGTTACTGGTTTTGTGTGTATGTGTGAGTGTGTGTGTGTGTGTGTGTGTGTGTGTGTGTGTGAGAGAGAGAGAGAGAGAGAGAGAGAGAGAGAGAGAGAGAGAGAGAGAGATGAGAACACTTGAGATCTATTCTTTTAGAAAATTTCAGGCATACACTATTATTAACTGTAGTCACTATTTTACATATATTAGACCTCCAGGAACTTACTCATCTTATAGCTGGAAGTTTGTTCTCTTTGACCAACATCTCGCCATTTTTTCCACCCCCTGGACAGCACAGTTTTAGTTGATCTGTTTCAACTCTGTAAGAATTTTTATTACTTATTAGTTACAGGGCATTCAGACAAAGGCAGTCATATACTAACACATATAATTTAAGAAAAAAAACGTAACCACTCTTGTTTAGGATACTCCAAATGTGTCTGTCATGTTTCAGCATTGTAGCTGATGGCATAAATTGGCCTGGATTTCACTGTGTTTGCGGCTGTGCAGTTTTCCTGTGACGGGTAGTCTTTAAAACCAGTTGTAAAGCTGAGAAAAGCGTCATCTAAGGAAAAAATGACTTCTACTTGAATTAAATTTTAATGTACTGTGATAGAAACATTCTAAACCTCAGTGTCCTCAGGAACTTGTTGATAATTAAAATTAAGAATTTTGGTATTTGGTAACCAGCATTGAGTGTGGTACTGTAGTACAAATCCATAAAGAAGAAAATGGATTCTGCCTTTATTAAGACTTTACAAATTGAAGATAGGACTCAGTTGGACTTAAACTTACACTTCTGTAAATGAACTCTGAGTTTTGAGACATATAATTTGTCCTGGATAAGGGTATGTGAAAGGCAGTGGCCCTTTAAAAGTGAATCAACAATATTTTATGCTCATCTTTTACTTTCCGAATACTCTACAGTGAGCTTGTTCTATTTTTATAATCAGAAACAGCGCCCCCCCCCAAAAAAGGGGAAAAAAACCTAGAAGGGAAAAGAAGCACAAAAACAAAAAACCAAAACCACCAGTAGTACACAAAAGTGAGGACGTTTGAAGACCTGGTTCTAATCCTGGTTTTGTTGTTAATCATCTATATCATTTGGGGCAAGTCAGTTAACGTCTTTGAGTCTTTATTTCTTCACCTGTAAAACCAGAAATTAAGTTGATTAGCTTCTTTAGAAGGAATATGTAGCCTGAAGAGAGTCTTGAGAATTCCTTCTGAAGTCATACACTGAATGAATGTTTATTAAGTGCCTCCTAAGTGCCATGCAGTGTCCTTTAGCTCTGAAGAATTTGGAAAACATTGTCCTAAGTAGTAGTGGTGATGGTTGAGATGGGAGTAGAAAGGAGTAATGAAGGACAAAAATGAGGACAAATAATAGAAAAAAAGTGAGTATGTACATAGTATTGTATAAATTTAAAAGTACTTTTTTGTTTAGTATCTCATTTAACACCATTTCATGTTTTGGAGACATGGGAGAATATACGGAAGTAGTTGGGACCGTGTAAAAGGTAAATAAATAAGAGGAAATTATTAAGAAAACCTTGAGTACTATAATAAAGCAGTATTTGGAATAATCTGAGAAAAGAATATTTTGACTGAATCTGAGAGAAGAATTAAGAAAAAATGATTGTGTTGAGCTGACAAGTGTGAGGATGGAACCCTGAAATTAAGTGTTGTTGAGTTTTAGAAATAACAGGAAGGGTTCTTTGGGATAGTAAATATAGAGAGAGTATACAGTTGAGTTTATTACTGAGTTTAAAGAGTTTTGAAAGCTGAATGACCAACTGGTGAAGTAGAAAGGATTAAAATTACAAATTTGTTAAGACCCTCAAAACATAGTCCTCCCAGGTTCATATAGTAGTCTCTGAAATGCTTTTCAGAAACCACTCGATTGATTTCTAAACGCCTATATCCTTGGCACCGACCCTGTCCACTTATCCACATTTAACCACTGTGCTTCCCTTCTGCTTTTTTTTCAAATTAATTAATTAATTTTTTAAAGTTTGTTTATTTATTTATGGCTGTGTTGGGTCTTCGTTGCTGTGAGCGGGCTTTCTCTAGTTGTGGCGAGCAGGGGCTACTCTTGGTTACGGTGTGTGGGCTTCTCATTACGGTGGTTTCTCGTTGTGGAACACGGGCTCTAGGTGCGCGGGCTTCAGTAGTTGTGGCACACGGGCTCAGTAGTTGTGGCTCGCGGGCTCTAGAGCTCAGGCTCAGTAGTTGTGGCGCACGGGCTTAGTTGCTCTGTGACCTGTAGGATCTTTCTGGACCAGGGCTTGAACCCGTGTCCCCTGCATTGGTAGGTGGATTCTTTAGCACTGTGCCACCAGGGAAGTCCCCCTTCTGATTTTTAACCATTTTCAAGCCCCTTTTCTTCTTCAAATGACTAAGCTGAAAAAGAAAATCATCTGTTGCTCTGGAGAAAGACCAGACATTTGAGAGAGGCAGGATAAATGGTTTTAATTGTTTAATTATTTTAATTCCAAGTCTGATTTCCTTGTGGAATATATCACTTTTCTCTTATTTTAAAATTTCGTAACAACTTGAGCTAATATTTATTTTCACTTTCAAGTCATATATTTAGTTGGTGGCATTATGGAAACTGAGGCAATGTGTTAAAATACTTAGGATACTGGTTTTGTATTACTTTTCTGAATGAATAACTTGCTTCTCAAAGAGCCGGGGTACCCGTGCAGCTTTGTGGGTAGCTGTATCTAAAATAAATTATTTGCTACAGAAACACGTGGGTTTCAGACAGCTTAGCTCTATTCATGTTATGTGTTAGTCTCATAGGGGCTACAGGGTACAAATATAATTAAACATAATTCCAAGAGGGCAGATATTATTTTGTCCTGTAATCTAGTTGAGTGCAGTAAGAGAGGTACAAGCAAGGGGGCCCTGAAGTTCAAAGGAGGGGAAAGATCACATCAGGTTGAGGGAATCACCAGGAATGGCTTCATGACAGAACATTGTGAAAGTGACATTTGCGGATGCATGGAGATAGAGCCTGGAGGGGGAAGGGGCCAGAACAGGGAGAGTGAAGACTTGCTGGGGGTCTTTTAACTGAAACACAGGTAACAATTTGAATGGGGCTTGGAGTTTATATGGGATGATGGGGAAGGAGGAGGCGGGAAAGCAGAGGAGGGATAGGAAAGAAAATGGGAGGGGAAGGAAATGGCGGAGCATGGTAGATCTCATGATTTTTCCAGTTTTCTACTCTGTTATATCCCACATGATGGTGTTGGTAAACAGTTTGTGATGAGAATTTACAGTGTGTAACTTAGTATGTACATCTCAAAATAATGTTGGCAAAATGTAAAATACTGGCATGTATACATAATAGATCTTTCTGTTTGAGAGAGAGAGAGGAGAGAGGGAAACGCGGAAAAGAGTGTGTCTTTTGGATTTGTTAGAGAACCTCTCATTTGTGCAAATGTTTCCACTTACAAGCATCATGGAAAGAAAATTGCTTCATGGTGAAAATGTTAAAGAATGTGTGTGTGTGTGTGAGAAAGAGATTGAAGGAGTCGGAAGTTAGGAGAGGATGAGGGGGAGAAAGGTGAGGAGGAGAGGAGAGAAGTAAAAAGAGCGGGTGCGGAGCGTAGCTAGTACTAAATGTAAAGTGCACACATTTTTTAAATTTTTTTCTTTCCTTGCGGTACGCGGGCCTCTCACCACTGCAGCCTCTCCCGTTGCGGAGCACAGGCTCCGGACGCGCAGGCCCAGCGGCCACGGCCCACGGGCTCAGCCGCTTCGCGGCACGCGGGACCCTCCCGGACCGGGGCACGAACCCGTGTTCCCTGCATCGGCAGGCGGACTCTCAACCACTGCGCCACCAGGGAAGCCCAAGATGACACATTTTTTAGAGGAAATGCCTTTGGGAGGATTCTCCACCACAAAAGTTTGTCAGTATACACACAGATTGCAAATTAATTACAAGTTATATGTTACTAAAAATGGAAACAACTGTAGCCTTTTTTTTCTACCTTAAAAAAATAAAAAAAGGTAAGAAACATGGAAGAGAGCATTCACATTTCATAGTTCCTCTTGTTGAACTATGTGTGTAAAACGTATTTTTTTTTTTTTTTTGCGGTACGTGGGCCCCTCACCGCTGTGGCTTCTCCCGTTGCAGAGCACAGGCTCCGGACACGCAGGCCCAGTGGCCACGGCCCACGGGCCCAGCCGCTCCGCGGCATAGGGGATCCTCCCGGACCGGGGCACAAACCCGCATCCCCTGCATCGGCAGGCGGACTCCCAACCACTGCGCCACCAGGGAAGTCCTAAGAAGTATGTTTTTACTTGAATACCGTAGCAGTACCAGCTCTTCTGTGAGTCAGAGAGATAGCAGGCCAAAACCCTACAAAAGGAATTGATGCTTCTTTTGGACAGAACATTTACTTTTGTGAAAACAAATCATGTGAAAAGGCTATTTAAAGACGAGAATGGTTGAGTTTGGATATAATAATGGCTTTAAGAGAAAGATTTTCCCCCCCTTCTCTTGAAGCGCTGAAAAGTAGTTTTTAAAATAAGAGGTGGGGTTCCATTGTCCCTTCCTACAGGAGTGTTGTCAGGAGTGCTCCCTCTGAGGAGAGATGAGCAAAGCTGCCCAGTTTGCTGCGGGCAGCTCTGCTTTGCTTCCTTGGTCTCCTGCAAATTTAAAAGAATTTGTTGGCTTATCTGTTTTCATTGTAAATTATTGAAGTATTAGGCCATAAAAGTTGAACTTCACTGTGCCCTGGTAGTGTTTTTAAACTTCTTGTGTCTTTGACTAGCCTGAGAATACTCTGAAGGACTCAGCAAATATACTTGGCCTAGATTTAGAACCTTGTTGTGTCTGGCTTTCCTGATCTTTTGAGTATGCCTCATTCTTAAGAAGTTGCTTTTTGCTTTGGGGTAATTGAGGGTGTTTGACACAGTGTGTGCTTAGGACAAATGAAAAAAATGTTAAGAGTAGTGTTGTTGCGGGCTACTTCTTTCTGAAAAAGGAAATGATTAGAAGTCGTTGGTGCTGTCTTTATAATTGATATAATCGTGTGTGTGTGTGTGTGTGTGTGTGTGTGTGTGTGTGTGTGTGAGAGAGAGAGAGAGAGAGAGAGAGGGAGAGGGAGGGGGAGGGGGAGAGGGAGGGAAAGGAAGGGAGGGAGGGGGAGAGGGAGGGGGGCGGAGAAAGAGAGAGAGAGAGAGAGAGAGAGAGATCCATTCTGATGCCTTCAGCTGCCCCTCCCAGGCTAGAATTTTCCCTAATCCAGATCTGCATTTCTAGCTACTCTGTGGTCCCTTTCACGGGTACCTCACATTGAGCATGCCCCAAATCTCTCTAGGGTCTCTTCTGAGTTTCCCCATTTTAGGAAGTGGCACCTTCATCTCCATTGTGGGCCTCACTGCATCTATTTGGGCTCCGACGCTTCTACTTCTAGCTGCTCAGTAGATGTTTGAGTCTGTCCTGTCCTCTCCTTTCCCCATCCTGCCTCTGCTCTTTCATTTCTTGCCTGGTCCCATGTGAAGCTACGTTTCAGAGCTGCCTCTATGAGCTTTCTGTAGCACAGCTCGGTGGTAGAAAGCCCCCCTGCCCCAGAAGATGGAACTCCCCTGCTCTGACCCCTGCCTGCCTCTCTGGGCTGCCTCTTCGCCATCACGTACACTAGGCTTCGTCCCGGGAGGCCGCCTGCTCCCAGCGCTCTGGGCTGTTGCTTCTCTCTGGGCCGTGGCACATGCTGTTCTCTGGGCAAGGGGAGCCTGTTGTCCTCTTGTGCTTCTGGCCACCTTCTCTTGCTCTCTCAAAAACTGGCTCAGGGGCTTCCCTTGGTGGTGCAGTGGTTGGGAGTCCGCCTGCCGATGCAGGGGATGCGGGTTCGTGCCCCGGTCCGGGAAGATCCCACATGCCACGCGGAGCGGCTGGGCCCGTGAGCCATGGTTGCTGAGCCTGCGCGTCCGGAGCCTGTGCTCCGCAATGGGAGAGGCCACAACAGTGAGAGGCCCGCGTACCGCAAAAAAAAACAAAAAAAAATTGGCTCAGATGTTCCTCCTCTGGGAGGCAGAATTAAGTGCCTCCTCCTCCTTCCCTCTGAGCCTTGATCAAATCTCATGTAGTATCTATCACATTGACGTCATAATTAGGTAAATGTCTGTCTTGGCCACAAGTCTGTGAGCTCACCCTACTTAAAACTGTAACCACGCCACCCTCCCCATTCTTCTTTCCTTGCTTTCTTTTTCTTTTTCTTATTGCACTTATCCCCTTTTAGCATACTAGCTAATGTTCTTATTTATAATAGTATCTGTGCCCGCTGCTAGAACATAAACCCCACCAGGGCGGGGCTCTTCATCTCTTTTGTTCACTGCCGTATCATCAGTGCATAGAGCAGTGTCTGATACACAGAAAATACTCAAGAAATATGTGTTGAAGGAAATATGTCGGGGCCCAGCTCACAACAGGCATTGGATACGTTAAACTGTTGATGAATAGTTTATTCTGTTATACTTGTCAGGAGGTGTATGCCTGTGTCGTTGTCTGGTACGTAGAAGTAACTATAATTAAATACTTTTTAGGATTTTTATGCATTCAAGTAAATTTGCTCTTTTGTAAAAAGCTGGCTTACTCTCTATTAGTTTCAGATGTCCTAGCTGGTGAGATGTGTTTCGTGCCAATTTATATTTACCCCTGTTTCTTATATAAGCCAAAACTCAACAACTAAGAAAATATTTCACCAAAACTCATGCTTTCAGAATACCCTCTATATAGAGTCCAAAATCACACATACCCCATGGCAACAGTTTTCAAACATTTTTAGTTATATAAACCTGATAGAATTTTGTAGAACATTGAATTTTTGAATTGATTCTGACATTTATCTTGTATGTTTAGATAATTACATAGTGTGTAATTTCCAGGATATTATAAATATTGACATTTAGAGAATGTCAGAAAGAGAAGTTGGATGATGGGTACATGGGGGTTTATTATATTGTTTTTCCTTTTGAATATATTTTAATACAAAACAAAAAGTAAAACAAGACAAAGCATGTGTATTCTGGTGTGAGACCACTGTCCTTTGATGCTACTAATACCATTAGCCTTAGTGCTGTTAACAAAGTGAAGCATTCTCTTAGGTTGAACCAAATGAAATTGCCTATGTTTCATATAGGCCTAGGACCACTTTTGACTTATAAAAATGATAGTTTTATATAATTCAACATAACAATATTTGATCGTATGTATTGTTCCCTCCATACCACTTTCATTTCACTAATTGGAACAGAGCTTGATGGCTCAGGGAGAGTTTTTTTTCAGGGTCTTTAATCCTTATAGACAATTTTTTTTAGTTAAAATTTGTCAAAAAGATTCTTAATTTGCTGTCAGTATGGTGTTAGGTGCTATATAGCTTGAGTTAAACATGTAGCCTTGTCTTACCTCTATGTACCAATTACTTAAGTTACGTTTTGTTCAGGTCTTTATTCCTAAGTGTGGGCAAACAAATGGGTCAGTTCATTTAGTGAGGTGTTAAGTGAACAGAAGAGAATGTTCGGGGCCAGACAGATGGAGCTGTCACCTGAATAGTACCTGACAAGTTGACTTTAGAGAGAAATTAATCTCCTAAAGAGCTCAGAGTGTGTGTCTCTGTGTTTTTGTCTTTGTTGTGAAGTATGGGAATAACAGACTGGAGATAGATACTGTTCTTAATGTTTTCTTTAGCCAGAAGGAGATTGGGATCTAGAGAAGGTAAGTGATTTAGTGTGCTATCATGGTAAATCAGGGATAGAGTCAGCTTCTCATGGATTCACAGTGTTGTATGCTCCATACCCTAGACTAGTTGTACTCAGAGTATGCTGCGTTAGCCAGCTTGGTCGTTGTCACCCAAGAGTTTCCTGGCTCTCTAGTTAAATGTGTTACTTTTATGCTTTTTAACTTAATAGAGGATAAATATTAAGCATTTAATATTTAAGCATTTAATGCATTTTTTTTTTTTGCCTAGTTAGGTATCATATGGCACAAGTTACAACAAAACTCTGGCTTTTGTGATATATAGATTTAGACTCTGAATTTTCTTTTCTTTTTTTTTTCTTTTTGGCCACACCACACGGCATGTGGGATCCTAGTTCCCCAACCAGGGATCGAACCCAAACATCCTGCATTGGAAGCACAGTGTCTTAACCACTGGACCACCAGGGAAGTTCCCTGAGTTTTCTTTTTAGAAAGCTCAGTAGAGAGCTTTGCCCACAGTACAATTTGCTTTGATACTTTAGCCTCACTATAGAGAATCTCAGGCATCTCATATGATGATTTTGTGGTATCTCACAAAAGAATAATAATGCTCAGAGATTATCTTGAGTTTATAGTAAAGTACTTTTTGTGTTTTGGATGGGACAGAAAAGTTACTGTGGTTTAGAACTGCTAAGCCATATGATTTTAGTGTCAGCTGAGTTTTGTAGGGTGACTTCCTTGGTGTAGTTTTGTAGTTCTAGGTTTCATGTAGGTACCATATTTGTATTTTCAAAACCAATAGTTGGAGCTTAGGGTCTGGCAAAGAGTTAATTTTTCTTCATGATTTTTGATACACATATGTATAGAACTCAGATCCTATTTAGTTAATATACTTCATTTCACCTTTACTGAAAAAATACAAGATCACATAAAAGTGGAACTATCCTAGAAAATCTAAGATGGTGTTTTTCTGATTTTGTGCTACCTGCAGTAAAGAATTCATTTTACAGTTTGACCGCAATATATGCACATCCCCCCCAATTAATGCAACAGTGTACATGTAACCAATATAAAAGTTAAATGAAGTAGAACTTATACTTACTATGTTAGATGCACTTGTTTATTATGTTGTTTCTGTTCTACTTCATTTAAAAATACATGGTGTTGCAATTCCCTAAGTTGATTTTGAAAAAAACAATGAAATGGTACATATTGTTACTGTACATATGGTATAAGTGCCTTCTAGAAGGAATTTTGAAAAACTGTATTGAATATCAATTCTTCTGTTCATTATTTGTGTAATCTTTCTTTCTTTTCTCCCTGCCTCCAGTATTAAATGGCTACTCTATGCCAGGCCCTGTACAATACCAACTGTCTAAGGCAGATACAGTCCTCTCCCCCTAGAAGGTTGTATTCATAATGATAACAACGATAACTGTCATCTTCTGAGCCACCTGCAAGGAGATTGGAGTAACATTAAAACCAATAGCTACCACTTATGAGTGCCTATTACTTGCTAAATGTTGTACATTCTGTTTTCTTTATTTCTCATCACAGCTTGCTGGAAGAGTGGTATAATTCTCCCGTTGGATAGTTAGTCAGTGAGGGAACCAGGATTCTACTCCAAGTGTGTCTTATTCCAGTATGCACTTGCTTTCCACTGGACTGTTTGGCTTTTTTGTGAGACTTAACCGCTCTGGGTTTCAATTTCCTTATACTTTTTTTTTTTTTTTTAAAAAGGGTTGGATGTTGGATATTAGGTTGCTGAAGACCAGAAGTTGTCATTTGATGTTTAGCAGTTGAAAACAGTAGTCTCAGTGTTCAATTATACAGGGTAGGTGTCCACATCATAAAAATCTTTATTTGATTTTCCCTTCTTTGGTTTCCTTATTATTGTTTCAACGACCAAGTATTAAATGAACCACATATTAAATGAAATTGAGCTATGTCTTTTTTTGTTGTTATAATTTCCACATTTGAAGCGGGAAAGCAGCCTCAAGTGAGTATTGGAAGGATCTCAAAGCTAAATCAGATTGATTCATTTGCCCATGTTTTGCTTAAGAGCAGTACAGTTGGAATTCATTGTTTCTCTCATGTAGATTTTTGGGCTTTTAACTCTATTATACACATTAATTAGGTACTTTTTCTGTAGGATCCAGTAGTGGATAGATTAGAGACTTAACCTTATAGCTATTCTATACTTATACTTTCTTTGAAAGCGCCTGCCTTAAAATGAGGATTTGCATTTATTTGGCAGTTAATTTTTACAGATAATGTACCTAACTTCTCTTTCCCTCATTTTCCTTATTCCTTCTTCTCCCCTTTCCATTTCCTTTTTCTATCACTGCATTCTTTTTTTTTTTACATAAATAAATCAGTAAAATGAAAGAAAAACACATTTTATTACAGAGATAAACCTTTGGACAGTCGTCATTGAACTTGGCCATTCTTTCTGAAAGCTTTGACTTGTTTCACCTGGAGGTGTTATCTATGGTTCTATTTCCTTCTCTCTTCCCAGTTTCCTTATTCTTTTCTTCTACTGTTTTTATTTTACTTGATTGTTATGAAGATTGAGTAATATTGGTAACAATTATTAGCATTTATGGAGTGTTTATCATGTGCCAGACATTGCTCTGAGCACTTTACTTAAATTAGCCCATTTCACCTGCACACGATGAAGAAGAAACAGAGGCTCTGGTGATGGGTTTCTCCCTGACTGCCAGTGTGACCTTGGGCAAAATGCTTAGTCTCTGGGGATCTTAGTTTCTCCGTTTGTAAAGTGTGGTGTAAGGAGGTCATTTCTGTAAACCACAGAGAACATTGCTTGGCTCTCTTTAAAGGCTCAGTAAATGTTAGCTGCTATTATTTTTTTGTTACTGTTAAAGCAGATTGACAGTTCCTGGAATGTATCAAGTGCTCAGTAAATAGTAGTTATTCATCTTATTTAATATTATTGCATTGCATATTTGCTTTTAGGTGGTGTGTCGAGTTTGGCTGAGGCAGATGTGAAGCACTAGTAGTTTTACATGCTGTCTTAATTTCTAAATGAGATTTTTTGTTTCTTAGGAAATGATGCAGATGCTGGATCATGGCTACGATCCATACATATTTAGTAGATATTGTGGACTTCATAAAGGATACTCCTGAGAACAGCCATTAAATTAAATGAGAAGTAGGGAGAAGATTTGATACTGGTAAAATGGCATTTCAGGTTGCAAATCTAGGGCTGTTTGAATCATAATGTATTTTCCATGCCCTGTGCTCTCTTATTTTCCTAGAGCCAGAGTGTGAATAGCAAAACACTGGGGTCCTGAAAGGGGAAGCAGGAAGGTGTCTCAGTGGAGAAAGGGAGAAGAGGAGCATTAAGGACAAAGTTCTGGCACCTGCTAATTTTGCCTGGAGCCTTCCTTGATTCCTTTAGATATGCTCTGTCTATTATGGTAGCCACTGAATGCATGGTACTATTGAGCACTTGAAATGAGGCTAATACAAATTGAGATGTGCTGGGAAGTATAAAATGCACACTGGATTTTGAAGACTTAATATGAAAAAAGAATGCAAAATATCTCATTAATATTTTTATATTGATTACATGGTGAATGATAATATTTAGATATATTGGGTTAAATAAAATGTCCTATTAAAATTAAAAAAATGATTTGATACTTGTAAGTAAGCATTTTAAAAAGTAGAGATCTATTTGTTTTTTTTTTTTTTTTGGTGTATGTATAAGTCACAAAACAGACCCTCTAATACTTTATATTCTAAATGATTCACTTCATTCTTTAATTTTCAGCTATTATTGGTCTCTTAGTTAAGTTTGTGTTAAATACATTGATATGATCTTATGCCTGAATGTCATGAATGAGTAATTTATAGATTATGACTACTGATTGTTAATGGGTTTGAAATCAGTGGAACTTCTAAGAAAGGATGGAAACACAGTGCCCACCAGCAGTCTTATAATGAGTTCATTAGGAAAAATAATAGCATAATGAATGAACTGTCAAAATTGGCTTTCTGGTAATATACCAGTATAGGAGGGCATCTAATGCCTCAGAACTGATAATCAAAGCCTGGTTAATATTATTACTTGGGTGAATAGTTGAGTCTGTTTTAGAAGTCACAGTATTTTATGTGATATTTGAACCAATTCCAGCAGGGATTTGAAACCCTTTAATTAAAGGCTATATTAATGTAAACTTTGGTATAGGGAGAAGTGGACCTCTTGAAGCCTACAAGACATAGATTTGATTATGGTCCCTGTTACCTCCTATGTGTATAATTTTGAGCAAATTGTGCATCTTTGGTGCAACACCTCAATTGCAAAATTAGTATCAAACTTAGCCAGTCTAACTCACAGATTTGTTAGGATCACTAAATGAAGTAATATATTTTAAGGATGCCTTGAAAATCTTTTGAGTACTATACAAATGTAAATTAATGTCAGCTCTACTTTCAAATGCAAAGGCATTGTTTGAAGAGTGTTCTGGCTCCAGCTTGTGTTTATGGTTTTAAGTTTTTGTTTAGGTTCATCAGTGAGAAGTGTAAGCTGCAAGTATCATGATCCTCTATTTTTTTGACCACTAATTGAAATGAAGGATGTATGCATCTGTGTCTGGCTATATAGACAGACATAAGTACATGATAGCAGTGCTGTTCATGACACTATAGTTAAGCATTTGTCAGAGTTTCCACTGTAAACTTCTCTTTAGATTTTTTTTTTCTTTTCTTCCTTCATTTTAGCTTAGCTTTCCTGTGGGATGAAATTATAGGGCCCAAATGTTTTTGGTTGGAAACTTTTTATTTTTCCTTTTAAAAATAAGGAATGAATGCATGCTATTAAAAACTTTTTCTTGCACTTTATAACGTTTTATCGTAAAAGTTTTAAAAACACGTGTACATATTTTTTCTTTAATGATTAAAAAAGTATTAGATAATTTCACTCCATATTCATAAGTAGTTTTTCTTTGCTGTCGTAGTTTTTCCACTTAAAATGATCACTGTCTTCAATGTATTATCCAAGGTAAAAGAATGTAAATCGTTTTTATAAACTTATGATAAGATCTAAAAACAATGATATCTTGAACACCTGGATGCTTATCCCAAGTTAAGAAAAAGTAAACTGCTTATAATATATAAACTTTCTTAGACCTTCATCAGTAGAAATATTCATTGATCTTTGTTTTAAATTTGAGTAAAGTATATTAGAGACAGGCCAAGACTTAGAATACCCATTATATCCACAGACCCCCTTCTAAAGGATGTCGTGTAGAACCTTGTGGTCTGGTCTCAGATGATTGAATCAGTGGCCACCTGACCCAAGACCATCCAATGGATAGGCAGGCCTTTGACCCAGGCAGTAATCCTACCCAAAGTCTCTACCCAACAGATGAGAGTGACGTGTTGTACCAATCAGAACCCCTAAGTTTGAACTTGGCACAGAGCAGTTGAAGGCAGGAATAGAAGCTGAAAACAGAAGAAAAAACAATTATGTTTACAGTGGGGCCATAGGGTAGGATTCCATAAATTCTTGCTGTTGTGTGGTTCTGTCTTTATTGTTGCTTTATTGAAATTTCTTGTCAAGGCCACCTCCAAATCCTGATGAACACATGTCTATCCGCAACACCTGATACTTGTCCACATTCTCCTTGGGGAAACATACTCTTCTTTGGCTTCTGTGACACTCCTCACATTTTCTTCCTACCTCTCTCTGTTTTTTCTCATTTTCTTTGCTGGTTCTTCCTTCTCTACTCCACTTGTATGTGTTATATTTTTCAGGGCTCCTTGTACTTCACTTTCTGCACTCTAACCATAGGTGATATCATCTATGCCATTGGCTTTAAGACCATTTATGTACTGTTGGCTTCCACATTTCTATCTCCAGCTCTGACTTTACTTCAAACTTTGGTCTTGTATATACAGTTACTGACTGGACATCTTCAGGTATGTGTCTCCTAAACATCTCTAACATAACGCAGTCTCAGTGGAACACTTGATTTCCCCCACTAAACTATTTCTTTTTTACTAACGACTCCTCTGTTCACCCAGCTATTCCAAGCAGACAACCAATAGTCATCTTTGATTCCTCTCTGTTTCTCACTTTCAAGTCACCTTCATACCCTCCCCCCAGAACGGTTACTATCAGCAAGTACTTTTTTTTTTTTTTTCTTCATTCACCAAGATATTTATTAATCAATATTCTGTTCATTAAGACTAAGAGATCAAAACCTAAATAATTTTAAATAATGAATAATTCTAATAATTATTATGTAATAATAATTAGTTAATTTAATAAAATAATAACAAAATAGTTCATTTAATAACTAAATGAATTGTAAATAATAATCCTAGATTACATTATGTACTTAATTATATATTCAAACATAAATAATCCTAATAAAAACTTGAACAATTCATTAAATAATTGTTGAATTAAATAATTATTTGCCCATTACAGAACTTACAGGAAGATAACTTTGTCAGTTGATGAAATCCAACAATGTAGATTTTTGAGCTTCACTGTTTATTTTCACTTTATCAACTATAAATAAATTCTCAGAATTAAAGAAACAAAATCATGGAGCAGTGTCCAGAAACCACCCATTAAGAGTTCAGCAATTTCATGAACTTGCATTGCTTTAGCAATCTCCACTTTGGGATTATATTCCCCATAATGCCATTCTGAATTCCAAATCCACATCCAATGTCTGCTAGATGTATTCCGACAAATAATCCAGTGGAATGTCAACCCCAAACTCAATTTTTCAGCATCTCCTTTCCCCGAGCAAATACACTCTTTCTCCTGACTTCCTAATTTCTGTTAACAGCAGAAATTGACATTTGTCATGATTTGTGGCCTCCAAGTATCTTTTAAAAACATCTCCTATGTCTGGGGAATTTCGCACGTGGTTAGTCTCATCCTAGGAAACTCTCTTTCCGCACCTTCCTTGCAGGTCCAGTAAGGTGTCTGACATAATCTATACCCATCAGTTGTAGCCAGGCAAGACTTCCACTTGAAGGAGACTAATGGGACAGAGTAGGTATCATTTGGAACTTGCTTTCTGGCAAGAGTGGCGGTTGGATGCTTTTGGCTTTCCAGGACAGCAAGGGTAGAGGTTCTGGTTTCTGTTGCCCAGTTCTGAGGCGGGAATTGTGGTGTCTGCTCCCCATGGCAGTGGTAGGGACTTTGTGGTACGCTTTGTGCACTGCTCCTGTTAAAGAGTCTCCAAGCCTGTTTCTCTGTATATTCTGAAGATTTCACAAGCTAGGTAGGCAGGATTAAACACTTAATCCAATTAGAGGAGATTCTCTTACTTGCAATTAAGAACAACTGGCTGATGCAGACACATAAGAGCAAAACATCAGAATCCTCTTCATTTCTAAGCAGTTGCAAGATCTGAGTCCTTTTGCATCGATCCGCAAAATGTCTTTAGAATCTGTCCTCATCTTTCTCTCCCAAAGTCACAACCCAGTAAGGCTCCATAAATAGCTAGCAGGGTGTTTCCCATATATCAGAAGAGTCTAAGCTTTTTTTTTTTCTTTTTTTTGTTTTTTTTGTTTTTAACATCTTTATTGGAGTATAATTGCTTTACAATGGTATGTTAGTTTCAGCTTCACAACAAAATGAGTCAGTTATATATATACATATGTTCCCATATCTCTTCCCGCTTGCGTCTCCCTCCTTCCCACCCTCCCTATCCCACCCCTCCAGGCGGTCACAAAGCACCGAGCTGATCTCCCTGTGCTATGCGGCTGCTTCCCACTAGCTATCTACCTTACGTTTGGTAGTGTATATATGTCCATGCCTCTTTATCGCTTTGTCACCGTTTACACTTCCCCCTCCCCATAGCCTCAAGTCCATTCTCTAGTAAGTCTGTGTCTTTATTCCAGTTTCACCCCTAGGTTTTTCATGACATTTTTTTTTTTAATTCCATATATATGTGTTAGCATACGGTATTTGTCTCTCTCTTTCTGACTTACTTCACTCTGTATGACAGACTCTAGGTCTATCCACCTCATTACAAATAGCTCAATTTCGTCTCTTTTTATGGCTGAGTAATATTCCATTGTATATATGTGCCACATCTTCTTTATCCATTCATCCGATGATGGACACTTAGGTTGTTTCCATCTCTGGGCTATTGTAAATAGAGCTGCAATGAACATTTTGGTACATGACTCTTTTTGAATTATGGTTTTCTCAGGGTATATGCCCAGTAGTGGGATTGCTGGGTCATATGGTAGTTCTATTTGTAGCTTTTTAAGGAACCTCCATACTGTTCTCCACAGTGGCTGTATCAATTTACATTCCCACCAACAGTGTAAGAGGGTTCCCTTTTCTCCACACCCTCTCCAGCATTTATTGTTTCTAGATTTTTTGATGATGGCCATTCTGACTGGTGTGAGATGATATCTCATTGTAGTTTTGATTTGCATTTCTCTGATGATTAGTGATGTTGAGCATTCTCTCATGTGTTTGTTGGCACTCTGTATATCTTCTTTGGAGAAATGTCTATTTAGGTCTTCTGCCCATTTTTGGATTGGGTTGTTTGTTTTTTTGTTATTAAGCTGCATGAGCTGCTTATAAATTTTGGAGATCAGTCCTTTGTCAGTTGCTTCATTTGCAAATATTTTCTCCCATTCTGAGGGTTGTCTTTTGGTCTTGTTTATGGTTTCCTTTGCTGCGCAAAAGCTTTTAAGTTTCATTAGGTCCCATTTGTTTACTCTTGTTTTTATTTCCATTACTCTAGGAGGTGGGTCAGAAAGAATCTTGCTGTGATTTATGTCATAGAGTGTTCTGCCTATGTTTTCCTCTAAGAGTTTGATAGTTTCTGGCCTTACATTTAGGTCTTTAATCCATTTTGAGCTTATTTTTGTGTATGGTGTTAGGGAGTGATCTAACTTCATACTTTGACATGTAGCTGTCCAGTTTTCCCAGCACCACTTATTGAATAGGCTGTCCTTTCTCCACGGTGCATTTCTGCCTCCTTTGTCAAAGATAAGGTGACCATATGTGCGTGGGTTTATCTCTGGGCTTTCTATCCTGTTCCATTGATCTATCTTTCTGTTTTTGTGCCAGTACCATACCGTTTTGATAACTGTAGCTTTGTAGTATAGTCTGAAGTCTGGGAGCCTGATTCCTCCAGTTCCTTCTTTCGTTCTCAAGATTGCTTTGGCTATTCGGGGTCTTTTGTGTTTCCATACAAATTGCAAAATTTTTTGTTCTAGTTCTGTGAAAAATGCCAGTGGTAGTTTGATAGGGATTGCATTGAATCTATAGATTGCTTTCGGTAGTAGAGTCATTTTCACAATGTTGATTCTTCCAATCCAAGAACATGGTATATCTCTCCATCTATTTGTATCATCTTTAATTTCTTTCATCAGTGTCTTATAATTTTCTGCATACAGATCTTTTGTCTCCTTAGGTAGGTTTATTCCTAGATATTTTATTCTTTTTGTTGCAATGGTAAATGGGAGTGTTTTCTTGATTTCACTTTCAGATTTTTCATCATTAGTATATAGGAATGCCAGAGATTTCTGTGCATTAATTTTGTATCCTGCTACTTTACCAAATTCATTGATTAGCTCTAGTAGTTTTCTGGTAGCATCTTTAGGGTTCTCTATGTATAGGATCATGTCATCTGCAAACAGTGACAGCTTTACTTCTTCTTTTCCGATTTGGATTCCTTTTATTTCCTTTTCTCCTCTGATTGCTGTGGCTAAAACTTCCAAAACTATGTTGAATAAGAGTGGTGAGAGTGGGCAACCTTGTCTTGTTCCTGATCTTAGTGGAAATGCTTTCAGTTTTTCGCCATTGAGGATGATGTTTGCTGTGGGCTTGTCATATATGGCCTTTATTATGTTGAGGAAAGTTCCCTCTATGCCTACTTTCTGCAGGGTTTTTATCATAAATGGGTGTTGAATTTTGTCAAAAGCTTTCTCTGCATCTATTGAGATGATCATATGGTTTTTCTCCTTCAATTTGTTAATATGATTTATCACATTGATAGATTTGTGTATATTGAAGAATCCTTGCATTCCTGGAATAAACCCCACTTGATCATGGTGTATGATCCTTTTAATGTGCTGTTGGATTCTATTTGCTAGTATTTTGTTGAGGATTTTTGCATCTATGTTCATCAGTGATATTGGCCTGTAGTTTTCTTTCTTTGTGACATCCTTGTCTGGTTTTGGTATCAAGGTGATGGTGGCCTCGTAGAAGGAGTTTGGGAGTGTTCCTCCCTCTGCTATATTTTGGAAGAGTTTGAGAAGGATAGGTGTTAGCTCTTCTCTAAATGTTTGATAGAATTTGCCTGTGAAGCCATCTGGTCCTGGGCTTTTCTTTGTTGGAAGATTTTTAATCACAGTTTCAATTTCAGTGCTTGTGATTGGTCTGTTCATATTTTCTATTTCTTCCTGATTCAGTCTTGGCAGGTTTTGCATTTCTAAGAATTTGTCCATTTCTTCCAGATTGTCCATTTTATTGGCATAGAGTTGCTTATAGTAATCTCTCACGATCTCTTTTATTTCTGCAGTGTCAGTTGTTACCTCTCCTTTTTCATTTCTAATTCTATTGATTTGAGTCTTCTCCCTTTTTTTCTTGAGGAGTCTGGCTAGTGGTTTATCTATTTTGTTTATCTTCTCAAAGAACCAGCTTTTAGTTTTATTGATCTTTGCTATTGTTTCCTTCATTTCTTTTTCATTTATTTCTGATCTGATTTTTATGATTTCTTTCCTTCTGCTAGCTTTGGGGTTTTTTTGTTCTTCTTTCTCTAATTGCTTGAGGTGCAAGGTTAGGTTGTTTATTCGAGATGTTTCCTGCTTCTTAAGGTGGGCTTGTATTGCTATAAACTTCCCCCTTAGAACTGCTTTTGCTGCATCCCACAGGTTTTGGGTCGTTGTGTCTCCATTGTCATTTGTTTCTAGGTATTTTTTGATTTCCTCTTTAATTTCTTCAGTGATCACTTCGTTATTAAGTAGTGTATTGTTTAGCCTCCATGTGTTTGTATTTTTTACAGATCTTTTCCTGTAATTGATATCTAGTCTCATGGCCTTGTGGTCAGAAAAGATACTTGATACAATTTCAATTTTCTTAAATTTACCAAGGCTTGATTTGTGACCCAAGATATGATCTATCCTGGAGAATGTTCCAGGAGCACTTGAGAAAAATGTGTATTCTGTTGTTTTTGGATGGAATGTCCTATAAATATCAATTAACTCCATCTCGTTTAATGTATCATTTAAAGTTTGTGTTTCCTTATTTATTTTCATTTTGGATGATCTGTCCATTGGTGAAAGTGGGGTGTTAAAGTCCCCTACTATGAATGTGTTACTGTCGATTTCCCCTTTTATGGTTGTCAGTATTTGCCTTATGTATTGAGGTGCACCTATGTTGGGTGCATAAATATTTACAATTGTTATATCTTCCTCTTGGATCGATCCCTTGATCATTATGTAGTGTCCTTCTTTGTCTCTTCTAATAGTCTTTGTTTTAAAGTCTATTTTGTCTGATATGAGAATTGCTACTCCAGCTTTCTTTTGGTTTCCATTTGCATGAAATACCTTTTTCCATCCCCTCACTTTCAGTCTGTATGTGTCTCTAGGTCTGAAGTGGGTCTCTTGTAGACAGCAAATATATGGGTCTTGTTTTTGTATCCATTCAGCCAATCTGTATCTTTTGGTGGGAGCATTTAGTCCATTTACATTTAAGGTAATTATCGATATGTGTGTTCCTATTCCCATTTTCTTAATTGTTTTGGGTTCGTTATTGTAGGTCCTTTCCTTCTTTTGTGTTTCTTGCCTAGAGAAGTTCCTTTAGCAGTTGTTGTAGAGCTGGTTTGGTGGTGCTGAACTCTCTCAGCTTTTGCTTGTCTGTAAAGGTTTTAATTTCTCCATCAAATCTGAATGAGATCCTTGCTGGGTAGAGTAATCTTGGTTGCAGGTTTTTCTCCTTCAACACTTTCAATATGTCCTGCCACTCCCTTCTGGCTTGCAGAGTTTCTGCTGAAAGATCAGCTGTTAACCTTATGGGGATTCCCTTGTGTGTTATTTGTTGTTTTTCCCTTGCTGCTTTTAATATGTTTTCTTTGTATTTAATTTTTGACAATTTGATTAATATGTGTCTTGGCGTATTTCTCCTTGGATTTATCCTGTATGGGACTCTCTGTGCTTCCTGGACTTGATTAATGATTTCTTTTCCCATATTAGGGAAGTTTTCAACTATAATCTCTTCAAATATTTTCTCAGTCCCTTTCTTTTTCTCTTCTTCTTCTGGAACCCCTATAATTCGAATGTTGGTGCCTTTAATGTTGTCCCAGAGGTCTCTGAGACTGTCCTCAGTTCTTTTCATTCTTTTTTCTTTATTCTGCTCTGCAGTAGTTATTTCCACTATTTTATCTTCCAGGTCACTTATCCGTTCTTCTGCCTCAGTTATTCTGCTATTGATCCCATCTAGAGTACTTTTAATTTCATTTATTGTGTTGTTCATCGTTGCTTGCTTCATCTTTAGTTCTTCTAGGTCCTTGTTAACTGATTCTTGCAATTTGTCCATTCTATTGTCCATTCTATCTCCAAGATTTCGGATCAACCTTACTATCATTATTCTGAATTCTTTTTCAGGTAGACTGCCTATTTCCTCTTCATTTGTTAGGTCTGGTGGGTTTTTATCTTGCTCCTTCATCTGCTGTGTGTTTTTCTGTCTTTTCATTTTGCTTATCTTACTGTGTTTGGGGTCTCCTTTTTTGCAGGCTGAAGGTTCGTAGTTCCTGTTGTTTTTGGTGTCTGTCCCCAGTGGCTAAGGTTGGTTCAGTGGGTTGTGTAGGCTTCCTGGTGGAGGGTACTAGTGCCTGTGTTCTGGTGTATGAGGCTGGATCTTGTCTTTCTGGTGGGCAGGTCCACGTCTGGTGGTGTGTTTTGGGGTGTCTGTAGACTTACTATGATTTTGGGCAGCCTCTCTGCTAATGGGTGGGGTTGTGTTCCTGTCTTGCTAGTTGTTTGGCATAGGATGTCCAGCACTGTAGCTTGCTGGTCGTTGAGTGAAGCTGGGTGCTGGCGTTGAGATGGAGATCTCTCGGAGATTTTTGCTGTTTGATATTATGTGCAGCTGGGAGGCCTCTTGTGGACCAGTGTCCTGAAGTTGGCTCTCCCACCTCAGAGGCACAGCACTGAGTCCTGGCTGCAGCACCAAGAGCCTTTCATCCACAGGGCTCCTTAATTTGGGATGATTCGTTGTCTATTCAGGTATTCCACAGATGCAGGGTATATCAAGTTGATTGTGGAGCTTTAATCCGCTGCTTCTGAGGCTGCTGGGAGAGATTTCCCTTTCTCTTCTTTGTTCTGACAGTTCCCAGGGGCTCAGCTTTGGATTTGGCCCCGCCTGTGCGTGTAGGTCGCCGGAGGGCGTCTGTTCTTTGCTCAGACAGGACGAGGTTAAAGTAGCCGCTGATTCGGAGGCTCTGGCTCACCCAGGCCGGGGGGTAGGGAGGGTCACGGAGTGCGGGGCGGGCCTGCAGCGGCAGAGGCCGGCGTGACGCTGCAGCCTGAGGCGCGCCGTGCGCTCTCCCGGGGAGCCGTCCCTGGATCCCGGGACCCTGGCAGTGGCGGGCTGCACAGGCTCCCCGGAAGGGCGTGTGGCTAGTAACCTGTGTTCGCACACAGGCCTCCTGGCGGTGGCAGCAGCGGCCTTAGCGTCCCATGTCCGTCTCTGGGCTCCGCACTCTTAGCCGCGGCTCGCGCCCGTCCCTGGAGCTCTCTCAAGCAGCGTTCTTAATCCCCTCTCCTCGTGCACCAGGAAACAAAGAGGGACGTAAAAGTCTCTTGCCTCTTCGGCAGGTCCAGACCCCTCCCCGGACTCTCTCCCGGCCAGCCGCTGCGCACCAACGCCCTGCAGGCTGTGTTCACGCCGCCAACCTCAGTCCTCTCCCGGCGCTCCGACAAAAGCCGGAGCCTCAGCTCCCAGTCCCGCCCGCCCCGGCGGGCGAGCAGACAAGCCTCTCGGCTGGTGAGTGCCGGTCGGCCCGATCCTCTGCGCTGGAATCTGTCCGCTTTGCCCTCCGCACCCCTGTTGCTGTGCTCTCCTCCGCGGCTCCCAAGCTCCCCCACTCCGCCTCCCGAAGTCTCCACCCGCGAAGGGGCTTCCTAGTGTGTGGACACTTTTCCTCCTTCACAGCTCTCTCCCGCTGGTGCAGGACCCGTCCCTATCCTTTTTTCTCTGTTTAGTTTTTTCTTTTGCCCTAACCAGGTACGTGGGGGGTTCCTTGCCTTTTGGGAGGTCTGAGGTCTTCTGCCAGCGTTCAGTAGGTGTTCTGTAGGAGTTGTTCCACGCGTAGATGTATTTCTGGTGTATCTGTGGAGAGCAGCAAGTACTTTTGATGCCATGTCCAATATATATCTCTAATTTGTCCGCTTTGTCTCCAGTCATTATAGCGACTCATAGTGGTAGCCTTTTATATACCAGTGGTCTAATTGGTTTTCCTACTTCTTCTCTTGCCCCTTTTCCATTCATTCAGCTCATAGTGACCACAGTAATCTTTTTAAAAGTAGAAATCGTATGCTATGTCTCTCCCTCAGGCTTTAACATTACCATGGATTTTCACTGCATCTGGAATTAAATCCAAGGTCCTTACCTTTACCTTTTGCTCTTCTCTCTTCACCTTGGCTTTTTTCGTGCAATTTTTTTGACATTACTAATTAAAATTTAATATTGAAATCAAAAGCATGTAGGTTAAAACTCCTGAGTGTCTAAGAGCTTGAATGGACTTGATTTTTTTCCTCTTTCATCTTGTCTCGTTTCCCTCTTGTTTCTTCTCTTAATTTGATAAAAACCACATCAAAGCCAAATTACAACTAGCCCTGTCCCAGTCTCCCAAGTCTTTGATTTCATTGGATATCTCTCAGACCTCTTTGGGAACTTGTTTTGTTTGTTTCATTGGCATCAGGAGAATTTCTTTAAGACTACAGAGGAAGTTTTTTCCACTTGTATGTCTGTCATACACTGTTAGCATTGGATGTGGATTAGAAGCTCTACTTACTGTTTTTGGTTGACACTTCATCTTCTTGGTCCTCTGTCCCATGCCACACTGAGCTTTCTGCCTCGTTGTTGAGTTTTCTTTATCTTGTTTCTAGCCACTTTATGGTTCTATTTTTAACCTTCTGTTCTTAGTTCTCCGTTTGCTTTGTCATTGAGCTTATCTGTTTCTCTGACTTTCACCTTTATGGGAAAATTCTGGAATCTCTATTCTCTAGTTTAGCCCCATGTTTCCAATGCTGTCATGAATTTCTCTTCCCTTGCATGCCCTGGAGTTAACCTCACACTCCATTGTCCCCAACACTGAAATACATGAGCTTCCTTTATAAACCCTCTCTGATGATTCCATTTTTATCAGCAGTATCATCATTCTCTCAACCTGGAAACATTAGTAATCTTTGACTGTCTTTCCTTTTCATTATATCTAGTATGACCAAAAAAAAAAAAAATCCCTTTGTTCCTGTCTTTTAAACGTATCTCAGACTTCCTTTTCTTCCATTCCTCCATTGCCATCAGTGTAGTGTAGGCTGTCATAACTCTTCATGCTTGGTTTTGGTGACAGAGTTTTAGCTAATTTAATTGCCTCTGTCCAAACCTCTCTAAAACACTTATCGTGTTTGCTCCTGCCCAACAGATCTCTGTTGTCAGCTGCATGAAACCCAGATTATCATGTAGATTATTATCCTTTGAGGCCAGGTCTGTTCTAATTCTTCACTCTGATTTCCTACTCTTCCCACTCACCTATCCCCTCTATCCAGTCAGTTTTGCATATCTTCTCATATTTCCCATGTAATGTGCTCACTCTTTTCTTTTTTTAAAAAAATTATTTATTTATTTATTTATTTATTTTGGCTGTGTTGGGTCTTTGCTGCTACACGCTGGCTTTCTCTAGTTGCAGCGAGTGGGGGCTACTCTTCCTTGCGGTGCGCGGGCTTTTCATTGCAGTGGCTTCTCTTGTTGCAGAGCACGGGCTCTAGGCACGCGGGCTTCAGAAGTTGTGGCATGTGGGCTCAGTAGCTGTGGCTCACGGGCTCTAGAGCTCAGGCTCAGTAGTTGTGGTGCACGGGCTTAGTTGCTCTGAGGCATGTGGGATCTTCCTGGACCAGGGCTCGAACCCGTGTCCCCTGCATTGGCAGGCGGATTCTTAACCACTGTGCCACCAGGGAAGCCCCAGTGTGCTCACTCTTAACCTCCATGTTCTTCTTGCCGAAAATGTCTTCTTACCTTTCCTTTGTTTATTCCTTGTCCTATTCGTGCTTCCCTTAAGTCGCATTGCCATCTACCTGCTGGATGTCTTCTTGACCTTAGGCCCTGCCAGTGATAACAAAGGGTTGAACACTCAGTTTGACTCATCTTATCAAAACATATGAAGGATCAACAAATGTCAAGTGTTCCAGAACAAAATGCAACAGCTAAACCTCTGTGTCATTACGTTTCCCTGAAAAGTAAATTAAAGCCAAACAGAAAGAATGTTGAACTCTTTAAGGTAAGGCAGCTTAGGTGCAAAGGAGAATGTTGGAAGGCCAGAGAAGACTTGTAATCATCATTTGAAAGACTTAACACCAACATAAAGAGGTCCTTTAAATATTAACAGAAATAACAAGCCAGCTAGAGAATCTGTATAACCCTGGTACTTGCATTTTGTTTGGTCAAAGTGGAGATAGATCACTGAGCTCATGCCTGCCTCAGTCTATATCAAAGAATCTATTAAGAGGATTAACCTTTTCAGATAGTCCCTCTAGTGTATGTTGTAGGTATGAGATGAAACAGCAAAAGTGGTTATTGATAAGCCAACTCATGTTACTCTCTAGCAGAGGTGATACAGTGTACAGGTGCCAGATTGCCCGAGTCTGAGGCTCAGCAGGGCTCCTTTCCAGCTGTGTGACCGAGAGCAAGTTACTAAATCTCTCTGGGACTCAAATTTCCTGTATGTAAAATAAGGATAATAATGCCTCCTGCACAATATTGTAGAAAGGATTACATGAGTTAATACATGTAAACTGCTTAGAATAGTGACTGTCTCAGAGTAAGTGCTTACTGAGTTCTTACTATTATTATGTATACATGATATGGCTGGGAAAGGGTGACTCATTCAAGGTTTTCCGAAAGAACTATTTATTGTGAGACAGGAAATGGCTCTTGAAAATGTGTTTCTTTTTTTTCATACCTGATCTGTCCTTGGTGGCTCTTGTTTATTTTGATTTATTCATTCATGAACTAATATATTTTGACATTGTTTATAGTGTTGCAGATCCTAAAAGGGCAGATTGTCTGTAGGAGATCATGGTATTTTCAACAGAGGATGGATTTTGAAAAATACTCTAATGAGAGTTGTGTGAATGAGGTTCTCCTGGCCCATCTGGGTCCATGAACAATCTATATAGATAAAGCATCTGGTTTTATTGGAAGTTGGAAACATACACATTTTAGCATGTGCTTTCTATTCCCACAGAGAATCTGGTGCAAAAATTTTTTTTTTTTTTCCAATTTAGGTAGTATGAGAATTTCCGAGCTCTGGATGAAGGTCATTCAATGTCATTCAAGCTCTGCTGAGCTTGCTGCACTTTACCCTTTCAAAGAGACATTGTCGTTTGCATGCAGTGCTTGGTAACTCTCAAGACTTTGGACTTCAGGGAAGGGCAATGGCTCAGAAGCTATTGCTTGGTTAACTTTGTGAACTCAGTGCGCACTAATGGTATGAACGAACAATGTAAAATTTTTTTTTTTTTTTTTTGCGGTACGCGGGTCTCTCACTGTTGCGGCCTCTCCGTTGCGGAGCACAGGCTCCGGATGCGCAGGCTCCGCGGCCATGGCTCACGGGCCCAGCCGCTCCACGGCATGTGGGATCTTCCCGCACCGGGGCACGAACCCGTGTTCCCTGCATCCGCAGGCGGACTCTCAACCACTGCGCCACCAGGGAAGCCCCAATGTAAATTTTTTAAACTTCAGAATATATATTTCATCTTTTTAAGGCTGAGGTGAGTGAGGGTGAGGGAAGGGGGAATTGGGTAAAGGCAGCCGAAAGGTACAAACTTCCAGTTATAAGGTAAATAAGTACTAGGGATGTCATGTACAACATGATAAATATAATTAGCCCTGCTGTGTGTTATATGTGATAGTTGTTAAGAGAGTAAATCCTAAGAGTTCTCATCACAAGAAAATAAATATTTTTTCTATTTCTTTAACTTTGTATCTATATTAGATGATGGATGTTCACTGAACTTATGATGATGATCACTTCATGATGTGTGTAGATCAAATCATGGTGCTGCACACCTTAGACGCGTACAGTGCTGTATGTCAATTATATCTCAGTAAAACGGGAAGAAAAGAAAGATATTTTCTCTTTTTATCCAGATGTGTTCTTTTATTCCTGCCCAAGATCTGTTGATAAGGCTTGCCTTACGATGACGTGAAAGTAATACAGATGTCGCTGGAGGGGCTCCAAGTAACTTGCCCATTTTGTTTGAAATTTCCATTATTCAAATTAGACCATTGGATGAAGCCATTTTGTTATTGTTTATGAAGTTTTTGCAATAGTATAAATATGTTTCTTTGTGGGGGTAAACCCATTAGCCCTTTAGCATTCAGGGTAATCAACCATATTTTCAGAGGACAAGGCAGATATTTGTAAGTGTGGAAAGGTCATGAGCGCAGGGTGTGATTGTGAAAATACCGTGTGCCTTGGAGGGTTGGAGGTGGGCTGTAAAAAGGGAAGTAGAGGATGAGGAGGACAGATTCATTGCTCTGGTCTCCACATTCCTGTTGCCACATCTATGTGTCCAAATTAATGTCAAAGAAGGATTCCATTTTGATGTAAAGTTATCATACCTTCCGGTTCTGTATAATGAAACTGCTTCTACACCACGGTTATTGGCCCATACTAATAAAACTGAATATCTTGCAGCCTCAGTTTTCTTACCTGTAAAATGGGAATATTAATGCCTACCTTTCAGGATTTTTGCAAGGCCTCAATGAGAGAATACGTGGAAGGACCCTGGCTGGAATATTTTAGGTCCTCGCTAAATGCTTTTACTTTCCTGTCTTTTAGTCCATGACATTTAGGTACTTCATTGCATTTTTCTTATATTTTTTGCTCTTATTTATATATGTTAATCTTGCTTCCCACCAGACTGAATTTTTTTGAGGACAAGCACCACTTCTTTTTTTATTCTCTGCAGTATATGCTCTTATAGTATCTTGTACCTTTTCTTCATAGTGCAGCCTGTTTTATATTTATGTATATGACCGTTTAATTAGGTTTTCTTCCTTTTCGGTCTGTAAGCTTCATGAAGGCTAGAATCTTGTTTGATCTTGCTCAGAAATGTGTACTTAAGGCCTAAACTAGTGCCTGGCATGTAAAAAGTGTTCTGTAAATATTTGTGGAATGAATGAATGAATGATTGATTATTAAGTTAAACATAGTAGATTCTAAGTGAATACTTGTTCTGGGAAGCCTGAAACTACCTATCATATTCCTTCCAGACTTAGCCTGAAGCCTTGTAGGAGGCTATAAAAAGTTTGCAGAATTTTAACTAACACCTTAGATCTTTAAATAACAGAGTGTGTGGAAAAGAAAAAACGTTTACAAAATACTTTGAAGTGGTTCAGTACTTGATGTTATTTTAGTGGGAGGTCAGTAATGTTTGTTATAAATATGTTATTGTAAAGAACGCTTTAAGTGTAAATTACTGTTATTACTTTTAGCTAAAATTTATAAGTATTAACATCTGTGAATACTAATATTATTTTAAAATTTAGGCTTGAAGGACAAAGCTGTGAAACACTGTTTATTTTTCTTTCCTTTGCAAACTTTGCATAAACCTGATTGTATCTGAAGGGATCTTTGAGAATGTGTGAGAACCTGGTGGGTCCTGGTCTTGGCAGTGCTCCTCCAGTTTGTTGTACTTCTCAGAAATTCTTGCTTTTCTGTTCCCAGTGCTCTGTTAGGCCATCATTCATTCATCCAAATGCTGACTCTCTTCACCCTTCAGGATTTTGACACATTGCTGATGCATGTCCTGACGGCGGAATCATTTCACGTATTGAATTGATTCAGCATCTTCACCTTTCCTCTAATCAAATTACAATTTTATTTCGAAGTAATCTCACTGGATATTAGTAGGTCAAAAGCTCAATATTATTTTCTTCAAATATGGCTTACACAATTGGACACACACACACAAAAAGGGAGGAAAGAAACCCTACGTGTGTCATCAATTTATGTTGTTCATTTGTTAGGTATTTTTTAGAAAGCTGACATATATGGAACATTTTCCATGTGCCAGGCATTGTGTGAAACATTTTATGTATTATGAAATGTTTGAGCTGTCACTGTGACAGAGCTACTCTTCTTAGATTCATTTTGCAAAGGATAGTCTCAGCAGTGCTTTTTTTTTTTTTTTTTTGCGGTACGCGGGCCTCTCACTGTTGTGGCCTCTTCCGTTGCGGAGCACAGGCTCCGGACGCGCAGGCTCAGCGGCCATGGCTCACGGGCCCAGCCGCTTCGTGGCATGTGGGATCCTCCCGGACCGGGGCACGAACCCGCGTCCCCTGCATCGGCAGGTGGACTCTCAACCACTGCGCCATCAGGGAAGCCCAGCAGTGCTTTTTAACAACAACAATGTAGCAGCTAAAGTTTATTAAGCACCTAAAGTGTTCCAGACATTGTTCTATGTGTTTTTATTTTTATTCAATCACTTAATCCTTAAGTCAATCATATGAGGTAGGTACTACTCTTATGCCCTCATTTACCTGAGGAAACGAATGCACTCAGTCTCACCTCTGGTTTTCCACCTAGGAAGTGACAAAGCCAGGCTTGGAATCCAGCATTCTGGCAGTCTGATTTTGTAGCCCATTGTCTTAACTGCCATCCTACTCCCCAAATTGCCAAGCTGGTACACCGTGGAGCCTGGTTAGAACCTAGGCCCCATCCTACTCCCCAAATTGCCAAGCTGGTACACCGTGGAGCCTGGTTAGAACCCAGGCCCCTCACTTCAAAGTGTGGGACCTGAAGAATAATCTCAGCCATTTGGAAGAATGGAGAATGAGTTTATATTTTTTTCAAGTTTCCAATTTTTAATTGTGAAAGAAATTGTGCTGAAAGAAATCAACTTAATTTGGCATTGTAAACATTTCTGTGATGTTCCTACAGAATTACAACTGACAAACTTTTGACATAGTAGACTTAGGTGCCCTGCTTAGTGTTAATTTTATTACTCTTATTAACGCCAGATCTTATTTTGCATATTTGGTCTGGCTCCTTAAGTGGAAGATACAGTTGTAGAATATGTTTCCTAAAAGTCATTTTTAGCATAACTGAAGAGAAAATGTTTGTACTGCCCAGTGGCATGTTTAGCTAAGCCCTGGGGTACCACATTGGGTATAGAATGCTGAATTACATCTAGATTCAGTAAAGAGGCTTGTGCTTACAATTGCCTCGTTAGCATGCTTATCTTCAGGTTTCAATGACTCTTCCTACCTTTGGTGACAGATATTTGTGGCCAGGAAGTCAATAGCAAAGAAGGGACTTATGTCATAAATATTCTGGTTCTAACTCCTATCATATCTTACTATTTAGTGTTTTAAAATGCTTCTCTGCTCTGGAGGTGTTAAGCTTTCCAGATACATTCTTTGTCTTTTACAAAATTTCTGTACTACTTTTCTCTAAGTTTCCATTTTGGAGTCATGCACTCACTGTTATGCATACATATGTACGTAATACATGGGTACGTACATGTAAGTTCCTGTCTCTCTGTTGTTTTATACTTGACAGTACTGTTTTTATACATAATAAGAAATAAGGTTTCAAAATGGATTTCATTTTTCTTAGTATGGTATTTCAAATCTGAATTTTGGATTTCCTCAAACCTTATATATGGGCTTTACATTTATATTTAATTTCTGTTAGTTTGTATGAATCATAGGCACATTCCATAATTAGTGTGGTGTACTACATGCCATCACTGGATTTTATTGCCCAGATTATGACTTTAATTGTACATATACACTCTTTATTACTTTTGGGATTAGAGGCCATTCCACTGTACTCACGGAGTCCTCTGTCACTCTCGGGAGCTTAAGGTCTCATGTTTAAAACTCTCAGCTGAGGTTCAGAAATAGCATCTCTAAGCTGGCATTGCAACATTGCATTGACTCTTTTCTGTGCTTTAAATCTTTTTTTAGAAAAAGTTTAATGATATCTTTGGTGTCAGCTAGGTGTGAAATAGCAGACATGGGCTTAATTGATGTTAATGTGATATATATCTAACTTGTTTTTAAACCTCATATCATACTGTTAAAATAGCTGAGGTTCATCTCATTCTGAACTGATTCCCCCTGATGTTAATCCTCAAAACAAATGGAAAGTAGATAGGCCATTTTTATCCCTTGCAGAAGTAATCCCTTGGGAAGGGGTTTGCGTGGGGGCGGGTCAATTAGCTGAATACTTGAAAATAATGTGTTCTTTAATTGCAGTTTTTTCTTTTTTTGGTGGGGGAGGGTCAACTGAAGGATAAGTGCTTGCTGAAAAATCTATAATCCCATTAATTTATTTCTTACCTTATAATCATGGCACAAGTGAAAGTAGTCTTTTTGAAGATTTTTGTTGCTTATACTTTTGAACCTGGCTGAAAATTGGGCTTTAACAGTGCTGACTCTTGGGCACATCCCAGTTGTTTTTTCTATTAATTACTTTTTAATCAGATTATGATTTTATGATTTACTCCTTATCTTAAAAGCCAAATGTGGGAGAGAAGACAAATTGTGGTTATCTGAGGTTTTTTTTTTTAATAAATTTTTTTATCATTGTGTTCTGAATTCACAGCAGTTTTAAGAACTTTATTTTTTTTTAATTTATTTTTGGCTGCGTTGTGTCTTTGTTGCTCTGCGCGGGCTTTCTCTAGTTGCGGTGAGCGGGGGCTGCTCTTTGCTGCAGTGTGCAGCCTTCTCATTGCGGTGGCTTCTCTTGTTGCGGAGCACAAGCTCTAGGCGCACGGGCTTCAGTAGTTGTGGTGCGTGGGCTCAGTAGTTGTGGCTCGCGGGCTCTAGAGCGCAGGCTCAGTAGTCGTGGCACATGGACTTAGTTGCTCCTCGGCGTGTGGGATCTTCCCGGATCAGGGATTGAACCCGTGTCCCCTGCATTGGCAGGCGGATTCTTAACCACTGCACCACCAGGGAAGTCCCTATCTGAGGGTTTTAAATAGATGGCCTTTGTTTAATTGAACTTTGGTATTATTCGATAAAATTTCAAAAATTAATATTTCAAAAACTTTATTTCAGAATTTATTTTGTAAATGCTTTTAAAGTAATTTTGAAGATGTGCCAAAAAAGTAAATGTAAGTCTTTCTATACAGAAAATAGTTTTAATAGGAGTTATAAAATAGAGAATTGATTCCATACTGTATGTTGTAGATATTTGATAGATGTTTGTCAAATAAAGGATAACTTTTTGAAAGTACTTTTGGAAAGCACTCTACAGCCTACAAAACACTTATTCATTTACTTCTCACTCAACCCTGTGCAGTACATTTTCTCAGTTTTACAGATAAGGAAACTAATGCTCAGAGAAGTAAGTGGTTTGTCCAGTATCTCCTAGTAAACCATAAAGGTGTGATTCCATTTCTGAACTGGAGTCAAGGACAAAGTCCTTACAGTGTTTCCCAAGGCCCAACATGATCTCCTACACTCCTCGTCCCTTACTCTTCTGACCCATCTCCCTACTTTCCGCTCAGGCTCCAGCCATGTTCGCTTCTTTGCTGATCCTCAGATTGACCTGCACACTCCCTGCTGCCAGGGTACCTTTGTGTTTACTATCCCTCTGCTCAGGCACTTTCCCCACAGATATCCTCTTGGCTGACTACCTCATCTCCTTCAAGTATTTGCTCAAATGCCATCTTTCAGGTTAATATTCCACTTAAAATCATACCCTCCAACCCAACATGCCTCATCCCCCTTGCCCTGTATATTTTCCCCCAGAGCATATACCATACAATGTATTTATTATTTTTAGTTGTAGCTATTTATCTATTGCTGCTGGAATGTAAAGCTCTGTGAAGAGAAGGGGTTTTTGTCTCTTTTCTTCGTTGTGATATCCCTGCAGTGCTTAGACCTCAGTGAGTGTTCCGTGAATATTTGGTGAATGAACGTGAAGCCTATGCTCTTTGCACCAGATCTCCCACTTTTCATTTATTAATGATACACTTGACAAAATTATTAGTATATTTTTGCTATGAAGGGCATTCCAAGTAATACTACTTCATTAGTTTTGTGCATTCACCTTCATTTTGAATATTTTTTTCTGTTGCATTTTTCTCTCATCCGTGAATATAAACCACTCTGTTTGTTTTTAAAAGTCAGCCAGATTTTTTCTTTAGAAAGTGTTAGAAAGTAAGACATTATCTTTTTGGATATTAATAGGGGTAGATAGTTCAAAGAACTAAGGAATCATGCATTTTTTAGTTAGGTTTTTGTCAAGTCAGCTGGACTTCTTTTTTTTTAACTTTCATAAATGTATCATTAAAAACCATCCTATTTTAAAATTTTATTTATTTCTAGTTTTTTTTGAGATATAATTGGCATATAACATTGTGTAAGTTTAAGGTATACAGTATGTTGATTTGATACACTCATATATTGCCAAATGATTACCACCGTGCTGTTAGGTAACACCTCCATCTGGTCACATAATTATGATTTCTTTTTTGTGGTGAGAACATCTGAGATCTACTCTTTTAGCAACTTTCAAGTATATAATATAGCCCTATTAACTATAATCACCATGCTTTCATCAGATCTCCCAAACCTTTTCATCTTATAACTAGAAGTTAATACTCTTTGACCAACATCTCTCCATTTCCTGTACCCTTCCACCCCTGGTAACCACCATTCTAGTCTCTGTTTCTAAGAGTTTGACTTTTTTAGATTTCACATATAAGCGGTATCCTACAATATCTATCTTTCTCTGTCTGACTTATACTTAGTCCATCTTAGTTTTAAAATTTGCATTTCATGACTTGGTATTATTAAAATATTAGGAAATAATTTATTCTATTAAATATGTTATATTAAACCTTTTCCTCTATTCTTCAGTATAATTTTATTTCTAGAGGAATAAAGTTCTAATTTACAGTTAAAAATATGCAGAAATAAGATTCAATATGTAGAATTTATTGACTCAACCTGCATTTATTATGTGCCTGCCATATTCTAGAAACTTCTTTTAGGGGCTGGGTATTAAAAGAAGAACAAGACACATGATTCATCGGTTAAAAAAAAAAAGGTCCCAATGTAATGTGGCAAATCCTTGAATGGAGTTATGTATAAAGTTTTATAAGGATTTTTATGTTACAGGATTTCTAAGGGCTCCATGGCTGCCATAGAGTGAGGTACTTCTATACTAATGCAGGGTATATGATGATCTTCTCAGCTTTTACAGTCGTCTAAATACAATGGAAATTAGTACTGTCATTACAGCTGGACGTCTGTTATCCATGCTAGAAATGTTGGAACAAAGGAGTGATGTGGCTCAGAGATTCCCAGATACAGACTAGTGGAAAAGTTGTTACTGGGCAAAGTGAAAAAGAAGTAGAAGGGAAGCAAGATCGAGAGAAAACACATCTCCGTGTGTGTATGTGCTCGCATGTGTGCAGGCATGCACGCGTGTGTACCTATGTGTGGAGGATTGCCACCCTCCTTTTTAAGTAAGGATTTCTAGGTTTGCCCTTCCTCTTCTTTTACTATCCTAAAGGTCCTTTTGTTTTATGAAATTATAGTGGAAATAGGTGGTGGCTAGTTATTATTTTAATTCCTTTTCCTGAAATAAAAAAAAGTCAACCTGCTCTTTTTAATAATTTTACTGGTAAAATCCTCAGAGGGAGCCACTGTCAGGGATACTTTAGAACACTGTATAATTAATTCTTGCACCCCTTATTTATTTATTTATTTTGGTATAGCCCGGCATGCTTCAGGAATTCCTTATATTCAAAAGGCCCTGGTCCCTATACTCCTGGTGTCTCACCTCTGCAAAAAAGCCCGTAGGTAATGAATTGATAGTAGAGAGATTGACTGTGTTAGTCAGAAGCTATGGTGGCTTCTATCCTGTTGATAAGTTTGGTGGCAGGAAAGTAATCCATACCTATAATTAGGAATTGATCAATTTTAAAAAATAAATGTATTTATTTATTTTATAAAGAATTTTTGGCTGTGTTGGGTCTTCGTTGCTGTGCGTGGGCTTTCTCTAGTCGCGGTGAGCGGGAGCTACTCTTCGTTGCGGTGCACGGGCTTCTCATTGTCGTGGCTTCTCTTGTTGCGGAGCACGGGCTCTAGGTGTGCAGTCTTCAGTAGTTGTGGCATGTGGGCTCAGTAGTTGTTGCTCGCGGGCTCTAGAGCTCAGACTCAGTAGTTGTGGCGCACAGGCTTAGTTGCTCCGCGGCATGTGGGATCTTCCCGGGCCAGGGCTCGAACCCGTGTCCGCTGCATTGGCAGGCAGATTCTTAATCACTGCGCCACCAGGGAAGCCCCTAGGCATTGATCAATTTTTAAATGTTTTATTTTTCTTGTCCTGACAAGTTTCAATGACCACCTTGGCATTAGAAGGTAAAGCATGAGGGAGAATTATGAAAGGTTGGAAACAGAAATATTTATTAGAAATGGGTATGTGTGTGTGCATGTGTGTGTTTCCTATTTATTCTGATTAGAACATAGTGTCAAAACAATGTGAAAGCTCTGAATCCTGTGATTTTGACGCTGAGGCCACTATTCTGCGTTAGTGGTCACCTTTGGGTTTTGCTTATAAACTGGAGTGTACATGTTTGTCAGCTTTTGGGAAAGGATAACTGGAGAGATCCATGAAAGAATAATAATACATGTTGATTGTCCAAGCTGGGAGGAATCATTAATGTATGATTATTATTTAAAACTTTAATTTACCCACCTACTATTGTTCACTCATTTAAGGCTAATATTGTGCTGTTTAAGTTTTACAACGTGTAAATACTTGGCAGAAAAGTCAACCAAATTTTCCTTTAGTTTCAGATTACATCTTTTCTTAAACAAATAACCAGCCATGACAATTTACCCATTGCTCCAGTGGTGGTGGTGGTTGTTAGCTGCTACTATTTATCACAGTCATCACCATCATCATCATCATTATTGTTATTGGTGAGGGCACTGGAGTAAGACTACCTGGGTTCAGATTCTAGCTGCGGTCCTTAGTAGTGGGTGATGTTGGGTAAGCGACTTAGCCGTCTGGGCCTCTTCTTTTTCATCTGAAAAACTGGGATATTAATAGTGGCCACTCATAAGGTCTTCTGAGGATTAAAAGGGATAATGTGTGTCAGGAGCTTAGCACAATGCTTTGCAATAGTAAATGTTCGTTAACATTGTCATCATTCTTTTTTACCTTGAAATATCAGTAGTGGCCTTATCTGCTTTATGGTTTGTTGTTTAATTAATACACCTTGGTTTCCTTCTTTTGATACTTTTTTTATTGGTGTAGTAGTTCTATGAGACATGTTTTGACCCTAAAAAAAAAAAGGTGTATGCTAATAATCAGCAAAGTGTTTTTCGATCTTCCTAATAGACTGCGAAGAGTTCTAAAAGCAGCCAATTCTACATTCACATATTTATAGCCAAGGCAAAGAAGGAATGCTTTCACTGCTGTAGGTGTCGCCAGGGACCTGCCTTTGCTTGAAAACCAGAAATTTTCACTGTTAGCTTTAAATAAACTGAGAAAGAGAATTTCAAAGGTGAAGGAGATGAAAGAAGGATTTGAAAAGTTATTACTTTAAAAACAGTGGTTTTCAGCTGTGGTCACACATTGAAATCACATGAGCTGCTTCTATAAAATACAAATACCTTGTAGTGGAAACACACCACGACTACCACCACTATCATCCACAACAAACTTTTTTGGAACCCCTATTTTGAATACAGTAATAAAGTAATTGGAATGGTCAGGTATTTAATACTTATTTTAGCTCACATGTCAGTTTCTTATTTGCTTATTAACATGGAACTATGTTGTGTAACCAACATGGTATACTTGGGTTCAGTTCATAGTACATGAAGCCTAATTTTCTTATCTGATTCATTGTAAGGATTTATAGTGGTCTTCTTGTTTTAATGAAATATTGTTGGCTATGTCTGTGATTTTTTTTCTCAAGTGTCAAAAGCAATTCGTAATGGAAGCATAGTTCCACAAATAAAATAGGATTCTTTTTAGGATTTTTGAAATAGGTATGACAAAAAGGGAATGCTACCTGTTGTATCTATGTTTAGATGTAAAGTTGGTGGCACGGGTTTAGACAGACCACATGGACAGGCTATTAGGCATTTTACCACATGTGCTAACATACCACACTTTAGTCCTTCAAGGCTAAGTCAACTTAATATCTTAGTGCTAAGCTCTTCTCAGTGCTGTGAGACTAATTTTCTGTAAATATATTCTCATATGCATATGCAGGTACAATTTTCATTGACTTTGTTGAAGTTTTGGAGGGTCGTTTGTGAGGGACTGATCGCATACTTGGATGGGGATGTGTTCACCTTAAGGAAAGTTCTAAAGGATGAGGTGGAAGGGATCAAAGACCACATTTACATGCTCAATCTCTGCAGGTACCTTTATTTTTTGTGAGAATAGGGGAAATGGATGTAGAAGGGCGAAGTGTGTAATATTGTAGGGCATTTTCAGGTGAAAAGCATTGTTAATTTAGAAGAATATTTTTTCCATTTCCTTTGAATGGGAATAACCAGCTATAAATATTGTTCATCAGGAGCTCAAACAATGTTACTGCTTAGCTTCCAATGCAAACATGACCATTTTATGGAAAATTTATCTATATACATTTAAACAGCTTATGTGTAAATAACTTATCAGCCCACATTGTTTTTTTTTAAACCAATCTGCTTTCTTCCTGTGATATTGTGTCTAATCAATTTAATGTTGTGGGCCTTCTTTATTTCCTCGGTTGGCACATTTGCAGGTTGCAATGATTTTCAACAATTTCATTTGATTGGAGTCCCAGAGCACCAAACCCAAAGGACATTGGGCTCATGTTTTATTTCTTGTACCTTTGCTACTTTCTGCTTTGCAAAGTCTTGACTGAGTCAGGCCCCAAGGGAAGATGGGCTGATATTGGATCCATGACTGTACGCCCCAAACTTTAGATGGGATGGAACAATGAAAGCTCTTGATTAGGCAGGAAGGAGCTTCTGCCAGTTATAAACAAATAAATAATCAATAAACAACCAGCCCTTAAAATCATAATGAGGGTGAGGGGACGTGTGTGTGTGTGTGTGTGTGTGTATGTGTGTGTGCATGTGCACGCGTGCACACGTGTGCTTGTGTAACTAAATGTGTATAATACACGTTGACTGTTCTTTAGACACAGGAGAATCTTTGTCCCTTAATCTGTACTTGCATCCTCCCTTTACTGTTGAATTCTGTGCCCATTTTTCCATTACCTTTTGCACTTGTAAATTTAAAAATTATTTGGGTATGAACACCTTGGAGGTGAGAGTAATCATTTCCCCAACTTACTGATGAAAATTGATAGGAGGCTGTTGAGAGATGGTGATAGAAAAGCACGTGTGAGAAAATGACTAATGCTGAAAAGGAAAGAGAAGGACAATACAGTAAGAAATGCAACTGCCAAGAGCATCGACCATTTAGCTGGTCAGTACATTATTTCCCTGGGTGAGAAACATATTCTGGAAATTAAATTAATTCTAAGAGTTTTTCCAGAGCAGTGGAATCTGACTTTATGGAATCTTATCAAGCTGTGATCATTAGATCAGTTACTCTCCCCATTAAATGAATACTAACATTGGATGGGTGGGTTGTTGTGCTAATGACCTGCATGGTATTATATAACCACTTACCGATTCCTCATTATTTATGGTTATGATTCTATGGGATCCCTCTCCTGCTGTTAGGGACGGCCTGTGCAGGACAGAGGTTTCTGTTGGAAGATAGATGACACAAGCATCCATTGCCTGGTTTGCTTTGGGATTCTGCGATGACCCTTAATTTTTCTAGTTTACATTTATTTTGAATGTCTATATATATTTTTCCTTCATCTAAGTTACTAAACATTTAGATTTTCAGGTGGCTTGGATTTGGGAGGTGGGTAGCTTTGAGTTGTTAAAATCTAGTGTTACTGCATGTGGTCAAAATGTACTGCTTGTCTGATTTCTTCTTTTTGTCATTTATGAGATTTTTCTTTATGGCCTAGTACCTGATACATTTTACAAATGTTTCTTTTTTTTTTTTAACATCTTTATTGGAGTATGATTGCTTTACAATGGTGTGTTAGTTTCTGCTTTATAACAGAGTGAATCAGCTACACACAAATGTTTCTTTAAAAAGAATATTTGTATTGCTACTGGGACTGGTTCCATAGACATTAAACTTGTATCACTGGAACCTTCTGCACTACTCAGAGTGTTCCTTCTCTGATCCTGGCTGGTCCTACCTTTTCACATTCTACTTTTTTTTATATCCCACTGGGTCTAGGGAAATGAGGGCAAGGAGGGTGGGAGCAGCACAGCTATGTGGGGCAGTCTGAGGGCCAAACATTATAGGAAGAGCCCTATGCTTGGACTGTTGTGAATTAGGTCATCTTTCAGCACGAATGAAAACACAATTTAAAGGAGTTGTTATAATGGAATTGGCTCTTTCAGGACTCCATTCCCCTTTTTTCTTTTGGTCAGTCTTGATTACTTAAATTCTTTAATTTAGGTGAAGCAAGTTATTTTAGAGGAATTTAGTCTGTGATAAAGGATAAAGCATAGCTTGTTGCTGTATGTGTTCATTTCTGGGGAATGGGCTAGAGGGGTTCAGCATGATACTCTATAATGAGGGCATGTTGGAAATGAATTGGCTGATTTCTTTCTGTTTCTTCCTCTTTTCTCTTTGTACATACCCTCTTTTATGGAATATGGTATCACTCTTGTGTTTCACTGAGGTTGATTGTTGCACAGCGGTGAAGAGTTCAGGCTCTGGAGCCAGTTTGCCTGAGTGGGAATCCTGTCTCCACTGCTTATTAGTTCTAAGACCCTGCGCAGGTCACTGACTCTCTCTGTGTCTTGGTTTTCTCATCTGTTAAATTGAATAGTACCTACTGCATAGGGTTGTTGTCAGGACTAAATAAGATATAATATATGTAAAGTGCTTAGAATAGTACCCAGTGCTCAATAAATGTAAGCTATTATCATTATTCCATTGGTTAGGTAGATAGCCTGCCTCTCATTTGTCTATGACATTATATCAATTTGGATAAATAAAGAATAAATTTCAACTGTCTAACATTAAGAAAAAGAACTAAATGTTAACTGCCTGAATTTTTTTAAGTAGCCAAATGTGAATCTCTTGAGTATCATTGCAGTGACCACAAAGAGTAATCATTGTTGTCACTGCTTAAATGATGGTTTGCTTTTCGGAGGAAAAGCTATCATTTATAGATGCTTTTATATATGCTGAGTTAAGGAGTTCTCCATGTACATGGTCTGATTTTTTAAGCATTATTAAAGTTACTGTATCAAAAATAGGATTAATTAAAATTTGTCCTGAAGACTTTAATGTACCATTAATAAGGCTTTTCTTGTTCCCTGTGCAGTGTCAAAACTCCCCTTCAGATTTGAGGTATGGAATCTGATTTAGAACTTAGAAGACTTCAGTAATTAACCATGATGGTCGTGTACATATAATTAGCCATTGGTTAACGATGTACAGTCATGTTGATGAGCAGCCTTGTTTAGTTTTTGTTTGTTTATGTAAATACCTGAAGCAAATAGCAATTAAAGGGAAAGCTTGGTTTGTCTAAATTTAGTTCTTATAAAGCTTAAAATGTTTCGGAAGTGATGAAGTCTAGGGTCATAGAATAAGACATATGTCATGGCTGAACTCAAATCCCCAATTCTTTGACTATAAGATACATTAGGCCTTTGGGGATTTATGGGGTGGAAGGGGCAACTCATTGGTTGAGAATAATTTCTAAATATGTAACTTGTTTTTGCTGAGAGTAGCAGTGGTGCTATATACCTTTAAAAACATCGACTACTTCTTGTTCCCTTATATCTGGTAGGGAAATGCTATACTTTCAGATGCCCATTGCACCTCATCTAGGCTTACCCCAAAGTTGATGTCAGTAGGTGGTGTTTGGGGGGAATCATCCATGAGGTCCTGGGTACATGGGCTGGCGCTTGGGTTGTGGGCTGTGGGGAGGCAAGGGGGTTGTGGAGAGGAGTCATGTGGATCCTGTGACTAGGAATCTAGCCCTCTCTCCCTGCTGCTGGTGGCTGTAAGATGGGTGCTGTTAGCCGTTGCACTTACCTCCAGGGAGCAGGTGGCCCACGCTGTGAGGCCACTGTAAAGCACTTACTGGGAGGCTGGCAACTGAGGATGGTAGCAAGTGACAGGTCAAACATTGTTCAAGTCCTTCTTGAGTCGTACAGAAGGAATGTGGGAGTGTGGTTAGAGACCCAGGTGCTGAGCCCAGCTTCATAACTCATTCACTGTGGGACCTCCATGATCGTCTCTAATTTTCTCTGTGAAAAATAGAGAATAATAAAATGATGCCACCTGCTTACCTCAAAGAGTGTTCTGAGGATTAATGAGTTAATCGCCTTGGATGAAGGCAGCAGAGGTTCTCTTGTTATAATTTCATCACCTTTCCAGAGAAGCTCCAGTTTGGTGGAATAAATAAAGTAGTGGAAAGAAGATAGGAGTGGAAAGAGCTATCGACAACTTAGTTGGTGTCTTTCAAGTCTAACTGTAGGTCAGGTTTCCATTCTCGCTGGGGAATTTTAGTGTAAAATTTCTACATATTTTTTAGAAACGACACCAAACCAAATGTCTGACCTGCTGCCTGTAGGAAAAGAACAGATGTTTATTCTGAGAACATATTAATAAAAATGTTAGTGGTTTTCTCCCACCGTAAAGGAAGAAGATGGGTCAAAAGGGAGAGCCTAGATTTTAGTAGAGTTCGCTCGCATTGTTCCATTACTGATGTGCCCTTTTTGAGAGAGTTGGTATTGCTTGATTTTGTTGATTTTTTGAGTTTCTTTGACAAAGAAGCGTCATAGATATCAAGCCAAAACAAAACAAGAAATATAAACTCACACACCCAACAGTTGCTTTAAATACCAAGGATGTCAGCATGAAATTAAAATGAATCAACTGACATTTCTGCTTTGAAATTTTTTTAGTAAAATTAATTTAAACCAACAGTGAAAACTTCTGTGTCTACCTTATAATGGAAAGTTTGACCTTTTTCAGTGTTTTTGGCTTAAGGGTGTTGACATTGGGGCGTTTTTGGTTAAAATTTGCTTCAACTCTCTAACAGCTCTTGGGATTTTGGTCAATCTTTGGTGGCTGAATAGCAAATGCTGTCAATTGCGTTGGTACTATGTAGTTTCCAAAGACAAGGTCTCTGAAGTAGTGGATATGGTATCCCCTCCTGCCCATGTGTAACTGTTTAAAAGAACACTGTTGTCATGTGAATTCTTATTTTTTTGAGCTTGCTTTTGAAGTTAACTTTCACAGAGAATTCCTGTTACCTAGAAATTGATGACAGACTTACACCATTTCCTTTTTTTTTCTTAGACGTTCCATCCTCAGAGCAGCCTGAACTGTTCCTAAAGAAACTTCAGCAGTGCTGTGTCATTTTTGACTTCATGGACACGCTATCTGATCTTAAAATGAAAGAATACAAGCGCTCCACTCTTAATGAACTGGTGGACTACA
This sequence comes from Aethalodelphis obliquidens, assembly GCF_003676395.1. Taxonomy (NCBI): domain Eukaryota; kingdom Metazoa; phylum Chordata; class Mammalia; order Artiodactyla; family Delphinidae; genus Aethalodelphis; species Aethalodelphis obliquidens. Next base: position 37,016,137 of record NW_020837954.1, on the reverse strand, counting down.
TTACAATAAGCAGAGGCTGTTTGACAGAGCAGACTTACCCTGAAGTAGTTAGAATGGTGAGTTTCTTTTTTTCGCCGCGGACACATTTAAGCACCTTCCTTAGGGACTCACAGGTGTATTTACTGCAGGGTCAGGTCACTGGAGGTCACCTCCACAAATGAGAGCCAACCTTCTGAGAGCTAAGCACAAGTAGTTGGCACAATACTAAAATTTGAAGAGCATGATTTCATGAGAATGAAATCCAGAACTTTTCACCTACAACAGTATTGGAGGAATCAGTGATTTCAAAATACGAAGAAAGATTGCCAGGGTGTTACTGGATTTCTGGCATTGGGAAAAGAAAAGACACAGGAGAATCAACAAAAGTTTTAGATCTGTGTTTGAAAAATATTCAAGCCTGTTGGATGTCTTGATTTTTTTTTCTTCTGCCTATTCACTGTGGTATATTAGAAATGGCTTTAAGCTGAATGAAATCGTGATATGTAGAATCTAGGTAAAGCCTCTCTTGGCTTTATAAACTACTCATTCTCTTTATAATCTTAGAAACAGGAGTGATGTCTTTCATTATTTTTGAACAGCGTCTTGTAATTTGTGTGGTCGTTAAGAGTTATGAGAAGAACCATTATTAGCATAATATGAGTAATTATGTTCTTATTGTGTCAATAATTATATTAGTTTTTCAGAAGCTGAGCCAAAATATAGTTTTCTGTTAGATTTCTGTGGGAGGGTTGCCTTCCTTGGCATCCTAGAAGATCTTGGATCTAGAGAGCACATGATATCTGGAGGAAGTGGGGCTGGTCTACTAACTCGAGAAGTTATGCTGAAGAGATCCAAGGGGGTCAGTGCATCATGGGAAGCCCACTGGGGAATCTCGCCCACCCTCTGTGTACTGCTGAAAATGTACTTAGCCTTTCTTTTTCACTTGTATTCAACAAATGCAGAAAAGAGACATCTGTGATGGGGTAGTTATGGTTAAAAATGAATAGTTCAGATTTGGGAAGGGACCTGAATTATCACAACTTGAGAAACTATGACAGATATATGAAGGTCATTTCAAAACAATGTCCAATATATTCCTCAGATCCATATTGGAGTGTATATTGCATTTGTTAATTTATAGGAACGTAAAACAGGGTTTGTATGCTAACTGTTTATATTGTGGTTCTTGAGCAGTGGCTCTCAACCAGGGGCGATTGCCCTGCCAGGGCCCCTTGGCATTGTCTGGAGACATTTTTGGGAGTCACAACCAGGGGTGGGAGGTGGGGTGCTACCAGCATCTAGTGGGTAGAGGCCAGGAATGCTGTTAAACACCTTACAATGCACAGGACAGCATTGTACAACAATTTTGTAGATAATTCTACAACAAAGAATTATCTGGCCTCAAATGTCAATGATGCCACTGTTGAGAAACCATGCTCTAGAGTTTGCATGTTCTCTAAACCTCTTACCCTGATACTTAGGATATTCTCTAGTCTACCTGCCTTCTGCAGAGCACAGTCCCTTGGTTTTAACCTACCCATGTCCTCAGCTAACAGAGGTATCCACCGTTTATAAATTTCTTCTATATCTTTCCATGGATAGTCCGTGAATATTGAAGCATATACAAGCATATATGTATAAATATTGTTTTTTGTAAACACACAAATGGTAGCATAGTATACACACTCTCTGTGCCTTGCTTTTTTTACTTAGCAGTATATAATGTACATCAGTACATATAAAGCTGCCTCATTCATTCTATAGCTGCATTTCGTTGTGTGGATGTGCCATAATTTATTTAACCACGACCCCATGGATATCCTCGGACACACCTCAGTTCGCCCTTCTGCGAGAACATCTGGGTATTTGTGGATTTGTTTTGTAATAGCCCTTTTCCCTGTTCCTGGACCTTTGTGAATTCCCTGCCCTCCTGCCTTTAATTCTGATTTGCCCCTTCCTTTCAAGGTCTGGCTTACAGTGCTACCACTGGTTCCTGAAAAGCCCAGAGTTTTCCCTTCCTTCACTTCTACCACTTCTTGGCAACTCACCCTTTTAGAATTTGTTCATTTGCTGCTATTTAATCCTTTTGCACGTTTATCTGATTTTTCTAATTAGGCTGTAAGTACTCCTAAGCAGGAACTGTTCCGAGTTGTCCTGCACATCTCTGTGGCCTCTGTAATACCTCGTAGCCCAGGCCTACCTGGAGATTGTTGAATGAATAGATGAATTCCCTCTTAAAATAGGGGCATTTTAGGCTCTCAAATTAGGATGAAAATATTGGATGTCATTGGATTATATTCAGCTTTAAACCCAGTAGCTGGCATAATCCAAAAACCCATTCATTCCTGTGAACCAACTTGGTCCTAAACCAGCTTGAGTCTCTCAGAGGAGACCATTTTCTCTTCTTATCACCTCCCCCCATGCCCCTCTACCCCAACAAAAAAACTTTAAACGAAAGACTCCTGGGCTTCCCTGGTGGCGCAGTGGTTGGGAGTCCGCCTGCCGATGCAGGGGACGCGGGTTCGTGCGCCAGTCGGGGAGGATCCCACATGCCGCGGGGCGGCTGGGCCCGTGAGCCATGGCCGCTGAGCCTGCGCGTCCGGAGCCTGTGCTCCGCAGCGGGAGAGGCCACAACAGTGAGAGGCCCGCGTACCGC
>NW_020837954.1:36898245-37013402 GCF_003676395.1 Aethalodelphis obliquidens | reverse complement strand
ACGGGGCGGCTGGGCCCGTGAGCCATGGCCGCTGAGCCTGCGCGTCCGGAGCCTGTGCTCCGCAGCGGGAGAGGCCACAACAGTGAGAGGCCCGCGTACCGCAAAAAAAAAAAAAAAAAAGACTCCTGTCATTCGTGTGGGAATGTGTACTTTAAAATGTACTTAAGCCCTACTTTAGGAAGTATTGAATCTGTAGCATGCATGCTATTCTAGGGCATTAGATAATTGACTTTCTGGGTGATAGTTTAGGGTTCTCAGAGGTGTAATTTATTTTTCATATTTTGTGATTTGTGAAATTGCTACCTACTAATTTTCCATGGTTCCTAGACAAAATGGCATTTATAGAGAAGGAAGTAGCGTGGCAGTGTAGAAAGAGAAAGGGCTTTGAAACCACACAAACCTGGGTTCAAATGCCAACTCCGGCCACACTTACTTGCTTCATCACTGCGGACAGAGCCCTCCATCTTTGGAGTCCTCAGTTTTTGTGAGGTGCTAAGAGGTGTGTGGCCTTGGGGGAAGGGCAGCCACAGTCTCTCCTGCCCTGCTCCATGAATAGTCCACCTGAGGAAAATCGTGCTTTGTTTGTACATCAAGGTTCTCACCACCTCAGACACACATACAACCTAGTAAACAGGGATTTATGTCTCTTTAAGAAGGATTGGAACCAAGTCCTTACTTGCCCTCTACTCCCTTCTGTTTTGCCACGTGTGAGCCCCTTGTGTGTAGAAATCCTGGTGCTATTACTGCTCGCTTTCCTCATCTGTAACGTGCCTACCTTTTGGGTATTTTGTGAGGATTGGCGATGATGTATGTAAAGCCCTTAGAACAGTCGCTAACACATGGCAAGCATTTAATCAATGATACTGTTACTGTATTTTGTGATTTCGTTATTAGATACTTGACTTTATAATCATTGGGGGAACCCAGAGTTCCTGTTTGTGGACTTAAAATGCTCTGTTAGCTCGATATGCTGTACCCCATTGCCTCAGTGGTCCTCAAATTCTGTAATTCCAATCCTGCCTGTTGAATAGTTACTGTTCCCACCTATTCCTCTTTCTTATTACTGTAAAATGAAACTACTTCAATAGGATTAGTGAGGGAAATGGTAGTGCTTTTAATGAAATATCAATGAAGCGATAGCTAGGTTTTACAAACCAGGATGAGTGATGACTTAAGATGGCATGTTCTGATGTCAGTATTATTACCAAAACCTGATGGGACTGTACTTTGAGAGTTGCTATGCCTGTTAGGGTAAGAAAAGAGTAGAAGATGAAAGTAATCTATGAGTGTGGAAACCATTTTTAGCATTTATATAAAGTCTAGACACCACCTACAGACTCTTAGAATTAAGAAAGACAAATAACTCTTTATGTGTAAACAAAATTAAAAAAAATATAGCACCTAACTCACCTGCAGAAGGGTAGTGTGGGGTAGTGGAAAGAGCCCCAGATAGAGAAAGTAGAAGCCACTGTCCTCATTTCTCATCTTCCACTTAATCAGTGGTGAGACTTGGGTTCCTCTCTAAGCCCCAAGTCTCCGCTTGTAAATGGAGGGAGTTGGTGGTGGTCTCTCACATCCTTCCAGCTCTGAAAAATACCAGCTCTTTCGTCAACACAGTGTAAGAAATTTAGAATGCATTCTGCCATTCTTTTTTTTTTCTTTTCTATTATTATTATTATTTTTGGCCACGCTGCATGGCATGCAGGATCTTAGTTCCCTGACCAGGGATCGAACCCGTGCCCCCTGCAGTGGAAGCATGGTGTCTTAACCACTGGACCACCAGGGAAGTCTCTGGATTCTGCCATTCTTAAAGTTTACAGAACACTGTCCAGAGTAGTTGCTTCTGCTCTGTAAGTGGTTTCTTCCATGTGTTTCTTTCTCATGGGGTCACATCTGATGGAAAAATGAGAACCGGGACTGTTAGTTCCTTAGGCTTTGGCACATTTTGCCGTGCATCATCTCAAGTGTCAGGCTTCTGTCTTTGAGGCAGTATTTTTACCACATTATGCTCATGTTTTGTCTCTGATTCTGTTGCCATGCATCCATTTAAAAGATTTCTTAGAATTTCTAGCTCTCCAAGTAATTTTGGGTTAATTTTTTTTTTTTTTTTTACTCAAACTTAAACTGTATTTTATACTCTTTATATTCACACATCTTCCTTTTCAAAACCATCTCTTTGGGGGATAGTTCAAATGTGAGAGGAAATCTTAACAGGTGAAGACATCATTTTAATTAATTCCAAGTAATGTTTATTGAGTGATTTAGAGCCATGTTTTTACATTTTGATGATTAAAAAAAGACAGGACCCTGCTCTGTCAACAGACTCACAGTCTGGTAGAGAGGGCAGTCATGTGAACAAATAATAAAATATGTCATACGTGCATTAATAGAAGTATGTAGAAGGCAGGGAAGGAGTAGAGCAAAAGGGAGGTTAATCCGAGGAGGGTAGGGGTGGTCAAGGAAGGCTTTACAAAGTGAGGAAAGCCCGAGTATTAAAAGGTGAAAACATGTTTTCCAGGGGCTGAAATCGTGTTGAAATGAAAAAGAGAATTACATGATGCAAAGGAATTCCCAAACCGCATGATATATTCAGAGGAACACAAGCAGTGTTGTGTTGTTACAGCATTAAGTGCGCGTGTGTGGGTTGATAATCATTGAAAAGTTGTAAGCAGGGGAGTGACACAGTCAGATTTGTACTGTATGGCAGTGAGTCAGGTAGATTGGAGGGGGCTGAACTTGAAGGCAGAGAGGAATTGATTAGGGGCCTGTTGTATCAGAGAAGTTGTTAAGAGGGCCTAAACCAAGCACGGGGTGAAAGTAGAGAAGATGAGGAAAGGATGGCATTTAAGACTCACTAGGAGGTAAAATTGAAGGCACGTAACATTTGCATTGATGTTTGGAGTGAGAGAGAGAGGAAGCAGTCTAGGATAGCTTTGGGAATTTGGTAGTCATGGTGCTCCTATTTGAGAAAGGTACAGCAGGAAGGGGAGCAGGTTTTTTGGGTGGAAGCTGGGTTGATTTTTGATGTGTTAACTTTGAGGTTACAGGAGTCCTAGATGGGAAAGTTGGAGATTGAGATTGGTAATTATTAGCATGAGAGTAGAGCAGGAGAGAAAGAGAACATTACTGGGACCCCAGGTGATGCAGAGAATCCTTGTGCTTCAGCGCAGTGGTTCGGGGGAGGTAGTATGCAAAACATGAGGAAGTTGAAATGACGGCTGTAGATAATGATTGCACGTACAGTGGTGGAATCTTGGGTGTACTGTCCTCATGAGAGTAAAACCCTATCACTTCTTTCCTGCACAAAGTATATCTTGTTGCACTGGTCATTTGCTGTTATTATTTTCATATTTTCTCTTTATATCTTGGCTTTTCTTGATTTCAGAGTCTGCCCTATTCCTACCTCATCTGTGGTTAAATCTCTGTATATCTCAAACTGTAGAATATATGATTTTCCAAAGCGAATGTAGTTTTAAGATAAAATATGTTGTACAACTTTTTCTTCTTTTTTCTATTGAAATCTTTCCTTGAGTCCTTTATATTGTTTCTTGGCCACACATTAGCTTCGTTTTTTCCCACTCTCAAATTATGTCCTGTCACTTGGTTATCTAAGTGCTTTATCTTTTATACATTCTGTGACTTAACTGGAAATCACAGCTCTGGTTAGCCTCTTAATAGGATAATATGGTTTTGTAGAAAAATATGAAGTCGCAATTAAAGGTCTCAGAGTGTGCCTACACAGACTCTTAGGAATGCTTTGTTAACTTCATTGCATCCTCTCTCGGCTAAAGGATGGAGGATTTCTTTTCATAAAATAACAGCTATCTAAAGGTAGCCTTGGGAATGATAACTACCAGGGGGAATATGAAATTTCCATTTTTCATCCTCCTGCATCTGATAAGGAATATAACTATACATCCCCGGCCAGAATTTGCCTTGGAGGTGACTCTTTAGGCCCAAAGGAGTTAAGATCTTTTGGTGTGAGCCACTGGATGTGGGATGGGGGAAGGTGGGCTGCTTACAAGATTGGAAATATAAATAATGGGAAAGAATTGAGTGACATCTGGGAAAGTCATTTAGGAAGTGATGAACTTATTGGGGAATTTTTATGGATAGGATAAGTCTAAAAGATAGGACCTAGGAATTAAATTAGAAAAAGAATTCCTTGGTACTTTGAAAAGAATTTAAGGTTATGATGATGAAGATTACCAAAAGATACTTTTAGAATGAGGTCAGGAAGAATTGCTGCTCAAGGTTAGGGACAGATTGTTACCATTTGTAATTTATCAGAGGGTAGAGAAACTGGCAGGCGCTCTGTCCTTTCCTTAAACTGTCACTCTGTGCTACTTCAGTTAATGCTCATTTAACAATATTCATTTAGCATCTTTGGGTGTCCGTCAGTTGGTTTCATGGGGGTCAGTGGACCTCCTGATGTTGAGTGCAAAATTCTGTGTTTTGCCTCTTTTTGTGGGAGAAGATCTGTAGCTTTTGATTAAATTTTCAAAGATATAATCTGACTCCAGAATGGTTTAAGCTCGATTTTTACATATGCAGTGCTCTGCTTGATGCTGCTCTGTTGGAAAATGTAGGATGAGATTGGAAAGGAGCAGGGTCTTCCCATTTATGGCAGTAACTAAAGATGAAAAATGAAGTTGTAAGAATGATTTCACCAATGAAACCATCTGGGCCTGGAGTTTTCTTTATGGGAAGTTTTCTGGCAGTGAATTCTTTTTTTTTTTTTAATTTATTTTATTAAAGTATAGTTGATTTACAATGTTGTGTTAGTTTCTGCTGTGCAGCAAAGTGATTCAGTTATACATCTATCTATCTATCTATCTATCTGTCTATCTATATACACTCTTTTCCATACTCTTCTCCATCACAGTTTATCACAGGATAGTGAATATAGTTCCCTGCGCTATACAGTAGGACCTTGTTGTTTATCCATTCTATATATAATCGTTTGCATCTGCCAATCCATCCCTCCCAGACCCCCTCAATTTCTAAAATACATGTCTGACTATTCAGATTTTTTGTTTTACCTTGTGTCAATTTTTGTAGGTTTTTATAATGGTTATACAGTTTAGAATTGTGGTTGAATACTTAATCTTTAGAGGTTCTTCATAAAGGTGTGCACTAACAAAAGAAGGTCACCAGCACCTGTACACCTTCCATTGTTAGCAGCATAATAATCTGCAGCAACTACTGTGTGGATGAATTCAGTCTTAACAACAACCTTCTTTTGTATTATATATTATATAATTATATAATTTTATATTATATTATATTTTGTTATAGTATTATTATATATTATGTTACAGATGATGTAAAGGAAGTAGAGAGAGGTTAAGAAACTTGCCCAAAGGTACTCACCTGGGTAACTGGCAGAACTGAGGTTTGAACCCAGTCTTTCTGGCTACAGGGCCCATCCTCTTAACCGCTGTGCCATAATGCTCTCCTGGGATCAGTCTTTCTAATAGGAATGAAGACTAAAATCTCTAAATTTGGACTATTGCCTCAGTACTATGTTCTCCTCCTGAGCCCCTCTGAATAAGTCATAAGGCCTTGATGCTTTCCCTCTACCTTTTCCTTGCTTGTTATTTTATCAAATAATAGGCTCTGGGGTTAAATGTTTGTTTTTGCTTAAGAAACAGCTTCCCTTTCACTCCATCTCCCCGCACCACCTCACTATCCTATATATAATAACTACATTGCCTTTGTGTTATTCTCAAATTAACACTTTTTCTCTGCCCTACCACTCCTTCCCAGTAGGCAGGAGTACATGGTGATTGGGGGTGAGGAGGACCTCAGGAGGAAAGCTGTGTAGTTCAGAACTCTCCTCTGTTCCATCCTCGAGATGGTCGTATCCCTTAAGTTCATGTGCTCCCGCCATGCTACTTTTCTCTCTGCCCCACCGTTAGCAGGCAAGCTATGTCAGCAGCCAAGGGATCCCTAAATTGTTTGGTTAGCTTGGATTGGAGCAAGGGAGTTAGATGATTTAAATGTCCCTCCATCTCTTGGGCTTCCCTGGTGGCGCAGTGGTTGGGAGTCCGCCTGCCGATGCGGGGGGCACGGGTTCGTGCCCCGGTCCGGAGGGGCCCCTTTTCCACGGAGCGGCTGGGCCCGTGAGCCGTGGCCGCTGGGCTTGCGCGTCCGGAGCCTGTGCTTCGCGGCAGGAGAGGCCACAGCGGTGAGAGGCCCGCGTACCGCCAAAAAAAAAAAAAAAATGCCCCTCCATCTCTATGTTGGCCCCTAATTCTTGGAAGCACTTAACATTTGTACTGCCTGCTTTTCCTTTTTGTGGTCCTCCCTGGGTCTGTGATGTAGATGGAATGACCTGGGCCACTTACCTAGCCGTGTGATCTTAGATGAGTCTTAATCCTCTTAAAGTTGTTACCCACTGTAACTTTATAAAGGTTGTTATGATGTTGTTACTGTTATCATTATTCATAGTACCACCTTTGCCACCTCTGCTAGACTTAACCTTTTTTGTTTGGATGGATTAATCAGTTTTTCTGGTTACAGTGAAGTCTTGCTAGCCTGAAAGCTTTTTTGTCTCTTTAAGATGACTTTCCATATCTTTGACTGTTGATTTTAAACTTTAATTCTCTCTGGGAAATTTTATTCTCAAGTCTTTTTTTGAGGGTGTGGGGAGAGCCCTGTTAATCTGCAGGTGCCCGTGTGTGTATAACTATATATATACGTGTGTATATATGCTGCCCTACATAAAATTTTTCCTGATATTACTTGCATAGTAATGTCCACACGGTATTAATAATTTACCACTTCTCTCCTGCAAACATTCTCTCTTAAAATATCAGACAGGGATTTTAATGGGTTTAGTTTTAATTTAAACATTTTAAGGAGCAGATTTTTACTCAGGAAGCAATGAGCTACTCATGATTGCTGTTTGCTTCATTTACAAGCTGTAGTCCCTGTGGCTTAACTGCTTTACAGATTGTTCAGAGTTTTCAATATACCTAAAATGGTTTGACAGCTGTGACTTGTCTAGCACTGATCTATCCAATACTATCATTTCACGGAGATGAGAATATTCCCCTTCTTTCTCCTTCCCCCACGCCCCCAAGCTGGCAGCAGAGTTTTGCAGGATAAGTTACAGTATTGCATTCAAGTTTTGATTCCTCTTTTATCCCACCTTTTAATTTAACCTTGAAACTGAAAATATGGTTAGCGGTGTAAGCAATACTTCTGGAAAAATCTGCCAAGAAAATGGATGATATAATGATTGGGAAATACTGCCTGTGGTATATATATAAGTGGGTCTTAACCTCTAGCGTAGGAATTGATGTTAGTTTATATGGCTCAGTCTTCTCTTTACTGAGGAGAGACAGAAATGAGAGAGAGGTATTTATTGGTTGATTCTCTAAGGGGAAAGCCGGTTACGCCACAGTGGTGCATTATTAGCAGGAAGAAACGGAGAAAATGAGTGTCCTCCATGTGGCATTCTCAGAGACAGTAATGCTTGAGGCAAGAATTTGGCAAGAAAACAACGCAGGTCATTTCCAGGAGGTAGGTGGCTTCTGACCAATATTAAAAGCCAAACTTGGGCTTCCCTGGTGGCACAGTGGTTGAGAGTTCGCCTGCCGATGCAGGGGACACGGGTTCGTGTCCCAGTCCGGGAAGATCCCACATGCTGCTCCGCGGGAGGAGCAGTGCCAGGAGGGCAGAGGGTGACATACAGAAGAGAGGATGTTTCTGAATAAAAATAGGACCTATTATAACTATTTGGTAAGTTGGAGAGTGAGTTTACTTTTTAATAAAATGGATAAGCAAGGTATTCTGGAGAGTATAATGTTTCCTGGCCCTACAGAAAGGTGGGTTACAAACAGAGAGCGGGGGCTGGGCAGGGGCTCCATGGGCTACCTTGAAATACCATGGAATTTCCCTTCCTGAAGAAGTTAAGGCATTTATGAGAATAGAGTAGAATAGAGTAGAACATTCTGGAATAATGCAGGCCTCTTCCTTTTGCGGGACGTTTGGCTTTTTCTCTTAGAAGTTAGAAAAATGTGTTAAGTTTATACAGTAGATAAGGTGCTAGAAAGTTGAGTTTTGTATTTGTGCTGCCATCAGGTACAAAGTGGGGAGTTTGTCATGCCCTATTCTGGAAAGTAAGTGTAGTTATTTGAAGGGTGAAATAATTGGAAGGCGATGGTCTTTAAAAGCACATTGAAAATGGAAGCTAGGGACTTCCCTGGCGGTCCAGTGGTTAAGACTCTGCACTTCCACTGCAGAGGGAATGGGGAACTAAGATCCCGCATGCCTCGCGGTGTGGCCCCCCCCTAGAAAAAGGAAGCTAAAAGGGTTGGTGGGCAGTACCTGCCCCTAGAACCCTGTCTTGGTTCCTTTCCCAGGAACTGACACCCACGCTCCTGTCTCCCCCTCCAAGATGAGGCCAGCGTGCCTCAGTGAGGCTGGTGAGGGAGAGCTGTCTGTCTGGAGGGGCTTCTTCCTCAATTTATTATGAAGCAGTAGTATCTGGTAAAGGGTGATGTTAATCTCTGGTCAAATGTAGGTCAGGTGTGTTTTGTTTTCACTGCTCACCCTTTAGCTCAGGGCTTTATTTTACTCATGAAGGGTCACAGAGACAGAGACTTACACACAGACACAGAGTAAGGGGCAGTGACAGTTTTGACAGTTCCCTGTTTATTTTCAGGGATTTCATATAAGAACACATACTCAATAGCCAGAAACTCTGCCTCAGGAGCCTCAAGTGTTGTGTGCGTTTTGTAAATTCAAAATTCAAGAGGTTTAAATTTTCTTTTAACATTAGCTGATTTTGAACCGTAAAGTGTTCAAAGCAGATGTTAAAGGACTATACGTGTTCTCAAAAAAGCCCCGTGTTGTTATTGTTTTATCAACTTGTGCACTTTGGCTCTTACCAAAATGACTTAATTTACCAGTTTTAGTACCTTTCTGGGATGTAGGATCCGTAGTCCATGCATAATGATATGTAGCAAAAACCTGGTATCACGGGGCTAGCCTGCGTGTGGGACGTGAGTGCTTGACTGCCAGCAGCAAGATGGCCTGCTCCGTATTTATACACAGTAAGCACTATGACTATTGCAGTGTTTACACCTCTATTTTTGGATTCCAAGATTTAATATCAACAATCTTCACTTTTGGATTCACTGCTACATTTCCAGTTTTGGAGGCAGTGCAATATAGTTGTCTCTCTGTGGGAAATATTTCCTGGTGATGGTTCGTGTGGGGATAATAGACTCTAGAGAGAATTAATTTAACATTACTGTCAGCATTTCAGCAGGTAAAAAGTTGCCTCTTACTTTGAGCAAAGTTTAGTCTTGAAATAGAAGCCTAATGGGACTGGAGGGTTCGTGGTTGGAATTTGTGGGTAATAAGATGGAGTGGCAGGGATGGGTCTAGATTACAGAGGTCTTGGCAAGCTAAGTAGAAGAGGTTAGACTTAATCTTATGGACAGCAAGCAGAGAGTTGCTAAGGTTTTTGAATAGGAGGTGAAATGTAAACGATATTCTTATTTTTCTTTCTCCTGCCCCACAAAAAAAGCTTCCTGCCAGCTGCTTTACAGAGACTTTTGGCTGGCAGATTTAACCCAGGATGGCTGGTGGCAGAAGGCTGTTGTCCTAATCTTGTCAGATGGTAGCAAAGGAAGAGGAACTGGAAAATAATATGTAAAGGGACTCCCCATCTTCTCTCTTTTTTTCCTGTGCTCATAAAAGAAAGTTTGGAAACCAGAGAAAAAAATGATCCATAGTTTCATTATTTAAATTCAATCATTGTCCACATTTTGGCCAGTTTCCTCCTAGTCACTGTTTTAAAATGAGATTTTTCCCTTAAATAAAAAATTTTTAGATATGCTTTCATGGAATACAATTTTAAGAACAGGGCTTAGACAGTGAATGTTCAATGAATTTAACAATTCTATACACTCATGTAACAATAGCGCCAGATCTAGAACATTGCCGTCACTTAAGAAAATTTCCTTGTTCCCTTTCCTGTTTTCCCTTGTTAAAATTTTTTTTCTAATCTTACTATGTATTTAATTTTGCATTAAAAATTTCTTTAGAATTATGATGTAAACATGCTTTCATGTAATTAAATATATTTTAAAAACATCGTTCTAATGTCTGCCTCATACTCCATCATGTGGATATACCATTGTTTACTTAACGCTTTTCCCATCTGGGGACATTTAAACTGTTCTCAAATTCCACTATTAAAAGTAACACTGGAACTTCCCTGATAGTCCAGTGGTTAAGACTTCGCCTTCCAATGCAAGGGGTGCGGGTTCCATCCCTGGTCTGGGAGCTAAGATCCCACATGCCTCGTGGCCGAAAAACCAAAACATAAAACAGAAGCAATATTGTAAGAAATTCAGTAAAGACTTTAAAAATGGTCCACATCAAAAAATATTAAAAAAATTAAAAAGTAACACCACCATTAGCCCCAAGAGACGTTGTGAAGGAATAAATAAAATGACTTGTTGATAAGTTGCATAAAGCAGATAGCGGAGAGGAAGAGTTAAAGAAAATTCCAAAGGGTTAGACAGATGAGAAAGGTGAGAAGAGAATTCTCTTTCAGGGGGAAATAGAGGATGTGATTGGTTTTGACTGGAATGAATTTGAGATCTAATGAGATGTCAGAATTGCTCTGTACATAACTGGAAATAATGGAGTTAAGGACATCCTAGTGCCCTGGAAACAGAAATCATAGTAGAAGAGATGACAGAGAACTGAGTATTGAGACAAGAGCATCATGCCAAGGGTTCAGCTTTGCTCGACCTTGAGTTGTAGTGCTGATTTTTCTTTTGAGATTTGTGTACTTGTTCATTGGGTGAAATTGATGACTTTGAGGCATTCATTTGACTTCTTTATTCGGTATTCCAAGATCCAGAACGTGCTTTGCTTTCTATTTTGATTCACACTAAGATCTTTTACTGTGGTTGGTGCTAATTCTGAGAAAGGAAACTTGATGTGGGCATCTCTCACTTTACCTCGGCTGAGGTTAGAGCAGCTGCCATTTAGTTTTCTTGTCGTTCTGCTGGATTCTTTCCCACTAATGGGGGATTGACATTTTTGCATAAGAAAATTAAATTGCCTGAATTAGCAGAAGTTACTGGAGAATGGAAGAAATAATTTAATAGGAAACAATTGCTAACTTTTGAGTAAATAGTGTGAATTGAACACATACATGCGTTATGTTTACTTGCTTTATCTCTGAACCCACACAAAAATTACTGAAAGGAAATAAAGCCCACAGAAACAAAGCCAAATGGAGAGGACATCTCAGACTCAACATTTTGGAAGCCAGAAAGCAAATGAACCTGTGGTCACTACCTTGGCTGATTAGAGACAGTTGAACCCTAAGCAACAGCAAGGACAGTTCAGAAGTAGCCAGCTCATACCGTATTAACCCCTGGAAGGTGCAGAAAGGTACTTTTCAAAGTAAGGGTGCATGGGGGCAAAAATAGGAGACTTGGTGGAAGGTCTGTGTAAGAAGTAGTTGGAACTCCTGATCCTACCCACTCCCCCCAAACCAGGCAGCCAGATGACTGTGCCCTCCAACTCCCAGCAGAAGACTGAAGGGCTACTCTCTGGAGAGGCTAAACTGGAGGGAATCTAGACTCGGGGATATTAGGCACAGTTCAGAGCAATGGTACCTTTCTGAAAGCAGGGAATCATGTTGAGTGGAAGGATCCTTAACCCTCTTCCCCATCCCAGCTCCCAGATCCCTTTTGCCGCTACTCTGGAGATGGATGTTTCTTTTCTGGAGAATCAGACAAGCCCAAGAGAAAAGACCCAAAGGCACCAATAAAAGGAGAGTTCCTGGGAGGACGAAAGGGGGGTTGTGGTAAGGAAATGGCCCAGCCGGTCTCAATGCCACCCTCTCATACATGGCTCCCATTTTAATATGCCTGGATGTGGCACTGTGAGTAAGAGCACAGATTTTGTGGGTTTGAGTCCTCTCTCCTTGCTCTGTACTGGCATTAATGCTATTAGTTAGTTTTGTGAGATTTTGAATTTTATATAAGTGTACATGGAGGGGGCTCTGCTCAGATATCCTCCTCTTTCCCTTGCATCCCCCTACCCTCCTGATCTCTTTTCCTGCTATTGGCGCATTGCTGTCTTCTGATGGGCATGTGGTAGGTCAGAGAGAATGGAACAAAAGACAGAGATCTTTCGTTCACGTGCTTTCTCCCTTTTGTCTCCTTGTAACTAAATGTTGATGTTATTCCTCAAAACTGTACCTAGTATTTACGTTTGATCTGTATTCAAATTCTATTGATCCTCTGGTCTTAATCTCTCGTGGACAGATCCCTTTCTTCCCATGCAGTTGTCAGTGCTCTGATCCTTCTAGAAACTGATTGTCTAAAGGGATCAAATTATTTTCAGAAAAATCCAGTTACACCAATTGATCATAACAGTTATCAACTAAATACTGCCACCACCAACAGCAGCAGTAATAACATCAATGAAAACAGGTTTTTTTTTTTTTGAAAGAAATACTTAATGAAGGAAATATAAGTAAAAATGATGGTATCATTGTGAGTTAGGAAAGTAGTACATGACCAAATTTCTATTAATTTAATCTTGTCTTTTGAATTTGTCTACGTATTTAAAAATTCTAATTGGGCAACATAAATTTTTAAACTTCCCTTTTTGTTGTTTGTTACTCTCTTTCTTCAACTGACTGCTAAGCTTTTCATCATTTTAAGATGTTCTTTCTGCCTCATTTCAGAAATCAGGTTTAATAGAATGGCTGCTATGTCCTAGAAAGCCCTGTTAATACAGACTTAAGGTATGAAAGTGAATGGGTAACAATTATTAGGTTGTAATCATTGACTTTAGAAATCTTTTAAATCCTCGTTTAGATTTCCGAATGTTGTAAAACAAATCTCACAACTGTCACAAGTACGTGTTTCTTAGTCACGTGGAAACAGTGCTCTCTGTCTTTGGTTCTGGTTCGGTGAATATTTTCTGAAAGGTATAGAGCTTTGTACACAAAGGTGGTTTTATGATAAAAACGTGAGCACCCTTGCTGCAGTAGCTTGACACACCTGTGTATCACAATATTTTAGTCCTTACTGTGTCGCTAGGACCTGTGCTTGTGGCACACACCAGCATTGCCGAGGTGGTTTTGGTTCAAGGAATCATATTTAACTCAAGTGAGCATGTTTGAATAATAACTTGTGGAAACGCTTGTCTGAACATTTTAATTGTATTGACAATATTACATAGCAATGACAGTTACATGTTTAATATATTAGAGAATAAAGTGACACCTACAGTGGATGGCTCATAATCTAGGAAGTTGTCATACTGATTTAGTTAAATTTCTGCTCTTTAGAGTTAGTGCTAAGGACTTGTCTTTATGCTAGAATAAGGGATTTTAATGGTTTCACAACTTTTAAACAGCCTCATCCATTCACGTAGACAGTGAGGTTTAAAAAGAGAATTTATACCTAGTCTGAAGACTACGGTAGATTTATTGCGGTAATTAAAAGACATAGTTTGGCTTTAGAAACAAATTATTGATTGAACAAATTGCCAGTGAATTAAATTAAGTGCTAATTGAAAGTTTGAAAATGTTGCCATTTGTTTCCTAATCAGGGCATCAGCTTAAAAGGTATTTATCTGCTCTAAATTCCTTGAGTGTAATTACATGTGCTTTGGGATTTTTCCCCTTGTTTTTATTTATGAGTAATTATTTATCTATAACTATTTAAAAGGGGCTGAGAGTCAGGTTTGAAAGGTTCTTTATCATTGGGACCGTTAAGAATTCTTAAATTTGGTGCTGCCAAAAGTAACTTGACATTATGTGTATAAACTATTTATTACTTTGATGTTATAAAACAGACATAGCATAGCAGGGTATCTAGGCAAATTTTATTGGAATTTTAGTTCTTATTCTTAGAGTTTGAATATTTAATACAAATCCTAGTATGTTTGGAAATAGTCTTCTCTGTTCAAACGTCTGATTTAGAGATTTAAAGTAAGTTTTGTTTATGTTCACACTTTTGTTTTAGATGTAATTATTTTTGAAAATTGCATCCATGGTAAATGTTGATGAACTACTTATGAGATTTTCCTATTTTCTTTCAAGATTTAGTTTTACTATATCTATTTAGATGCATCTATTGGGCTAACACAAAATACTATGAAAATAATGCACGATGACCTAGCTTCAACATTGCATTTACTGGGTCCTCCCTCTGATTATAAATGCTGGATTAAATCATTTGTTTCTTTTCAATAGTTGATGGATTATGGAATGAATGAATGAAGAACTGGATGAAAACCTCAGGGATATCATTAAAATTGTTACTTGCGTGAGGTCTTAATACAAGTAGTGCTAGAGGAATAATGGCACTTTGAATTTTGCTTGAAGTTTCTCTATTTAACATTCTTCATATGGTTCTTTTTTGTTAGAAAATTTGCTTCTTAGATAATCCCAAGAAAATGTATTTTATAGCTATGATGTCATTTTTATATTTACAGTTGGTATACTTGCAGTATTGCATAAGTGTATGAAATTATAGTTTCACAGATGAAAGAGGGAGAAATCTTTTTGATATCAACAAGTTCACCTGCTTTTATCAAAGAAAGATGGTACTTAATCATCTAGAAAATATTTTAAAGCACAGGGAAGATGATTTAAGTTGCCTTGTTATGCTGTGGTGAAAGTGGTCCCTGATTACATTACATGCCTGGTTTTCCCAAGCCTTAAGTATTAATAGTGCTAACAAATATATAACTAAAGGAAATAAAAAGTATTCCTTTAACACCTTTTAAAAATACTTTTTAATAGTCCTTTAAGTTAAATAGTTGTGTTTTTTTTTTAAAGTAATACTCACTCTATTGTCCTTACCTTCTGTTTTGTTCTTTATTAATCCTGGCAGGTATTTAGTGACTAGCTACTAGGTGCTAACACATTCTGTTCTTTTATAATGTGCTAGTTATTTTCCTTAAACAATAACAACAGCAAGATGTCGACCAAAATCATGGTGTAAAGTTAGTAGTTTCTTTGGAGAGGAAGGGATTAAGGACAGTGAGTTTTTATTTATTTATTTATTTTTCTGCAGTGTTTTAAGTAACTAGAATATTAGTAGTTGTATTTTAATATCGCAAGTTAAAAAGTAATAAGTTGTTTAATCAAAAACTGATGAAAGTATGCCTAAACACTTCTTCCTCTTTTGCTTATCGGGCCATGCACTTAGGAACCTTTTAGTCTTCTCTTTCACGTTTGGCCAAGAGTTCGAAATTTATTTTTTTATGCCATAGTTAACAGTAATCAGCAGGAAACTAAAGAACTGAAAAGTTAGAGAGCAGCCAGTCCTTCAAAGCAAGACCCTGTTAGGTCCTAGGCCTTGCCCGCAACAGTATCCCCATCTCCTCCTCTTCCCTCGTATGTTACAGCACCAGTCCTGAGTCACAACTGAGTTGTAACCAGTAGAGGTTCTTAATTAATACTGGTGTTATTTTAGGGTTGTCAGATTTAGGAAATAAAAATATAGGGCGCCTAGTTAAATTTGAATTTCAGATAAACAATGAATAATTTTTTTTCAGTCCCCTTGCAGTATGTGGGACATACTTGAGCAAAAAACTATTTGTTTATGTGAAACTTAGACTCAACTGGTACACTGTATGTTATCTGGAAACCCTATTTATTTCCATTCATTGTATATCAGGCTCTAGGCATTCAGAAATTAGTAAAGAGCCCCCGAGGGGCTCAAAATCCAATTGCGCAGGTGAGAAGAAGGGATGTGAGGAGCAGGAACACCAGAGAGGAAACCACTGCCGTCATCTAGGTGTCTGATGATGCGGAGCTGAACCAGACAGCAGGCGTGCACAGCGTGTTTTATTTCTCTGTTAGTGCCGGGCAGGGTCATCCATCAGCTTAGGCCTGAATGCTCTCAGGTAAACAATGCCTATGGATGCCATTGAAAACCTAAGAAGGGGGTGATGGGAAAGGAGGGATGGGAAAATGAGAGAGTAATAAAAATGATAAAAAGAAATGATGGGGGGAATCAGAGAAAAAAGAGAGAGAGATATAAAGAAGTCGGGTCCATACATGGTCTTCAGGGGTTGGGGTGGAGGTGATGTGTCAAGGAAAGAACCCCCAGAACTCTCTGTGCAGATCACGGCGCTGTGTTACCTTGAAAAACTCACAAGCTCTTTGGACGTCACTTTTCTTATTTCATACAAATGGAGCTGGGTTAGGTAGTCTCTAACGTGATCTGATTCTAGAAGCAACTCAGTGGAATCCTTAATCCTAGGTTTGC
Organism: Aethalodelphis obliquidens; assembly: GCF_003676395.1. Taxonomy (NCBI): domain Eukaryota; kingdom Metazoa; phylum Chordata; class Mammalia; order Artiodactyla; family Delphinidae; genus Aethalodelphis; species Aethalodelphis obliquidens. Next base: position 36,997,122 of record NW_020837954.1, on the reverse strand, counting down.
TGTCTTTGAGGAGGGCCTTTTTTTTTTTTTTTTTTTCCGGTACACGGGCCTCTCACTGTTGTGGCCTCTCCCGTTGCAGAGCACAGGCTCTGGACGCGCAGGCTCAGCGGCCATGGCTCACAGGCCCAGCCGCTCCGCAGCATGTGGGATCTTCTCGGACCGGGGCACGAACCCGTGTCCCCTGCATCGGCAGGCGGACTCTCAACCACTGCGCCACCAGGGAAGCCCGAGCAGGGCTTTTAACATTCCAGATTTTAATACCCATTCCTCCCATTCCCCCAGCTTTGCTTTCAGTCCTTATCGTCACTGTCTGGAGGCCAGGCCAGTGCCTTCAATCCTTTAGTTTGATTCCAACATTCAGTGTTTATTGGAATATCGTTGAAATGAAAATGAATTAGACTACCTCAAGGACACTCCTTTCTTTCTTTTTTGTTTCTTCTGGCATCACAGAAAGATTTTTATTACTTTTTATTGTTGTTAAATGAGAAGGAAAAAAATTTAAACGGTTCAAGTTTAAATGGATGGTTCTTAAGTAATCATTTGGAAGACCAATATATCATTTTACACTGTGAACTATGTGCCCATATGTGTGAACTGGAAACCACGGGGAAGGGACACTTATTTCTTAATTTTATTTTTCTTTGCATTAACCCCAGTGTAGATTAAAATAAAATAGTTGAAAAATAAATTCTTCTAACATACTTTAAAAACTTATTTTGTTCATTTTTAAAAAATTGGAATATAGTTGCTTTACAGTGTTATGTTTTTACTTTCTACTGTACAGCCAAGTGAGTCAGCTATAGTATGCATATATCCCCTCCTGTTTGGATTTCCTTCCCATTTAGGTCACTGCAGAGCATTGAGTAGAGTTCCCTGCGCTATACAGTAGGTTCTCATTAGTTATCTATTTTATACATATTATATCAATAGTGTTTATATGTCAATCCCCATCTCCCAATTCATCCCACCCCCCCTTCCCCCTTTGTATCCATACATTTTTTCTCTTCGTCTGTGTCTGCTTTGGAAATAAAATCATCTATACCATTTTTTTAGATTCCACATACACGTGTTAGTATACGATACTTGTTTTTCTCTTTCTGACTTACTTCACTCTGTATGATCGTCTCTGTGTCCATCCACATCTCTGCAAATGACCCAATTTCGTTCCTTTTAATGGCTGAGTAATATTCCATTGTATATATGTACCACATCTTTATCCATTCCTCTGTTGATGGACATTTAGGTTGCTTCCATGTCCTGGCTATTGTAAATAGTGCTGCGGTGAACATTGGGGTGCATATGTCTTTTTTTTTTTAACATCTTTATTGGAGTATAATTGCTCTCCAATGGGGTATTAGTTTCTGCTTCTGCTTTATAACAAAGTCAATCAGCTATACATATACATACGTCTCCATATCTCATCCTTCTTGCGTCTCCCTCCCACCCTCCCTATCCCACCCCTCTAGGTAGTCACAAAGCACAGAGCTGATCTCCCTGTGCTATGCGGCTGTTCCCACTAGCTATCTATTTCACATTTGGTAGTATATTTAAGTCCATGACACTCTCTCACTTCGTCTCAGCTTACACTTCCCCCTCTGTGTGTCCTCAAGTCCATTCTCTACTTCTGCGTCTTTGTACCTGTCCTGCCCCTAAGTTCTTCATAACCTTTTTTTTTTTTTTTTTTTTTTTTTAGTTTCCATATATCTGTGTTAGCATATGGTATTTGTTTTTCTCTTTCTGACTTACTTCACTCTCTATGACAGACTCTAGGTACATCCACCTCACTACAAATAACTCAATTTTGTTTCTTTTTATGGCTGAATAATATTCCATTGTATATATGTGCCACATCTTCTTTATCCATTCATCTGTCGATGGACACTTAGGTTGCTTCCATGTCCTGGCTATTGTAAATAGTGCTGCAATGAACATTGCGGTACATGACTCCTTTTGCATTATGGTTTTCTCAGAGTATATGCCCAGTAGTGGGATTGCTGGGTCGAATGGTAGTTCTATTTTTAGTTTTGTAAGGAACCTCCATACTGTTCTCCATAGTGCTTATATCAATTTATATTCCCACCAACAGTGCAAGAGGGTTTCCTTTTCTCCACACCCTCTCCAGCATTTATTGTTTGTAGATTTTTTGATGATGGCCGTTCTGACTGGTGTGAGGTGATACCTCATTGTAGTTTTGATTTGCAGTTCTCTAATGATTAGTGATGTTGGGCATCCTTTCATGTGTTTGTTGGCAATCTGTATATCTTCTTTAGAGAAATGTCTGTTTAGGTCTTCTGCCCGTTTTCGGATTGGGTTTTTTGTTTTTTTTTGATATTGAGCTACATGAGCTGCTTGTAAATATTGGAGATTAATCCTTTATCAGTTGCTTCATTTGCAAATATTTTCTCCCATTCTGAGGGTTGTCTTTTCATCTTGTTTATGTTTTCCTTTGCTGTGCAAAAGCTTTTAAGTTTCATTAGGTCCCATTTGTTTATTTTTGTTCTTATTTCCATTTCTCTAGAGGGTGGGTCTAAAAGGATCTTGCTGTGATTTATTTCATAGAGTGTTCTGCCTATGTTTTCCTCTAAGAGTTTAATTGTGTCTGGTCTTACAGTTAGGTTTGTAATCCATTTTGAGTTTATTTTTGTGTATGGTGTTGGGGAGTGTTCTAATTTCATTCTTTTACATATAGCTATGCAGTTTTCCCAGCAACACTTATTGAAGAGGCTGTCTTTCCTCCATTGTATATTCTTGCCTCCTTTATCGAAAATAAGGTGACCATATGTGCATAGGTTTATCTCTGGGCTTTCTGTCCTGTTCCATTGACCTATTTCTGTTCTTGGGCCAGTACCATACTGTCTTGAGTATTGTACCCTTGTAGTACAGTCTGAAGTCCGGAAGCCTGATTCCTCCAGCTCCGTTTTTCTTTCTCAAGATTGCTTTGGCTATTCGGGGTCTTTTGTGTTTCCATAGAAATTGTGAAATTTTTTGTTCTACTTCTGTGAAAAATGCCATTGGTGGTTTGATAAGGGTTGCATTGAATCTGTAGATTGTTTTAGGTAATATAGTCATTTTAACAATGTTGATTCTTCCAATTCAAGAACAAGGTATAGCTCTCCATCTGTTTGTATCCTCTTTAATTTCTTTCATCAGTGTCTTATAGTTTTCTGCATACAGGTCTTTTGTCTCTTTGGGTAGGTTTATTCCTAGGCATTTTGTTGCAGTGGTAAATGGGAGTGTTTTCTTAATTTCTCTTTCAGATTTTTCATCATTAGTGTAGAGGAATGCAAGAGATTTCTGTTCATTAATTTTGTATCCTGCCACTTTACCAAATTCATTGATTAGCTCTAGTAGTTTTCTGGTAGAATCTATAGGATGCTCTATGTATAGTATCATGTCATCTGCAAACAGTGGCAGCTTTGCTTCTTCTTTTCCGATTTGGATTCCTTTTATTTCTTTTTCTTCTCTGATTGCTGTGGCTAAAACTTCCAAAACTATGTTGAATAATAGTGGTGAGAGTGGGCACCCTTGTCTTGTTCCTGATTTTAGAGGAAACGGTTTCAGTTTTTCACCATTGAGAATGATGTTGGCTGTGGGTTTGTCATATATGGCCTTTATTATGTTGAGGTAAGTTCCTTCTGTGCCTACTTTCTGGAGGTTTTTCATCATAAATGGATGTTGAATTTTGTCGAAAGCTTTCTCTGCATCTACTGAAATGGTCATATGGTTTTTCTCCTTCAATTTGTTAATATGGTTTATCACATTGATTGATTTGCATATATTGAAGAATCCTTGCATTCCTGGGATAAACCCCACTTGATCATGGTGTATGATCCATTTAATGTGCTGTTGTATTCTGTTTGCTAGTATCTTGTTGAGGATTTTTGCATCTATGTTCATCAGTGATATTGGCCTGTAGTTTTCTTTTTCTGTGACATGTTTGTCTGGTTTTGGTGTCAGGGTGATAGTGGCCTCATAGAATGAGTTTGGGAGTGTTCCTCCCTCTGCTATATTTTGGAAGAGTTTGGAAGGATAGGTGTTAGCTCTTCTCTAAATGTTTGATAGAATTTGCCTGTGAAGCCATCTGGTCCTGGGCTTTTGTTTGTTGGAAGATTTTTAATCACAGTCTCAATTTCAGGGCTTGTGATTGGTCTGTTTATATTTTCTATTTCTTCCTGGTTCAGTCTTGGAAGGTTGTGCATTTCTAAGAATTTGTCCATTTCTTCCAGGTTGTCCATTTTACTGGCATATAGTTGCTTGTAGTAATCTCTCATGATCCTTTGTATTTCTGCAGTGTCAGTTGTTACTTCTCCTTTTTCATTTCTAATTCTATTGATTTGAGTCTTCTCTCTTTTTTTCTTGATGAGTCTGGCTAATGGTTTATCAATTTTGTTTATCTTCTCAAAGAACCAGCTTTTAGTTTTACTGAACCTTGCCATCGTTTCCATCATTTCTTTTTCATTTATTTCTGATCTGATCTTTATGATTTCTTTCCTTCTGCTAACTTTGGGGTTTTTTTGTTCTTCTTTCTCTAATTACTTTAGGTGTAAGGTTACGTTGTTTATTTGAGATGTGTCCTGTTTCTTAAGGTAGGATTGTATTGCTATAAACTTCCCTCTTAGAACTGCTTTGGCTGCATCCCATAGGTTTTGGGTCGTTGTGTTGTCATTGTCATTTGTTTCTAGGTATTTTTTGATTTTCTCTTTGATTTCTTCAATGATCTCTTGGTTATTAAGTAGTGTGTTGTTTAGCCTCCATGTGTTTGTATTTCTTACAGATTTTTTCCTGTAATTGATACCTTGTCTCGTAGCATTGTGGTCAGAAAAGATACTTGATACGATTTCAATTTTCTTAAATTTACCAAGGCTTGATTTGTGACCCAAGATATGATCTATCCTGGAGAATGTTCCATGAACACTTGAGAAGATAGTGTATTCTGTTGTTTTTGGATGGAATGTCCTACAAATATCAATTAAGTCCATCTTGTGTAATGTATCATTTAAAGCTTGTGTTTCCTTATTTATTTTCATTTTGGATGATCTGTCCATTGTTGAAAGTGGGGTGTTAAAGTCCCCTACTATGTTTGTGTTACTGTCGATTTCCCCTTTTGTGGCTGTTAGCATTTGCCTTATGTATTGAGGTGCTCCTATGCTGGGTGCATAAATATTTACAGTTGTTATATCTTCTTCTTGCATCGATTCCTTTATCATTATGTAGTGTCCTTCTTTGTCTCTTGTAATAGTCTCTATTTTAAAGTCTATTTTGTCAGATATGAGAATTACTACTCCAGTTTTCTTTTGATTTCCATTTGCATGGAATATCTTTTTCCATCCCCTCACTTTCAGTCTGTAGGTGTCCCTAGTCTGAAGTGGGTCTCTTGTAGACAGCATATATATGGGTCTTGTTTTTGTATCCATTCAGCCAGTCTGTGTCTTTTGGTTGGAGCATTTATCCATTTACATTCAAGGTAGTTATTGATATGTATGTTCCTATTACCATTTTCTTAATTGTTTTGGGTTTGTTATTGTAGGTCTTTTCCTTCTCTTGCGTTTCCTGCCTAGAGAAGTTCCTTTAGCACTTGTTGTAACGCTGGTGTGGTGGTGCTGAATTTTCTTAGCTTTTGCTTGTCTGTAAAGCTTTTAATTTCTCTGTCGAATCTGAATGAGATCTTTGCTAGGTAGAGTAATCTTGGTTGTAGGTTTTTCCCTTTCATCACTTTAAATATGTCCTGCCACTTCCTTCTGGCTTGCAGAGTTTCTGCTGAAAGATCAGCTGTTAACCTTACGGGGATTCCCTTGTATGTTATTTGCTGTTTTTCCCTTGCTGCTTTTAGTATTTTTTCTTTGTATTTAATTTTTGATAGTTTGATTAATATGTGTCTTGGTGTGTTTCTCCTTGGATTTATCCTGTATGGGATTCTCTGTGCTTCCTGGACTTGATTAACTATTTCTTTTCCCATATTAGGGACGTTTTCAACTATAATCTCTTGAAGTATTTTCTCCGTCCCTTTCTTTTTCTCCTCTTCTTCTAGGACCCCTATATTTCGAATGTTGGTGCGTTTAATGTTGTCCCAGAGGTCTCTGAGACTGTCCTCAATTCTTTTCATTCTTTTTTCTTTATTCTGCTCTGCAGCAGTTTATTCCACTACTTTATCTTCCAGGTCACCTATCCGTTCTTCTGCCTCAGTTATTCTTCTATTGATTCCTTCTCGAGAATTTTTAATTTCATTTATTGTGTTGTTCATCATTGTTTGTTTGCTCTTTACATCTTCTAGGTCCTTGTTAAATGTTTCTTGTATTTTCTGCATTCTATTTCCAAGAGTTTGAGTCATCTGTACTATCGTTACTCTGAATTGTTTTTCAGGTAGACTGCCTGTTTCCTCTTCATTTGTTTGGTCTGGTGGTTTTTTGCCTTGCTCCTTCATCTGCTGTGTGTTTCTCTGTCTTCTCATTTTGCTTATTTTACTGTGTTTGCGGTCTCCTTTTTGCAGGCTGCAGGTTCGTAGTTTCTGTTGTTTTTGGTGTTTGTCCCTAGTGGCTAAGGTTGTTTCAGTGGGTTGTGTAGGCTTCCTGTTGGAGGGGACTAGTGCCTGTGTTCTGGTGGATGAGGCTGCATCTTGTCTTTCTGGTGGGCAGGTCCACGTCTGGTGGTGTGTTCTGGGGTGTCTGTGACCTTATTATGATTTTAGGCAGCCTCTCTGTTTATGGTTGGCGTTGTGTTCCTGTCTTGCTAGTTGTTTGGCATAGGGTGTCCAGCACTGTAGCTTGCTGGTCATTGAGTGGAGCTGGGTCGTAGCGTTGAGATGGAAATCTCTGGGGAGTTTTCACCGTTTGATATTACATGGAGCCGGGATGTCTCTGGCGGACCAATGTCCTGGGTTTGGCTCTCCCACCTCAGAGGCACAGGCCTGACACCCAGCTGGAGCACCAAGACCCTGTCAGCACACGGCTCCGAAATAAAGGGAGAGAGAAAGCAAGAAAAAAAAATAAAATAAAGTATTAAAATAAAAAATAATTATTAAAAATAAAAAAAATTTAAAGTAATAAAAAAAGAAATAAAAAAAAGGAAGAAGAGAGGAGCCAAACCAAAAAACAAATCCACCAATGATAAGAAGTGCTAAAAACTGTACTGAAAACAAAAACAAAATAATGGACAGACAGAACCCTAGGACAAATGTTAAAAGCAAAGCTATACAGACAAAATCACACAAAGAAGGATACACACTCAAACAAAAAAGAGAAAAAGGGATAAAAATATATATATATCATTGTTCCCAAAGTCCACCTCCTCAATTTGGGATGATTCGTTGTCTATTCAGGTATTCCACAGATGCAGGGAACAGCAAGTTGATTGTGGAGATTTAATCCGCTGCTCCTGAGGCTTCTGGGAGAGATTTCCCTTTCTCTTCTTTGTTCGCACAGCTCCCAGGGGCTCAGCTTTGGATTTGGCCCCGCGTCTGCGTGTAGGTCACCTGAGGGCATCTGTTCTTCCCTCAGACAGGACGAGGTTAAAGGACAGCTGATTTGGGGGCTCTGGCTCTCTCAGGCCTGGGGGAAGGAGGGGTACGGATGCCAGGTGAGCCTGCGGTGGCAGAGTACGGCATGACGTTGCAACAGCCTGAGGCACGCCATGTGTTCTCCCGGGGAAGTTGTCCCTGGATCACGGGACCCTGGCAGTGGCGGGCTGCACAGGCTCGCAGGAGGGGAGGTGTGGATAGTGACCTGTGCTTCCACACAGGCTTCTTGGTGGTAGCAGCAGCAGCCTTAGTGTCTCATGCCCGGCTCTGGGGTCCACGCTGATAGCCGCGGCTCTCACCCGTCTCTGGAGTTCCTTTAAGCAGCACTCTTAATCCCCTATCCTCACGCACCCTGAAACAGTGGTCTCTTGCCTCTTAGGCAGGTCCAGACTTTTCCCGGAGTCCCTCCCTGCTGGCTGTGACGCACTAGCCCTCTTCAGGCTGTGTTCACGCAGCCAACCCCCACCCTCCCCGGCGGGTGAGCAGACAAGCCTCTCGGGCTGGTGAGTGCCGATTGGCACCGATCCTCTGTGCGGGAATCTCTCTGCTTTGCCCTCCGCACCCCTGTTGCTGCGCTTTCCTCCGTGGCTCCGAAGCTTCCCCCTCCGTCTCTGCCAGTGAAGGGGCTTCATAGTGTGTGAAAACTTTTCCTCTTTCACAACTCCCTCCCACTGGTGCAGGTCCCGTGCCTATTCTCTTGTCTCTGTCTTTTCTTTTTTTTTTTTTTTGCCCTACCCAGGTACGTGGGGACTTTCTTGCCTTTTGGGAGGTCTGAGGTCTTCTTCCAGCGTTCAGTAGGTGTTCTGTAGGAGTTATTCCACATGTAGATGTATTTCTGATGTATTTGTGGGGAGGAAGGTGATCTCCACGTCTTACTCTTCCGCCATCTTGAAGGTCTCCCTTACATGTTTCTTTCTGAATTATGGTTTTCTCTGGGTATATGCCCAGTAGTGGGATTGCTGGGTCATATGGTAGTTCTAATTTTAGTTTTTTAAAATTTATTTATTTATTTATTTATTTTTGGCTGCGTTGGGTCTTCGTTTCTGTGCAAGGGCTTTCTCTAGTTGGGGCTAGTGGGGGCCACTCTTCATTGCGGTGCGCGGGCCGCTCACTATCGCGGCTTCTCTTGTTGTGGAGCACAGGCTCCAGATGCGCAGGCTCAGTAGTTGTGGCTCACGGGCCCAGCTGCTCTGTGGCATGTGGGATCCTCCCAGACCAGGGCTCGAACCCGTGTCCCCTGCATTGGCAGGCAGATTCTCAACCACTGCACCACCAGGGAAGCCCTAGTTTTAGTTTCTTAAGAAATCTCCATACTGTTGTACATAGTGGCTATACCAATTTACATTGCCACCAACAGTGTAGGAGGGTTCCCTTTTCACCACACCCTCTCCAGCATTTATCGTTAATAGATTTTTTGATGGTGGCCATTCTGAGTGTTGTGAGATGATATCTCATTGTAGGTTTGATTTGCATTTCTCTAATGATTAGTGATGTTGAGCATCTTTTCATGTGTTTGTTCGCAATCTGTGTATCTTCTTTGGAGAAATGTCTATTTAGGTCTTCTGCCCTTTTTCGATTGGGTTGTTTCTTTTATTTATTTTTGATAATTTGTGTTTGAAGGAATAAAATAGAAGGCTTAGGGCTAGAGCCTCATATATTTAAATATATTAATAGAGATAGTTTGTGACTTTATAAATACCTGGATGCATTTTCTTCTAGCTATATAGACTCTTTACAATACTGCTCTGTGCTGAGGAGGGATGCTGGTGGTTACTTGTAGTCATGATACATTTTCATAGCACGCAACTAGCATTACCTATTTAATAATGTTAGCTACTTAATAATCCATTTAAAACCTGGGCTATAAATCAGAAGTGGCTGCCATCATAAAGGAAGATTTAATGGATGCAAATTTATTATTTTGTACCGTGGTTTTTAACCATTTTTAGATCTTGGAAGTCTTTTGAAAATCTTGTGAAGTCAACTGGATCTTTTCCCCAGTTGGGCTCACACATACAAAGTGTTGCAGGAAATTCAGGAGATTTAGAGGATTCCCCTCTCCCCCGCCCCTTTCCCCCAGCCCATTCAAGGATGACCCAATTTTAAACTCATGATTTTGGAGCTCAAATGTATACTTAAAGTGGTCCCGTCATTCAGTCCTTCAACCATTCATTCATGAGCTAGACTCTAGGCATTGTGAGCAGCACTAATTTTTAACTCTCCTGACGGTAATAATCTTGTTCAAATTCAAGAGCGCATTTTCATCTTGAAATTAAAAGTATAACTCACATACTGCATGTCGATACCTTATGCTTTTTATGGATTTAGGACTAATTTGGTGTGTCCCAAGAGGATAAACAGCAACTACTGTTTTATCCATATTTCTCTTGCTTTAATACAGCTTTTCTTAATTTCCCTTTAGTTATCCATTTTCATTCTTATCTTTGTAATTAGTCACACCGTTATAGTCACATCATCTTTCCCCCTAAATCTTTATTTCTAACATTTCTTTGTGCTTCAATATAGCAATCATCTTCAGTGCTACACAGTGTTCTACTAAATAGATATACGTCTCTAATGTTGGACATAAAGGTTATTTCCAGTTTTACACTCTTTGGAGAATGTTGCAAATGACTGCTTTAAGTAGTTTTTTCAGTCTTGTCTTAGATTAGTTTCTTAGGATAGATTCTCAAGGATGAGAGCAATGGTTCATTCATTCATGACATTTTTATTAAGCACCTGTTACGTGCTAGGCACGGTCAAAGGCTTGGCCTTTTCCATGACACTTGATTTGCTTTGACATTCTTTCCATTTGTGATAGGGAACTACTTCACCAGTTGAGTTGACTATTAATTGTCCAGCCTAATAGATCCTTGCTTCCTCATTACTCATGGTGAATGCTTAGTAGTATACTAAATGTTTAGAAGTATATTAAAGCGTTGTAAGGAAGGCAGATCTGAAGATATGGCAGTGTGTGGCTAAGTGAGATGTACATGCCTTTAGAACTATTTGCTGTTTGGATTATTTACACAATTCAACATTCTTTTGATGTGATGATAATTGAGAGATGAAGCTTTGACCAAGAGAGGTTTAGAACACTGTGCAGAGTTAAACATCTTAGGTTAGATAATCACTAAATCACTCAAAAATTTAAATTTGGTTAAAGGAAAACCAAAACATACAGTTTTATTATATATCCAAACCTTTATTTTGTGAACATTTATTGGATGCCCCATATGTGCCAAGAAAACAAATGTGAATATGACATTGCATATTCCTAATTAGCGGGAAGAGACATATATGGAAACAAATACTTGCTGCAGCCCATGATGGGCACATAAGAGTGTTAATGTGTCAGAGAGTTCAGAGAAACAGAAGATTGTGTCCTTTTACCCAGATTTTTGTTGTTGTTGTTGTTTTTCCCGGTACGCGGGCCTCTCACTGTTGTGGCCTCTCCCGTTGCGGAGCACAGGCTCCGGACGCGCAGGCTCAGCGGCCATGGCTCACGGGCCCAGCCGCTCCGCGGCATGTGGGATCTTCGTGGACCAGGGCACGAACCCGTGTCCCCTGCATCGGCAGGCGGACTCTCAACCACTGCGTCACCAGGGAAGCCCGATTTTTGCTCTTTTGATTACAGTATGACTGGCTGGTTGAAGAGAAGTCATTGGTTGATGATTATTTGAAAAGTCACCAGTTTCTTTGTAAACATAATTTTTAATAATCATTGGAAGGAACCAAAGTAAAATAATATGAATGTGCATGCTGTAATTAGCCATAGCAAAAATGTTCTAATACGATAATTTTTTTTTTCAGTCATCTAAGCTAAAGGAGAGCCAAAGAGGTAGTCTGCCCACTTTTCTAGAACACTATAGTGGAGCCTGACAGCTCCACTGTAGTGTTAGTATAGTAACCAGCAGCTATGACTGGGTTCAGTCATAGCTGCTGGTTACTAATGGTAACTTCAGATCTCCACATCCATGCTTCTCGTTCCTCAGCGGTAAATTGGGGAATGACAGTACCCACTTCAGTGCTGCTCTGTGCTCATCTTAGTCCACCTCAGAACAACACTTGCTGCTGTTGTCCTCTTTTTCCTTCTTAAGACACTCTTCTCTCCTAGCTCCTAAGACCCCCCTACTCTACTGTTTTCTTCTCCTACCTCCTACTCCTTTTCATTTGCCTATTTTGGCCTTTTTTTTTTTTTTTTCCTGTCTGGTTTCTAAATGTTGGATACTTCAGGGTCCTTTCCCTTCTTTCTATTCATTCCTTTCCAAGGAGATCCCTTAGTCCCATGGCTTTAAATATCGTCTGCATGCTGCTGAGTCCCTGTATGTCTCCAGTCCTGACCTGTCCAGCTCTGAGGTACAGATTCATGTGTCTGATTGGCTCCTGGATATTGCTCCTTTAACATATTTCTAACTGGATCTCTGGATCTCCCCACCAAGGCAAGGAAACAAAGAAAACTTCCCTTTCCCAGTCATCTCCATCTTTGGTAAATGACCTTATATCTGTGACTCATCCTTGAATCTTTCCTTTCGTTCACCCCATACATCCAAGCCAGCAGCAAATACTACCTCCAGAATATATTTTGAATCATTCTATTTCTGTCTTCTCTGCTAGCCATCATCATATCTTGCCACTTCCACAGACTTCTAACTTGTACCCTTCCTGTCTGTTCTATACATAGCTGCCAGAGTGATTTTTTTTTTTTTAAAAGTAAAAATCAAACCATGTCACTTCCCTGTTTAGATCCACTGGTGTCTTCCCATTGAGCTTAGAATAAAATCAAATCTTCTTTCCAGAGCTTACACATCTGGGTTTAATTTCCATATCTAGAAAATAGGGATAATCATGACTTTACCTAGAATATGAACTCCTGGAAGGCACAGATTTTTCTCTGCTTTGTTCATTGCTATTGTCCCAGTGCCCAGAACAGTGTGTGCACATAATGGGCACTTAATAATTATTTGTTGAATGAGTAAACACATTCAGATTATATGGGCCTCCAGAAGCCTTTCTTTTTCCCTCTTTCAGAGCAACATATCATAGCTTCGTATTTTCTACTTTATACAGAAAGTCCAGCTTCTGGTGCAATCTCTCCCCCCCGTGCCTCCTTTTTTTTTTCCTGGCCCACAGCGGTGGCTTGCAGGATCTTAGTTCCCCAACCAGGGATTGAACCCGGGCCCTCCTCAGTGAAAGCTCACTGGACCACCAGGGAATTCCCTCCCCACCCCTGTTTTATTTTTTAGATCTGAGGATACATTTGGGTCATTAGGAGAGGATAGATAAGTAATAGAACAAGAAACAGAATAGAAATTGGAAGGAACCCTGCGTAGGTTACTGCAAAATAGTAGCAACAGCATTTTAAAAATAAGCATTTTACTATAGAAATCTTGGAATATATGCAGAAATAGTAGAATAGTATAATGAATCCTCGTCTCTTCATAGCCCAGTTTCAACAGTTATCAACTCATGGCCATTCTTTGAGCATCCGGGATTTAATCTGGAAATTTCCCATGGTAAAGAAATACCTGGTCTATAGAAATTTGTATTACAGATGTATCTTACCCTGGGCATTGTTACTATTTTGTAAACCAACTGAGAACAGATTAGATATGATTTTAAGAACTTCAGTTTCTGAAATATCTTTTCTGATTTGCTTTTTGTAGATGCCTGAAATTTTACTATTAGTATAACTGTAAATTTGCAAATCATGAATAAGCCTGAGAAGGGAAATACATGAAGCCCATTAACAGTTATTTATATTTTAGTGTAAACTGATTAATTAGGAGCACGCTTGACTGATAAGTAACGAAGCACAAGCTTTGATAGGAGGCATAAGATCACAGGGACCTGGGTGGGGGAGGCCTTATAAGGACTCCAAATACTGGTCAAGGGGGTGCTGCTCTGCTGTTTTCCATCTTTTCCTGGAGGTGGTTCTGGCCTCAAAGCCTATAGAAAGAGTTTTCCTTCCAGTCTGGTGGTGTTCCTGTCATCTGTCGTCTGGGTTCCCTTCTGCTGGCTGCAAAGACCTTGTGTAAGGCTGCTGAGGAGGTGATTCCATTCCAGCTAACTCTGCTGCTTGTTTATTTTTAGGTGTCTTGCAATATATTCAGAACTCTCCCTCCTAGTGACAGCAATGAATTTGATCCAGAAGAAGATGAACCTACCCTTGAGGCATCGTGGCCACACTTACAGGTACTTTGAACTACTATTTGTTATAAAAGAAAGATCCATTAACTCATTAGCTGATTAGCATGGGAATTCCTTGAAGGCCTTATTCACCAAGAAATCAAATTAGAGTACATTACTGGAAAGCTAGAGAATGCTTTTTATGTTTCTTACTGTTGATAATTAGGATGCCAAAAGAATAAAATAATAAGCATTATAATGCTTTAGGGTGGGCCCTCCTGGGTTGCATGCTCAGCCAGTGATTTTATTAGAGCTTCTATGTGATCCTTCCTGCTGGAGGCTCAAACAAGAACAGAACTATTTTCCATTAATACTAGTTAGATGTGATTAGGTCACAGAGTACGTACCTCATTTTCAGCAGTTAGGTACCCGGGGGACTTTGAATGCCTGTCTTCAAGATAACCACGAATGTGTTTCTTTAGCCTGGAAGGGCAAAATCAAATTGCAATAGCTATTTCACAGTGTTGTAAGGAAGAGCAATAGCTGAGAAAAATCTTGTGCAAAGGCCAATTTTGCACTCTTGCACTGAGAAGGCCATGTTTTCCAATCATCCTCATGTGCCAGGACAGATTAGGACCACCCCTGCATCTCCTTTCCCATTTGTATCGTATTTACTTATCCATACCAGACCTTTTCCATCCTCCTTTCCTGGCTGCCTTGTTTCAAGGCCAGCATTTCTCAAATGAGTAGAACAAGGAAATGTGAGTGTAATGAACCTCAAAGCCATTTTTCCATTCAGTTAGAATGTCCTCAGAGGCTATGTGACAGCTAGTGGGGAGGGAAGGGGTGGTAGAGAAGGAATATGACCATGTCCATTTTCACCCTAAGGCAGAAGTCACTGCATCTTTGTAGAAGTGTGCTCACGGTTACTAGTTGACTTTCTGAAGGGCAGAAAACTATGCAGCAGGGAGATAAGGCCTAGAGATATTCTAAGGGTTTATTTTTTTCCCCACTTCAGAATTATTGACATAAATTTGCAGCTTTCCCTGTCCTGCTTTGGAAGCTCAAGGTTGCTGCAGATATACATGTAATGCTGTTTCCCCTAGTTATGTGGAGAGCTTTCAGGGGCTGTGTTTTCTCAACTCTTACCTAGGCATGTAATACATATGTATTCCTGCTACCAATGCCAAAATACAGAGTAAATTAGTTAAAACATTGTAGTTGATTTACTATCTTAGATGTTTGATTTTTTTTTATAAGGTGCCAGACATACTATCTGTAATCTAAGAAATTTGCAAAACTACTTGTGCTTTTCATGGTGTATCCCAGATTATGACAAAAAATCCAAAAAGAAAACAAAAAATGGAATTACTGTTTTGAATGGATGGACTTTTTGTCATGTCTTATTCTTGATGCTTGGCACCAGTTCACAGAAGTGCAGTATAGTCTGGAAGAAATTTAAAAAACAAAGCAAACAAAAAAGATACTTTTCTCAGAAAAGTCCTGCATCTTGTGGTTGAAAAGACAGGGAAGGAGATGTCTTCAAAGCTTCAACTTGTTGTCTTGTCTACCTCCTGAAGAAGAGAGAGTAGACCATTCTTGCCATTTGCAGGAGCTTTTTGAATACTCTAAATCATGATCGCCATAGATATAAATTTCCCCTAAAGTATGATAAACTTTATCATACTCAATATTTAACTCAGTATTTCAGTTAATCCTTGCTAAGCTTAATGACTCTATAAAATATGGGTCTAAATTAATTTCTAAAGCTATTAAGCAGAATTCTGCCACCAAAAATCTTGAGCTTACACTGTGTCTTTACTACAGGAACATTAACCATTAGTTCATCTGCAATGCTTAAAACCAAAGCAACAGTGAGGAGTGATGCTGAGACCTGTACCCTTAATGGATCTGAAGTCACAAACTGTGTTCCAAAACAGGCTGGTTTCATCTGTGTTGACATCTTGTTTCAGCCTGTAGTCCTCTCTCCCCTTCTTTAGCTCAGGGGGAAACATGACATAGGCTGGATCAGGTAAAGAAGCCTGTAAGAGAAAAGAATGAATATATATATATGTATAACAATCACTTTGCTGTACACCTGAAACTAACATAACGTTATAAATCAACTATACTCCAATAAAATTAAAATTAATTTTAAAAAAAAGAAATCTACTCTTAAAATTCACAAATGAACCTTCATTCATAGCAAAGGCCAAGTCAGAAGGCACTGTCTTTTGCTTTATGGAAGTATTTGTACTGGCTCCTGACTTGTCTCACGAATTCTGTGTTTTCTTTGTATATTCTGACTCCACAAATCAGTCACCTTTCCATTTTCACTAATAAGTGGTTTTAGTACTGGCAAGAGCCCTCGTTGAATGTTTAAGAAAACTTCTTTTCTGTTCGTGATAGGTCATTCATGTCGTGGTGACCCATCACTAAATTCAACATTTTACTTTATGATTGATCCAACAATCGATTTTTCCAGACCCAAACAGCACTTTCTTCAGCCTTTTCACTTTTTCTTAACTCCAGCATTAGCAGTGTGCTGCTGATTCTGGCCCACATTTTGCAAGGAAGCACGGTGTTTATTACCAAATCTCTGACAATAGTAGAGAAAAACAAAATCACATTATGGTTGTTGGGTGGTTGGCTAGGCTCCTTGCCTCACTGTCTGCTCCTGCACTCTCTGATTTTAATTGTGGCTCGTATAGAATTACTCATTACAACAAATCATGGATCTTTGAGGATATTTAAAAATAAGAAAAAGTATTAAATCTACAAATTTTTAGTTCACATATGTCAAAAGATCTACTGTATGTGTGTCATTTGATCTTTTCTATTATCTGCGTTGGTATCTTTTAAACTGGTATCCCACGGTTACCATGGTTATTTTTTGCGTATTTTTTGAAATTGGGTCTGTTTTTATAGTAGAATACAATTTTGTAGGACTTCCATTTACAATTAAGGGATTGTTTTTAATGCTTTACACTGGAGACTGAAAAACCAGAATACTAAAGTCTTTTTATTCGTGTTCCTTGAAGAATTCACTTATGTGACCTTGAAAAGTAATTTATCCTCTGCAGTCCCTAGTCCTTCCCTTTAGAAACTCAAGGGAGATTTTTGATTCTTAGGTAAAATCTGTCTTTTAAAGTAGAGAACATTTATGCTTATTAATTAATATGTCTGAAGTGTTTCCATCAAATTTTTTAAACCATAACTGCTTTCAAGGGACCAGAGGGGAGAGGACATTTTGCCAATCCCACTGGAAAGCCCTGCTTGCCCACAAGTCAGGCCTGGAAGATGAGAATCTCTCCACTTTGTAGGAATCAAAAGAGAGATGAAACCCCTGTTTATGGGTTATTTGAACAAGGCTGATGTTCTGTTTGTAAAACCAAGAGTTGAAAGATTAGTTTATTGGAAAAAGAACAATCCTTCTAGGGGGTATTTGAACTCAGGCATTATTATGACTAGAAGTACAACTTGGCAATGTTCAGATAACTGGGAAAGAAGTTTCTTCTGAATTCAGAGAGAAAAACATAGTTTTATAAAGAAGTAAAATCCTAATGTGAATACCTAATATTAAATGTTAGAGTCTGAAGTCACAAGGTCACTGTGTGACACATTTAGGTTAGTGGTATCTGTAAACCCTTAGGGGGGACCTGAGACCTAATTGTCAGTGGCCTGCAAGGTCAAAAGTAGTTTTATAATAATACTGTATTATTTGCTCCTTTCACTGTGTTGACATTTGCACTAATATTTGTAAAAGCAGTGGTGGTTGAAATTGCTGTTGTGTTAGCACAAATAAGGCAGTTGTGCCCAACTGGTCTAGTAGTCATATTCTTCATTGCCATGCACTTACAATTAAAAAAAAAAAAAGCCAATTTCAATCAAGAATGTCCTTGAAGAAGCAGCAAAAATTATTAATTTTATTAAATCTTGACCTTTGAGTACACATTAAAGATAATATTCTTCATGATGAAATGGAAAGTATGCATAAAGCACATCTGCTGCATACTGAATAGTTGTCTTGTGCCAAAACATTTGTGTGATTGTTTGAGCTGCAAGCTAAACTAGCTGTTTTTTCATGAGCTGTCATTTTTACTTGAAAGAATACCTGACAAACTATGGTTGTTCTGACTTGGGTATTTGGTGGATGTTTTCTCTAAAACAAACAAACAATTATTTTACTACTGATAAAATTAAAGCATTGAAGAAAAATTTAGAATTAGAATTTTGAAAAGCTGTATCTTTCCTTTATCTGTTACCTTGAGCTTTACAGCTCCCCAAAGCTTAAAGCCTTTTTTTTATAAAGTTAGAGATATTAAGGAATGTGACTTTTATTGATACTATGTATGTATGTAATGAAATGTGTCAACATTTGAAAAATCTCCATAACTCAGTGAACCAATATTTTCCAGTTGGCCAACGAATGATGTTAGGCAGTCATGCATGGGTAAAGATCATCCAAAGTGCAAGAGAGATGATTGGAATTTAGTTTAATGGTATGAAAAATTCATTGATACAGTTTCAGATTCTACAA
This sequence comes from Aethalodelphis obliquidens, assembly GCF_003676395.1. Taxonomy (NCBI): domain Eukaryota; kingdom Metazoa; phylum Chordata; class Mammalia; order Artiodactyla; family Delphinidae; genus Aethalodelphis; species Aethalodelphis obliquidens. The sequence goes on along the minus strand of NW_020837954.1, from coordinate 36,978,940 downwards.
CTGCAACTTTTCTTCAAGAAATGACTGTCAAGTTCTGGTGTAGTATCAAAGAAAAGTATCTACAATTATGTGAAGAAACTATGAACATACTCTCCCTTTTTCATACTAGTAGATTTCTGTGAAGCTTGATTTTCTTTATATACTTTAACCAAAACAGTATATTACGACAGCTTGAATATGGAGACAGATAAGATTCTGTCTTTTCTTTTTTTTTTTTTTTTTGCGGTAGGCGGGCCTCTCGTTGTTCCGGCCTCTCCCGTTGCGGAGCACAGGCTCCGGACGCGCAGGTCAGCGGCCATGGCTCACGGGCCCAGCCGCTCCGCGGCATGTGGGATCCTCCCGGACGGGCGCACGAACCCGTGTCCCCTGCATCGGCAGGTGGACTCTCAACCACTGCGCCCCAGGGAAGCCCAAGATTCTGTCTCTTCATATGCTGTTAAAGAGATTTACAAAAATAAAAAAGTGCTTCTCTTCCTAGTAACTTTTTTGGAAAATAAATTTGTTTTTCACAAAAATATGTTAGTTATGTTAACATGTGATATATTTTATTGTTCTAAAATAATAAATATATTAAATTTTCTCAATTTTTATTTCTACTTTCATATATATATCTCATGTAAACAGAAAGCTTTTTTGAGTCTTCAATAATTTTTCAGTGTAAAGGAGTGAGACTAAAAAGTTTGAGAATGCTGTTTTAGGCAATAATGACAGTAATGACAGTGGTGATATGTGTTAACCACTGTGCAGAGGGCAATATATCTATAAAAAATCACATTAATCTCAGGGATTATCATCCCCATTATACAGTTGAAGCAAAAGACTTTTAGAGAAATTAACTTGCCTAGGGTCACACAGTTAGTAAGGGGTAGAGCTAGGCTTTCAACCCAGTGTCTACCTGTCTCTTGAAAGTCTTGGTTTTGATATACTGTTGTATACTACACCAGGATTTAATGTATACTTTAACATAGATTTATTTTGCAAAGAGTATAAACAGTGATCCCCCATGGTTTATTAAAATGGTTATTTGAGGTTGCCTCTGCAGATGAGAGTATTCTTACTCTTTGCAGATGAGAATATCCTGATACACCATCATATATTGCTTAGAGGAGTGTAAATTGCCATAAACTCTCTAAAAGGAAATTGGTAATGAATGTTGAAAATCCTGACGTGTTTGGATATCTTTTGATCTAACAATTCTACTTTTAGAAATATTTCCTCATGAAATAATTGAACACGTGCACACTGATGCATGTTATATAATGTACATTCTGGCATAATTTAATAGAGAAGTAATTTAAAAACTACTTAAGTGTCTAAGCATAGGATATTGGTTAAATTAATTATGAGTATTGGAATTATTCATTATAAATATGTATAATGGACTGCTTGTAGCTTGAGAATGGTGGCTTAGATATTGTTGGCATAAATTGTCCACAATATATTGTTTAGATGGTAAAAGTAGTTTTAAAACTATATTATATATATATATATATTTATAGTACATTGGTATATTATAGAAGTATAGAGAAAAATTGGGAGTTTTATACATTAAAGTGTTAACAGTGGTTAACTCTTAATGGTGAGATTATGGGATATTTTTATTTGCTCTCTTTGGCTGTGTTTCCAGATTTTACATTTAAAAAGTTAAAAATCACAACAGCAGCTGTGAGCTACAAGAAAGGCTGGCACTGCTAGTTGAATGATATTAAAACCTACTAAACCCCTTGTCAGTTTTAGTATTAGAGCTTTTTAAGGTTTTTGATACTATTCTCAGTGAATTATATTTTGAAATTAACGATAACCTATTTGTTGCAGCTTGTATATGAGTTTTTCATACGATTTTTGGAAAGCCAAGAATTCCAACCCAGCATTGCCAAAAAATACATAGATCAGAAATTTGTATTACAGGTAAGCACATTGTTGTGGTTGCATGTATTTGTTTTTCAGTTGATAACACTTTATCTCATTTTCTCTTGATGTTTGTTAACAAAATCTTACAGTGACAGTTACATCACCCTGTAAACAAATATATACACATACGTTATTTTTCATTATTGCCCATTAAAAGTAATAGGTACCTCTTTAGTTTATTGTGCTGGAAATTTATTACATTTTAAACAACAAGGAATGCTAATGCCTAAATCCCTGCAGTTTTCTTTCTTAAAGTTTAATTATAAAGGAATTTCATTTGTATAACCCTAGTTTGTGTGAATCCTTATGTAAACTTGAAAACTTTTATTTGCATAAGGATTTTAAACTATTTCATTCATCTGTTAAAACTGAGTAGGCATGGTCTAGAGCATAGGTAAGCTTTAATAAATAATCAAAGTCAGGGTACTGGTGAGCTTCCACAACTAGGAAGTAGCACAGCTTGACACCTTAAGACTCCCTTGAAGAGATTAACTGTCACCTATCTGTTTGGAACTTTTCAGGATACCTACCTACTTTTCTTGATTTGTAATTTTACATTTTATAACTGTAAATCATATGTTTTTACCCCGGAATTGGGTACTTTCATGGCCCTGAATGTTTAGGTATTATCTCCTTGCTCTTGTAAACATTCATCTATAAAAAATGCATACTTGAGCCAACTGATGTATGGATTGTTGTAACTCCTTTCTAAGTGATTAATGAGATGCCTTATGTGGAAAAGAATAAATATCTCCTAGTGAGCCAATATGCAGAACTTCAAATTCAAAGCATTACTTTGGAGAAAACTGATCTCCTATGCCTTACTTGGATAAAGGTTGATAACCTCAGTGATGACCTCATTCCTTAAATTAATACATTTAGAATTCTGGACATACTAGGTTGAGAAGCCTTGGAAAAGTGAGATTTGATATATAGCTAGAGAGGTAGTAGATAAATAGGTAGATTCATGGATCACTGGGAAATAGGTTGATCCAGACCCTTATCCCAAGTAGGTAAAATGCATTTCAGGCAAAACAAAAGCAAGACATAACAGGTCTGTGTTTGTATTGGAAAGTCCTTGCATTTCTGTAGCACTGTATAGTTGTCAGACCACCTTTACATGCATTATTTAATTTGATTTATACAGCGATCTAGAGGAGACATGGCTAAGTTTTGTGCCCATTTTATAGATGAATAAATCTGAGGTCTAGAAAAGTTATCCAGGTTTCCCCAGCACATTTCCTATTCTGGTTTTCTGTCCATTAAACCATGATTCCTCCTTGTGATTCCCTTTACCATAACTTGGAATGACTTCAACGCAGGAGTAGCCCCCGTCTCTCAAAACTGATGAAAAACAAGGTTCTCTTACATTTATGGTAAATTAAAGTGCCCGAGAGGATCGGATAATGATTCAACAGTAGACACTGTGTTTAGTTGACATGGAAACAGTAAATCCTGCAAAGGGCCCAGTCAGTGTGCTCTCCGTGGTTGATGGGTACTGATAAAGCTCCTAAAATTAAAACAACAGAGAAACCCAGACTTGGAAGGGACATTTTGGGTTGTCTCTTCTAGTTCTTTATGCCGTGAATCAGTTTTCTTTGAGACCCTGATGAGGGGTGACCTCTCCTTGCCCTTTTTCAGTGAGAAAGGGCCACATACTCAGGTAGATTGTTCCATTTTTGTTAGAAAGTTATTTTTTATGTTGAATCTCCTTATACCTGATACCTTTTGGCCTTATTTCTTCAGAAGAGTCCCTTAGTATATCACTAGCCCAGGCATAACCTTTCAGGTCTTAGAACACAGCTTTTGTATTTACCTCTTGCCTCTTTTTCTCTAAAACAGCAGTTACAACTCAAATGCCTATAGGCTCATTTATAATAGTCTGGTGGCCAGGTGTCAGACAATAGGAGGCAGACCAGCTCCTACTGAAGGGAGCTTTGACTATACCTCTTTCTTAAGTATTGCCAGACATTTTTTTTTTTTCCAAGAGAAATTTTTTTCTCCCAAATTCAGTTTTTTTGTGAAATTTTCTGATAGTTTTAAAATCCTGTTCAGAATGAATTAAAGCCATCTGCCTTCTGGATCTAGCCTACCAGCTGTCAGTGTGTGTTCTCTGCTCTAGACTGAGTCCTTAGTTCTGTCAACCCTGTCTCATTTGTCAGTTTTTGGTCTTCAACATGTGTCCATTTGTCTTCAAGGATGACATCTATGTCTGAACACAGTGCCCTGAGCCTGGTCAATCCAATGCAGCTTAGAGTTGGGGGTCTCCATTCCCTTGTCTGGATGCTAGGCTTCTTAAAGGGGAAGTCTCATTAGCTCTTCTTGCTGTTCCATGACACTGCTAACTTAGGTTAATAAGCTTGTGGTCTTAACTGACTTCTAATTTAGTTTTACACATGTTGTCATAAACCCGTTTTCGTTTTCCCTTGTTCATTTTACAGTTTGCTTTTTTATCTAGGTGTAGTATCTGACACGTATTCCTGTGGAATATCTTATCTCCCCAGCCTTCTGAAGTCTTTCTGGATCTTGGTTCTGTCATCCACCTTATTCACTGTGCCTTCCAATCACATCTGTGATTACTAGCGATTGGTCTCATTGAAGCCATTGATTAAAATTGTTAAACTAGCCAGGACTCAGGGTAGAGGCCGGTGGCATGCCTTTAGCAACTTCACTTTATTTTAGCACAGATTCACTAATAACAGTGTTTGGATTCCCTCCTTGAGCCGGTTAGAAATTTACCCTAGGATGGGGGCTTCCCTGGTGGCACTGTGGTTAAGAATCCGCCTGCCAATGAAGGGGACACGGGTTCGAGCCCTGGTCCAGGAGGAGCTCACATGCTGCGGAGCAACTAAGCCCATGCACCACAACTACTGAGCCTGCACTCTGGAGCCCACGAGCCACAACTGCTGAGCCCACGTGCCACAACTACTGAAGCCCGTGCACCTAGAGCCTGTGCTCCGCAACAAGAGAAGCCACCGCAATGAGAAGCCCGTGCAGCACAATGAAGAGTAGCCCCCCCCCCGCCCCCGCTCACAGCAACTAGAGAAAGCCTGTGCACAGCAACAAAGACCCAACACAGCCAAAAATTAAATAAATAAATAAATAAATAAATTTTTTTTAAAAAGTATCTTAAAAAAAAAAAAGAAAAAGAAATTTACCCTGGGATGTCCTCATCCTCGCATTTAAAATTTTTGTTTATAAGGAGAGTGTAGAGACTTCATCAGATGTGATGGTAGAAGCCAGGACTTCATGTTTACAGCATTCCCCTCCTCCATGGGCCTTGGAACTTTATCATAAAAGGAATGCCAGAATTTCCTGGCTCTCCAGTGGTTAGGACTGCACTCTCACTGCCAAGGGCCTGGGTTCGATCCCTGGTCAGGGAACTAAGATCCCTCAAGCTGCGGGCACGGCCGAAAAGAATAATAATAATAAAGAAATAAAAAGGAACGCCATTCGTCTGCCACGGGGCATTAGTGAACTTCTGGGGGCTACTATTGGTTTACTGGTAATGTTGCCCTAAGTACTTGCAAATCATGGCACTGATCATCTGTCCCCAAGTTTTGTGAGAGACAAGTAATAAAGTATAAATAGTGAAGCTCATCTACTTATGCTTCATGTTTTCAGTCCCTGCCTCATTTTTTCAACTTTTTTGCCTTCTTTATCTTCCCTCTGCTGGACCTGTTGATGAACTCAGCCTTTAGACCAGGGCTCACCTCAGTGCCTGCATCAGTTATGAAAGGGTCAGGCAGGGTATTGGTGGAATTAACGGCACCACTGAGTGGTACTTGAATGTAATCCTGTGACTAACCAGTGCACTAATTTTCATGATGGGGAGAAGCTCTGGTTGCCTATCAGCTGCCGACTTCCAAATTACCCTGTTCATTCATGTTCGTAACCTGTAAAGTTGGCCTCCTATTCCTTTTCCTTCCCTAAGTTTGCCCCAACACCTTCTAGGAGTGGGGACTCAATCCCCTGCCTGCTTCTCCTAAGCTTCCTTCCTCAAGAGTTTTGGTCCCGACTTGAGACCTGATGGCAATGGGTAAGCCTTCTGGAGCTTGAGCGTTATTGCTGAGATTCTATCCTGTTATCCCCCATCCCACCCTACCGTCCTCTTCCTCTGACCACCATGCCTTAACTGTCCTTGAGCTGGCAGGTCCTTCGTATGTCTGTACCGTCTAGTCAGCTCATTCATTTTGCCTACCCTCAGTTTTCCCTCTTTTTTCTCTACCGCATGGACTCCCAAGGTGCTACCTGGTCCTAGCCTGGTTTTCTTGTGCCATGGGAACCCTCATACTTTTCCCTATTGCAAATCAGGATGACATTCACCTTATTCCTTTTCTTTGAGCAGATTTCTTATTCTCTGTGGATTCTCAAAGATCTCAAAAAGAGTTTTCAACTCAGAACTCTTTTATTTAGTAAGACATAATTTATTCTAGCCACAAGATTTACACTTACTTTCTGTAGCAGCTAGCTGTATTCTTTACAGTCTGTTCTGACTCTGATTCCTGCATCCCCAAAAGCAAAATAAGAAGTGGGCTATTTTGGGCTTTCCTGGTGGCGCAGTGGTTGAGAGTCCGCCTGCCGATGCAGGGGACGCGGGTTCGTGCCCTGGGCCGGGAAGATCCCACGTGCCGCGGAGCAGCTGGGCCCGTGAGCCATGGCCGCTGAGCCTGCGCGTCCGGAGCCTGTGCTCCGCAACGGGAGCGGCCACAACTGTGAGAGGCCCGCGTACCCCCCCCCAAAAAAAAAAAAAGAATTGGACTATTTTAACAGGATGTAGTGAAGAGAAACTTAGAAGCCTCTGGATTGGAATCCTTACTCCCCTATGTACTCTAAGTATATTTTAGGAGCTAAGAATATGAGCTGTGGGATAAGAAGAAACTGCATTCAAACCCTGGCTTTTCTGCTTACTTGCAATGTGACTTTCAGCAAGTTAATACGCTTGCTACTAAGCACGAGTTTCCTCATTCATGACATGGGGTAACAGTATAAGTGAGATACTGTTCAGTAAAATAAGATATACCCCCAAACTGACAACTGTTAAATCTTCTTAATTGAATTGGCACTATGGATACAAACACAGGCTCCCTACCTTCAGTCTTAAACAGGTACTGAAAACTTGGGCAGATAATTGACTATTCTGAGCCTCAGTGTTTTCTTCTATAAAATGACAATAACAGTCATCTTTCTTACAAGTTACAAAAAAATAGGCTGTTATGATGATAAAATAATATGACTTGTATAAATGTCTGCTGGTAGCATATATGGGGCCTAATAGTTGCTCATTAAATATCAATTACTCTTTTCACATCCTCATATTATGTTACCTGTCCATATTGGTAGGATGTCTTATTTTTCTTGATTCCAATATTAGTTTTAAAACTTCCACATTTTGAAACAAAATTTTAAAATTTATGTGAAACTTACAATAAAAATTTTGCAAAGAAGGCTTGAATAAATGCAGAAATGTAGCGTAATCCTAGGTGGGAAGACTTGCCATCATAAAAATGCCCATAGACTCTCCAAATTAATCTGTACATTTAGTGCAATTCTAATTAAAATTTCAGTAGTTTTTCTATTTGAAAATTTCAGAGTTCATGAAATAAAAAGTTTTTGAAAAAGAAAACTAGTGATACTTTATTAGACATTAAAACATACTGTAAAGATACATTAATTAAAACAGCATGGTATGGGTACAGGAGACTGGAACATAGTAGAGACTTGGGTGGAAAAGACCCTTTTTAGTATGCTATAAAACTCATAAAAATATATGAATAAGTAGATAAGATAGATACCTACCTACATACATATATATTAAATTGGTATAATGCTCTGAAGAGGAGATCTGATAGAATTCTATTGACTTAGATTGTGACTGAGCAATTCCGTGAGAAGTAGATGTGTACACCAAGCAATATGTACAAGGTTATTGAATGTATCATTGTCAATGATTATTAGAAAATTGGAAACAATTTAAAAGTTCTTCAGTAGGGGTTGGTTGAATAAGCTGTGGACATTCATTTAAGGAAATATTCATCAGGCTATAAAAAGAATGAGATAGAGCTACACATGATCTGTTTTTAAGTGAAGCATGCACATTATGGAACAGTATGATATTTTGAACCTGAGTCTGTTATTTTAGGGAAAAGGAATGTTTGTCTCTGCACTAAAAATTTTGGAAGGAGATACACCACGTTTTTATTAATTGTCTGGTGGGGTGTGATTATGTGTGATGATCTTTACTTTCTAATTTCTATTTTTTGCATTTAAATAGTGAACATGTATGTTATAATCAATAAGAATAGTCAAAATATTTCAACTACAGCTACATTCTCATTTTGTTGCCTTGCATTTTTGTAAAACTCAGCTGATTCTGTTCATTAATCTTCCCAAGGCTATGTTTTATAAGACTATGCCATTCTTTTATACTTAACATTTTTTTGTATTTCCTTCCTTTTATCATTTGTGCATGTCCTTTTAAAGTCTGAAGCTCAGTGGCAAGCTTCTTGCGTTGCCTCAAGGGCCTCTTTCAATACCTCTCTTTTTAATTCCTCAGCAGGAAGCAATATAGATTAGTGGTTAAGTGTATAGACTGGTTTGGATTCAGACTCTACCATTTTTTAGTGCATGACCTTGGGCAAGTTATATAACTGCTGTATGACTCAGTTTCCTCATCTGGAAAGTAGATGCAAAATATCCATTATATGATAGTAATTATGTTGTAAGGTTCTTGTGCAGATTTAATAAGTGTATACGTATGTAAGCACTAAGAACAATTCCTGATAATAGTAACTGTTCAGTAAATGTTACACTGCTGCTGTCACTACTATCTTTATTAGGATCAGTTCTTGTTTTTAAGACTTTCTTTACCATTATTTTCTAGAACAGCCTCAATCCAGGAAGTTACATGATGTTAGTCTGTCATGTCTTACCTAGCATGTTATCCATTTTTTGAAATCTAACTTTTACCATTCTAAAAAATCAAAAAACCCTTTTGACTCTGCTTATATTGTTCTTCGTGGGCTGTTGGGATTTTTAAAGATGTTAAATATGGTCTCTTGTCCTTGAATTCTCATCAGTTCCACTTCACCAACTGATTTCTTCCAATCAGTGTTAGAAGTAAATGTTTAATTAGTGCCAGGAGCATGTACTTTTTAGTGTGTAAGAACCAGGGAAAGCGCATTCAAATCTTTACAGAGGCCAGACAAGTGATACATAATGAAGTAGTCTGGGTGTAACAGAAAGGAGTTGATGGAAACAGTGGTGACCTAGAGAGCTCGGACCCTGCTGCCAATCTGTTCCTGTTAACTGTTGGCTGATTGCTAAGTGGGCCAAGTGTTGCTAGATTCTTCTGATTTTTTAAGAGAACCTGGAAATCTAGATTTTTGTATGGGCCAGTCAAAATCGTCAGTGACTTGTACCTTTGAAGGGTTTGCTCTTTTTTATTTCAGAATGGACTACTTTGTTTAAATTTCGTAGTAATTTTTGTTAAATCTAGATTTACATAACCTTTAGCACTTCTTATGTACTTAATCTAAGTCTTTACATAAGGAAGCTGTCAGAGACTTATCAAAGCTAGTCGATTGATTAAATAGTGCCCTTGTGTCCATGGTAATGTTGTTGATTTTAGACTTAGGTAACTTAGCTATAAGTGTGTCGGCTTGCCTAGGCTTTGGAAACAACCTTGTCTATTCCCAGTAAAGATAATTTTCATCTGCATTAGGGTGGTTGAGAAAATGGTTTCTTTATGACACTTCCCTCCCCCAAGACCAAAAGTGAATTGCCAAACCTTGAATTACGTCACTGGGTGAATTGTCGTGGTAAGAGTTTAGTAGCATATCTCTAAAGACTGCGTTCAACCACTCTGCAAGTCTGAAAAGTAGTCAGTGGTTGCTAAGAGATGTACTATTCAAGCATCTCCATAAACATATGTACTGCTGGAGGTGGCTCCTTAGTAATTTGTACTTCACATTTGTGGTTATATTTAGCTGAAAGGTACTGTAATTATCATGCAAATTATGCAAATCATCCAGCCTGTCCTTAAAAGTGACCTTTTGTTATTGTGTTTTAAAAACTGAAGACAAATTGGACATGATACAAAACCAACCCATGAAAAAAATGTTAGGTTCTTAACTGAAATAAAATTCACGAGGCCTTGAATCTCAGCTCTAATACAAAGAACTATTTTCCAAACAAGTTCCTTGAATATGTCAAAATGCTTACATTTCTCTCTCAGAGTCTATAGCAAATAAAACTTTAGAGAGTTTATTTCTACCAGGAATTTTATCAGATAGACATAACCAGTTAACAATAAATTGCCCCATCCCATCCTGTCCAACTATAACTCAAAAGCCTTAAAAAAGGGCTGTACTGCTCTGACTTCTGCATCCAGAGCCAGCTTGGTAGGCAAGGAACTCGTGCAGGGGCAGCGGGCCCTGTGCTTAGAAGGACCTTTTTCATGGTTTAACACTTTGCTGTTGCTGTCTTGAAATTCTTAGTACTTTTTGAACAAGGAGCAGTACGTTTTCATTTTGCGCTGGGCCCACAAATTATGTAGCTAGTCCCTGCCTGTATCCCGCTAAGTGCATCATTATGTACCATAGCAACTCTTTCTTGAAATGCTGACCGAATTAAAAATTTAAATCGCAGGGTTTTCTTGAATCAGTTGGAATAAGTGCTTGAGGGAGAATAGAATGGACTTTTCTACTTTGTAGGAAAAATGCTGAAATTAGGAGAGAAATAAAAGCCTGTGACTTGGCAGAGTTGTTCATGTTTGTATGACTGACACCTTTGAAATGTTTATACGGAGTTATAGGGGTCCTGAAGTCAGAACTGCTGGAAGCTTATAATGTGCAACCTTTTGATTCCTTGTCCACGCTGTGCTCGCTCAGTGGTTGCCCATAGGTCAGTTCATTTCATACGTTGGTCCTCTTGAGTTGTTACCATTCATGGGAGTCAGGCTGCCGCTGGCTCTTCTTTCTTGGTTCTGGGCTGTTTTCTCCAGGTGCTTTATTACTTGATCGAGATGAAGGTATTAGGAAGATAATTTTTTTTCACCTAGCAGAGTAGCTTAAGTGAAAAACAAAGCCAGACATGTAGAGATCTGATTTTAGTTTGGTTTAAAACATTGAGAATACTAATTTCATTGATTATTTACTCTTTTTTTTACATGAAATAGCACTGGGCAGTTGCTTCTTTATGTAGAAGAGGGTAATGGGCTTTTTGTTTCAAGTCTTTTGCTCATATGGTTTATAAAGAAAAATAGCAAGCCCTGCCTGATCCTTCCCCAACCCAGAGTCTCGTTCCCTACAGGTAACCACATTCAAGTCTTCTAGCTGTTTCCTCATATGTATCTCCATAATTCTAAAGAGCACTCTTACTGCCCTTTGTTGATGTTTTTCATCTGTTCCTACTATAAGCCACTGCATGTCTCCCTCTATGTCTTTCCAATGCAGTTATGTCACAAAATTTAATTCAATCAAATTGTAGTGTTTGCATTAGTATGACTGTGTATATGTTGTTCAGAGCCAAGACACACATTATGCTATAATTACATTTCTTCTCTTATAGGGCTTTTTTTTTTTTTAACCCCTAGAATTAGTAGTTGCCTTATTTTTCACTTGCTTGCTTTCTTATGTAGTCGTCATTAGTATATCCCTTAGTTCTCTGAGAGCACCATACAACTCTTCCCAGTCTGGCCCATGCTGATAACTAGCCTTTTTTTTTTTTTCCTCTTGGAGGCCTTTTTTCTGGAGCTCCAGTCATCCTGCTCTAGTTGGCACTGGTTGCTTTCTCTAGGCTGTATCTGCAGTGGCCATCCTGGGACTTAGCTTTTCTGGACTATGTCTTTATTTCCTTGGTTTCCTCTCTTTCGTTTTGGTGGGATACATACGCTAAATGCTTCCTAAGAAAGCATGAATGGGATGTAAATGTTTTGAGCCCTGCTTCTCTGAAAATGGCTTTATTCTACCCACATACTTGGTTGATGCTTTGGCTAGGTTTGGATTTCTAGGTTGGAGCCCATCCTCCCTCAGCGGTTTTAAGGAATTGCTCTATTGTCTTCTAGCTTTCAGTGTTGGTGTTGAGAAGGCCTGTGCCAGCTGAATTCCTTATCCTTTATAGTGACCTGTTTTCTCTGTAAGCTTTTGTGATCTACTCTTTGTCCACAATGTCCGGAAACTTCAAAGTGTTGTGCTTTGTTCATTTATTGTGCAGAGGACATAATGGCCCTCATCTGTATTGAAACTCATGTACTCATGTCCTTTTTTCCTAGAAAATTACGTTGAATTATTTCTCAGATAATTTCCTTCTCTTTATTTTCTCTGTTTCTCTGTCTCTGTACCCATTTAAAATGTCTGTTAGTCATGTGTTGGACCTTTTGGATTGATCCTTTAGTTTTCTTATCTTCTTTCTTCTGTTACAATCTTCATCGTTTGGTTATACTTTCAGCATAGATTTGCTCATTTTAATGCGCCAGTCCTTCTGAAACTTTTATTTCTGTTACATCTTGAATTTCCAAAAGCTCTATTTTATTTTCTGAATATTCATCTGTAATAGCATTCTGATTTTGTTTCAAGTATCTAGTAGATTTATTTATTTCTGGGGATGTTATAGGTTCATTTTTTGCAGTTTTTTTCTGCTCCTTGCAGTATGGCTATTTCCTCTGAGTTCTTTATGATGGTTTGTTTTGGTCTCTATCTTTTATGTTAGAGTGTTTGGTGATCTTTGACAATATTCATAGTTATACGTTAGTCCAAAAAAAGCCTCCTAGAGGGCTTCCCTGGTAGCGCAGTGGTTGAGAGTCCGCCTACCTATGCAAGGGACACAGGTTCGTGCCCCAGTCCGGGAAGATCCCACATGCCACAGAGCGGCTGGGCCCGTAAGCCATGGCCGCTAAGCCTGCGCGTCCGGAGCCTGTGCTCCGCAACGGGAGAGGCCACAACAGTGAGAGGCCCGCGTACCACAAAAAAAAAAAAAAAAAAAGCCTCCTAGAACCTGTGTCTGTGAGTGTGAGTGTGAGTGTGTGTGTGTGTGTGTGTGTGTGTGTATGTACGCGTAAGTGGGAGACACTTGGCACATTAGGCAGAGGCCTTGCCATTTCATTGAGAAACCTTCAAATATTAGTATATCTGTAGGTGTTTTCCTCTTGAGGCTGTCAATTTCCCCAAAAAGGGACCGTCTAATCTCCTGCCTCAGTCAGAATTGAGAGCTTAGTCAGGGAAGGGCCTGGCAAAGGTCATGTTCTTCAGCATGTAGAATTTTATTAAATCCCATTATTTTCAATAACTGTTTTACTTTAGCTATATCTGATATCCCCAAGACTAGAGACTTACTCATTTATTCCCTCCAGACCTTGATTTTCAATCTTCAGTACACTGCATGGGACAGAGGATCTGGGAGGTCTTGTTACTCTTTCTCCAGGCTTTCAGTCATTTCTGCTGTTTCTAGCTCCTCACACCCTTGACATCAAATATATCTGGTGCCGTCAATTCTTATGCCTTTTAAGGGTTCCCCGGTGTGAATTGGCTTGCTTCTTGTTGGCGTCCCTCCCTGCTGGCAGAATGGAAAAACATTTAGCAGAGTGGAGAAAGAGGAAACCTAAGATAGTTACCCCTTGCCATCTACTTTCCATCTTTGAGAGATGTGCAAATTTGCCTAATCTTCTCTCCAATCCTTTCTGCCCCATGGATTTCTTCCATTTTTATTCTTTTTACTCTCACTTCAGGGAGTGTTCAAGAGGAGAGAGGTTCAATCTCCCAAGTCTAACTGAAAGACCCTAACTACCTTTTTCATTTTGCCCTTTTAATTTCACTGTAGATTTATTATGAGATTCAGGGGAGGTTCTTTGGCTAAATCACTAGGCAGTTCATCACTGTCTGTTAGTTTCAGGAAGGCTGATTTTATAAACTAGGAGACAGCATGTTGACAGGTCTGTCTTTGCTCTGTAATCACCCTGGAAACTCCAGCTTCGCTTCTTTGACAAGAAGTTGCCTGTTACATTGTAGGGAGCATAGTCTACCTAGGCATTTACAAATACTGGATTATGTTTTTCATTGCTTTTTTTTTGTGGGGAGTGTTTGAAGTGTATATATGACTAAGCACACAAATATTACTTTGTTTTGGAAATTAGAGCTCATCCCACTCTCTCCTCTGTTTGGGCCTGTGCACTGTTCTACCTTTTCTTTTGTCTCATACATCATGAAATCATCAAGAGTGTGTTCTGTAGAGCAACAGAAAATTAGTTTATATACTGCAATTTATCTTTCTCAAAGAACATAGAATATATAATATTTGTGGCTTTAAAACTCACTCAGGTTAGGTGCCTGGTAATACATTTTCTTTGAGGACCTAATGGAAACATTAGTTAAATAATTTTTGTTTAATTATTATGTGTTCATTAAACTCTTAAAGATTAACAGTACAGGGCTTCCTTGGTGGCGCAGTGGTTGAGAGTCCGCCTGCCGATGCAGAGGACACAGGTTCGTGCCCCGGTCCGGGAGGATCCCACATGCCGCGGAGCGGCTGGGCCCGTGAGCCATGGCCGCTGAGCCTGCGCGTCCGGAGCCTGTGCTCCGCAGCGGGAGAGGCCACAAGGGTGAGAGGCCCGCGTACCGCAAAAAAAAAAAAAAAAAAAAGATTAACAGTACATAAGCATGGTTGATTCAAGTTTTGCTAAAAGTACACCCCCTCAAACCTTCTCCTACGTTAGTTGCAAATTACTCATTAAGCCCTTTTACAACACTTGAAAATAGAAACCAACTAAAAAAATAGAACTCAAAGGATAATTATTTCTATTAACAAGGAATGGAATGAGTAGGTTAGAAATCTTCTGTCATTTTATGCAGGCATTAGATAAGAGATACTGAGCCGGTGGGGCCTTTTTTGCCCATAGCGTTCACATCTTTCTTTCTTAGACCGTTTCTTGTGGAAATGTGTAGTTGACTTGCTCATTGCTTTCCTGTGGACTCCAAGTTTGTTCGTGTGTGTGTGCACGCGTGCATGCGCGCAGCAAAGAGGATAATCCCTGGTGCGTGCAGAGATTGACTGATTGACTGGTTGATTGATTGCATGACAAAGTAGGCAGAGAGATGGCAGGTATTTTAACCACATCTTCTGTTTAGATAGGCTGCTGGTGAAGGTATGTGTTATTGAATCTGCCATGAACACTTCCTTCACCTCTAACTCCTAATTTCTTCATGGATGTCACTTCCTATAGCAGCCTTCCCTGATCACTCCACTTCTCCCAAATAGAGTAGATGTGTCTGCTATGTATTTATATAGTATCCTGAGCCACTTACCATGTTGCTTATTTCCCTGTATCCCTCATTGCGTTAGGCTCTGTAAAAGCAGTGTTGCTCATCATTGTATCCCTGACACCTTGCCCAGTGACTGGCGACATACTCATTTGAAACAGTCATTGTTTGAATGGATGCATGACATTGTACAGTCAAAAATTTTGTCTGTCTCACTGCCCAGTTTTGAAGACTATTCTTCAGTTTGTGCTTTCTGCCATTATGTAAAGGGATTTTTTTTTTTTTTGTCTGTAACTCTGTCTTTTGTTCAAAGAAAAGCACCAAAGTAGATGATTTATTTGATTACTGCCCACTGCCTTCTTCTGCTGTCGGTCTCAACCTCAGTCTTAATCACTTGAAATCATGCTTTAGTCTGTCCTGATAGCTCTTTTTGGTAATTAGGGTAGTCTCTTCATTTGTATGCTCTCTATATGCTCTTGAAATGTTTTGCTATGAAGTCAACATTAGAACTATGAGTTTTGTTTTATTGCAATGATAATGAAGGTATGAAGAACTCAGTAAAATTTAGACCAGTCTCCAAGTTTGTTCTTCAGCTAGAGGAACCTGCCCACTATTGTTTAAAAAAAAAAAAAAAAAAAAAGGCAGCCTTATTGAGATATAATTCATATACCATAGAATTCAGCCTTTTAAAGTTTACAATTTGATGTTTTTTAATATATTCCACAGAGTTGTGTAACCATCACTGTTATATGATTGCAGAGCACTTTTTATCATTTCCCAAAGACACAGCCTACCCATTAGCAGCCACTCCTCGTTCTGCTCTCTGTCTCTGTGGATTTGCCTATTCTGGACATTTCACATAAATGGAATCATACAATATGTGGCCTTTTTGTGTCTGGCTTCTTTCACTTGGCATGATGTTTGAGAGGTTCATCCATGTGGTAACATATTTTCTACTTCATTCCTTTTTATGGCTGAATAATATTCCACTGCAAGCACACTTTGCAGCAGTTGACGTTGGGGTTATTTCCACTTTTTGGCTGTTATGAATCATGCTGCAGTGAACATTCATGTACAAGTTTTTGTGTTGACATATGTTTTCAATTCTGATAAGATGGGATCTTATCAGGATTCAGTTATTGCCTTTAGATTACAAATGATTGGGAACTTAAAAATAATGTTATTCATGTATAACGTACATATGGAAATCGTAAGTGTTTACCTCAGTGGTGAACACACCCATGTAATAAGAGCCAGGATCTAGAAAGAGAACATTGCCAGTATTGTTGGGAACTCTGATGCTTGCTTTGGTGTGGGTTATCTAAATTTACTTGAATGCTCTGGCAGAGCTGAAAGCTTAACTATATATTTGGAACATAAGCTCAGTAGATGGCTTATTGTATAGAATTGCGGTGATTGAGGTAATGGACTCTAGGGTCTCAACTGCTTGGGTTCAAATCCCAGCTCTACTGCTTGAGACCATGCGCAAGTTACTTAGCATCTCTCTGCCCCAATTTCCTCTTCTGAAAAATGGGAGTAAGACTACCTCATAGGGAGTATTAATATAAGCAGATTGCTTAGAAAATTGCCTGATGATCATACTAAGTGCTGTATATGTGTTACCTATTATTATGATTATTGTTATGATTGTTATTATTGTGTATATCTTCTCTACAGTATAAGCTACCCTTGTCTGACTTATTTATCACTGTATTCCCAAAGACTAGCACTGTGCCTGCCACATAATAGATTTTCAATAATTTTTTGAGGAAGGAAGGGAGGGAGGGAGGGAGAAAGGAAGGAAGGAAGAGAGGGAGGGAGGAAGGAAGGAAGGAAGGAAGGAAGGAAGGGATTTTAAGTGAGTGGCAGAATTCCCAAATCCTTTTCTGAAACTGCTTTTGACAGCGACACTGTCTTTTATTTACAACAGCTTTTGGAGCTGTTTGACAGCGAAGACCCACGGGAACGGGACTACTTAAAAACAGTCTTACACAGAATTTATGGCAAGTTTCTTGGTCTTAGAGCATTTATCCGAAAACAGATTAACAATATTTTTCTAAGGTAAGTGGAGGGTGGGGGGAGAAGGAGAAGCAAAGTTGGTGGTTTTATAGAAGTATTAAATAAACCTCAAATATTTGACCATAGTGTACTGACTTTTTCTCTTTTTTCTTTTTCTTTTATCTCCTCTCCTCCCCTCCCCTCCCCTCTTCTTTTCTGTCTCTTTTTAGGTTTGTTTATGAAACAGAACACTTCAATGGTGTAGCTGAACTGCTGGAAATATTAGGAAGGTAAGCACATTTTTATCTCATTGCTAATCTCAGGTGAATGTCGTTGTGACAGGTTCAGGTGGCACAGGGAAATGCTACCCCAAATCCCTTGCTTGTATGTACGTCGGGTCTCATCTGTGCTTATAGCATGTTTCCCAGCTGACTCTACAAGACACAGTTTTGTGTTTCCCTTGTTCCATAATTATGAATTGCTATTTTTTTGGAATGACTGAAAGAGCTAACAGTTTATTCATTATTCATCTAATTGCAGTCAGGCCAGTTACATCTTATTCTTGTCAGTTTTGTTTCTAGGCTACGTCTCCTCTGCGATAATTTTTGAAAGTAAGTTTATAATAAGTTAGAAAGATTGCCATTTTCAAAGAGTCCATGTACCCAAGTCAAGTTCTTGAACAGCTGCTGCCTGGAGTAGTGGAATGAATTGGAAAGAGACAGCTGTTGTGTGGGTTTCTACACACAAGAGAGCTAATGTAACTGGGCGATGTGATTACTTAGTCTCTCCTCCTAATATGAGGAGAGAGGGAAGGTGGAGTCACACGGTTCTCTCTGGGACTTCCCATAGTTGGGCTCTTTACCCAGGGATAATCTTGGCCTGGGCCAATTTCAGGAACAGGAAGGGATGATGTCTGGAAATGGGAAGGGTCATGAGTGAGCAAGGCAGGCGATTATTTGGGGAAGGAAAAGAGGGAAGGAAAAATAAAGAGTTGTTGATACAAAAGCTTTTGGGAACTATCCAACTAGGTGTGAGATCTCAGGAGCCTTTGCTGGGAGATCAGAAGCAAATTTCCTTCTTTTAAATTTCCTTCCTACTTAAAGATATTCTTTAAAGCAACTAAGAAGTCTTGAATGCCACTGGGGTGGGTTTTGGGTTGTTCTGGACTAAACATAAACTGATTAAGATTTAACCTAATCTCACAGGAACAGTGTCTCAATTTAGCTTGTTGTGGTAACATTGCTAATTCATGTCTCTTTTCTTTTTCCTAGTATTATCAATGGCTTTGCTTTACCTCTTAAGGCAGAACACAAACAGTTTCTGGTGAAAGTGTTGATCCCTTTACACACTGTGAGGAGCTTATCACTCTTCCATGCCCAGGTAGAATTTTGTACAACTACTTTTGGAAGCAAAATAAAGTTTGTAAACCCAGTGTTTCATTGATATTGTTATTTACTTAATTTACACAAACAAAACGCTTGTTAAAGTTTAAAATATTCCCCAAGGCAAATAAAAATGTGTATATATTTTCCTATGTATAGGAGTATCATGGGAATATTTTTCAAGTGGGAGAAGCATTTGTTTAATCATATCATTTTACAGAGAGAACTTAGATACTTGCCCAAGTTCACACAATTATATACTGAACAGGTTGCATATAATAAAATGTAATGGGCTTTTCAGATTTGTACCTTTGGACATGTGTAATCATTTTGGGATGTTCTTGAATCTTTTAGCTCATCCTCATTTTGCATTAGTCTATCCTTGCCCTTTGCCCCCTCTTCTAGTTCATCCACCATTTCTTTCTCACTTTCTATATACAAATAACACTCTCACAAGTAAACAAATCAATCAGTATTTTCACTTACTTTTATTTTTAGCCTCCATTACTTTAAAAAGCACACCCTGTCTAGTCCCCACTCTAATTTCCCTGCTAAAACTGCCTTGCATGGTAAGCATGTCAGTAGGAGGTAGATAAGTGATCTAGTGGCATTTTAGTTTTACCAGTTCAAACCTCTGGCGCCCTCCTCCTTGCAATGGGAATGTTTTGAGTTTGCATAAAAATGTAACACATTTTTCAGAGTGGTGTTCCTCTTTAAATGTGAAATGCTGTGTTTCGAGGAAAAATTAGTCCATATGCTTCTAATTTAGAACACCATCAAAATGTTGTTTCGCAAGGGTGGATTTCTTGTCCAAGAATCTTTACGAGCCCTTTTGCAGATCTTGTCTCTAGTGTTTGAAATAGGATATCACACTTCATGATCATTTACAAATTCTTACCTCGATGAGTTAGCATCAGATGTAGAACTCTTCGTGTTTGTCCAGGGCTCTACCTGTGGCAGGTACAACCTTTTATCTTTCCATGAAGCTGCTTCAGTTTGCGCGTGCCATTTCATGCCACCAGCAATGTTTTTAATAAGTGCCTGCTTCTCATATAGGACTCTTCTGGAACCACAGTAAACCCCAGTACTGTTGATGTTCCAGCAGAGAGAAAAGAAGCCCATGAGATGTAGCTCAAACTATATGTAGATGAGATACTTTCAGAATATACTGGATGTGCTGTTTCACCTCTGCTTTTCATTAGCTGAATATTTCATGTCCCAATATTCTTTTTAAAAAAATTTCCCTGGAGCCTTGTTAGTGTCAATCTTTGGCTTGAAAAAGTAGCTTCATATTTTGCTTTATATATATTTTATTTTAAAAATGAATTGAATGTGAAGTTATTAAAACCAGACTCTGGAAACTTTTTAGGGCTTTTTAATAATACATCTCTGAGCCCTGAGTATATAGAATTTCCAATTTTGTCTTTTGTCTGTTTGTTTCTCCAGCTGGCATATTGCATAGTACAGTTTCTGGAGAAAGATCCTTCACTCACAGAACCAGTAAGTATTTTTCCCATAATTTCAAAAAACTTCAGAAAGACCACTTTTCATGGTGTATAGAAGAAAATTAACTGCAATTTGTTTTTCTCCTTTTCATTTTAGGTTATTAGGGGATTAATGAAATTTTGGCCCAAAACATGTAGTCAAAAAGAGGTAAGTGCTCAATGTCAGTGTGTTAATAGCTTACTAGAGCACTGAGATAATAAGCGTGTGTAAAAATGCATTATCTCCTCTAATCCTTATTGTGACTCAGCAAGGCAGGACTGTAAATATTCTCATTTTACTAGTTATGAAACTGCTATTTAGAGGTTAAGTAGCCTACCTGGGTATGCTAAGCACAGGTGACTAGGCCACAACCTGCCTCCCTGATGCCTGAACCCTGGGCTTTTACCCTGGGCTGCTCAGCCCTGGGTAAGCCCAAGGCAGACCCCAGTCACGTGTCCAACTGTCTAGCTCTACTGATGTCCCCTTCCTAGTGACCACCTACATAATATGAAGGTTTTCCTGTCACTGTTGATAGATGCTACAGCAAGCTGCCCCAGTACCTACTTTAAAGCATCATGTAGGTGGGATCTCACTATGCACAATCTTAAAATATATTACAGACCTTTAGTTTCAGCTGTTCACAAGTGGCCCTGGAAATCTCTGATCTACAATCATTTGTACTTTTGCCAAGACCTAAGTGAGCATGTGCTGTGTGAGGTTTCTGTGGAGGAAGTGAAGCTCTTAGCCTCGCGGTGAGCCTAGCTGGGCACCAGATCTGCACCCACTTTTCTGAAAGGTTAGAAACCATATGGAAAATGGCCCACAAACAAAGGTCAGCTGTTAGTTTTTCATTTGGAGAGTATTTTGGAAGAACTTCAGAATGTTTCTCAACAAATGGCAAGGCTCGACTATATTTCGCTTTTAACAGAAACACCCTCCTTCTCAAATCAGCTACAATTCTCCAAAACCCTACTTTATACATTTTCAGAAAATCATCTAATTTCTTAATACCTGTTAGGTAAGATTAAACTATGCATTGCTACCCAGATGCATCTCAAGATACAAAAACGTCATGTTTTGTACTTTAATTGCAGGCTTAATTTTTTTTCTAGGCAGTTATTTCTTCATGCCTAATAGGAAAGTGGTTTTAACTTCTCTGTCAGTTTTCCATTATATTGGAAACGAGTGACCCTACTATTGATTTGACTCCATTTTGTGATCTAAAAGCTGTGGTTTTGGAGGCAGATGGTACTGAGGTCACAAGATTCATTGTGCTCTGCAGCGAGTGAGTGTGTTCATATGTGTATGTGTGTAAGTGTGGAGATTGGGTCCGTGTGTGCTGAGGGGTTTAAAGTGGCGTGTGTGTGTGGCTGAACCTCCTCGTCTGTCTCTCTGACTCTGTGTGTTCTGCGAACTGGTGTCTCTTAGAGGAGCGCCTAGCACATAGCAGGGGCTGTAAATGTTTGGCAAATATCTGCGGGTGCTGCCGCTGTGAGCTTTGTCCATCGTGCCGGAGGGCCACTTGCCCACTGTTTTAAAAATATGGAGGAGGGGAGGAGAGCCCCAAAGGGATAGTCCCGTTTCCCAGGGCCCTGCTGCAGTGTGTAAGTACCCCTCATTCTGTATAATAGATGTAGCACATAGAGTATTTTTTCCAAAGTAAATAGAATCACATTTTCAATGCCGTAGGGAATTTGTTCTTAACAAGTACTCTCTGGTGAATTCCTTGTGAAATGAACATCTAACATAAGTTAAACCCTGATTTGTTTTGTTCATGTTTGGTTTTATGTATAAATTTTCATTATATTAAAACTGTGCAAAACCCTCATTATTCCTCTTTGTCCATATGAATTTTTTAATCAGGCACCTGACACTTTGTGTTTTGCCTGTACTTCCAGGTTATGTTCCTTGGGGAGCTGGAAGAAATATTGGATGTGATTGAACCTTCACAGTTTGTTAAAATCCAAGAACCTTTGTTTAAACAAATTGCCAAGTGTGTCTCTAGCCCCCATTTTCAGGTTAGTAATAAGAGGGCGTGAGCCAGGGTGGCTTATAAAACATGTATTATTTTGGTAAAGTTTCATTGGTATTGAAAGAAATGTAATGGACACTAACTACCTGTTGTTGTGGGGGGTTTTTGTTTTATTTATTTATTTTTTTTTGCGGTACGCGGGCCTCTCACTGTTGCGGCCTCTCCCGTTGCGGAGCACAGGCTCCGGACGCGCAGGCTCAGCGACCATGGCTCACGGGACCAGCCGCTCCACGGCATGTGGGATCCTCCCGGACCAGGGCACGAACCTGTGTCCCCTGCATCGGCAGGCGGACTCTCAACCACTGCGCCACCAGGGAAGCCCTACCTGTTGTTTTTATTGGCTGATTTTTCACACGATAACAATACTTTTGGTAATCACCACCTTCATCTTGAACACTTGTTACATGACAGCCGCTGTGATGGTGCTTTCTGTCCAGTAACTTGAATTCTCATGACCACTCTGCAAGGAGGGCATTATGATTTTTACAGATGTAAACACTGACCCTCAAAGTGGTAAAATAACATGTCTCAAGTAAAAGGGCTGAATAAGAGGTGGACTGGTAGGGCTCCTATAGTGTGTAAGAGAGAATGCTGAATAAAGCTTAAAAGGAAAAGGGAATGCTGACATTCTATACTGTGCTAGATGTTTTACATACGTTACTCCTAAACTTCAAATTATCCTCTGAGGCTTTCCCCCCACTTTCTAGATGAGAAAAATGAGGCTCAGAGAATGATCTGCTCAAGTTCCCCAGTTAATAGGGAGTGGGGAGTCACGTAGGCGTCGCTCCTGGTGAAAGCCCGTGCCCTTCCTGTGGCACCACTCTGCCTCCTTGTGGCCGCTCTGGGAGAACACAGGGAGAGTGAGCCTGGGCAACCCTTTTCTCGACTGGGGACATTTTAGCAGTGCTGTGGGACCCACACTGGAGAGAAGAAGGTGATCTTGGGTGAAACACGTTAGGTTTTATACTTTGGCTGTCTCACCAAAGGTCCAAGTCACAGACCTAGAGAACTGACTCTTTATATACTGCCTGTTGATTTGAAGAGACTGTTCAGATTGTATTTGGCAGCACAGAACCCCATTGCTAACATGGGGGACTTGATGGTGGACTTTTCTCTGAGCTGTCATTATCCTGCATAGTTAGAGACACTGGCTGTAGTTGTTGTTTTAATTTTTGACCTAAAGACATCTTAGTATGTCAAGTCAGTGATCTTATGACAACTTTGCGATTGTACCACAAAGCCAAAAAAAACAAAAAAAGAGTAGAAACCATTACATGAACCATTACCTTCAGATGATATGACACGTCTAGATTTTTTTTAAAATGCGGGACACTATGTACATGTTTTACATATTACACATGGCCTGTGGTGCTCAAATATCTGGATTGTTTACCTTATTTTTCAGTTTTTATCATGTGTTTGTGGTAATGGAGGGCAAAGAGTGGGACTCTCTTCTCAAATGAGTACCACCAGGAAGCCTTAAATGAAGCTCAGAAGCTTAGAGAGGAGACAGACTGTCATAATTAGCTAGGGCTGTGTCTTAGGGCTACTCTAACAAAATACCACAGACTCTGGTGGCTTATAAACAACAGAACTTTTTTCTCACAGTCCTGGAGGCTGGCAGTCTGAGATCAGAGTGGCAGCAGCGTTGGGTGAGGGCTCTCTTCTGGGTCGCAGACTTCTTGCTGTATCCTCACATGGTGGAAGGGGCTAGGGAGCTCTTGGGAGCCTCTTTTAAAAGGTACCAATCCCATCGTCTTTGGAGGTTAGGATCTCAACATAGGAGTTTTGGGGGGACACAAACATTTAGACTGCAGCAGGCTTCCATAACAAAACACCCCACACTGTGTGGCTTAAACAACAGGAATTGATTTCTCATAGTTCTGTAGACTGGAAGTCTGAGATCCGAGTGCCAGTGTGGTATGCTTCTCTGAGGGCTCTTTCTGGCTTGCACATCTCACTGTGTCCTCACATGGCCTTTCCCTCCTGCATGCTTGAGGAAAGAGAAGGAAATCTCTCTCTTCCTCTCCGTATAAGGCCACCAAGCCTATCGTATTAGGGCCCCACCCATATGACCTCATTTAACCTTAATCAACTCCTATCTCCAAATGCACCACTAGGGGTTAGGGCTTCAGCATTTGGATTTCCTGCAGGAGGGGGAGACGGGGATGGAGGTAGGGGAGCGGGAACACAATTCAGTCCATAGCAGAAGGAAAAAAATTTTAAATTCTTGACAGAAGTAAAACTGAGAACAAAAGAAAGAAGGAGAGTAAAGAAGTTCTTTGTTCATTAATTGAGTGTTCATTGGTTCATCCAACAAACATTTATCGCGTGTCACTCTGTGTAGTCAGATGCCGCTCACTACTTGCCCAGGTGAGGCATTGCGGTTAGAAGGCTCTGAGCTAGAGACACTGCACTGTGTGTGTGCAGGAAGACAGTGGGTCGCAGGAAAGTAGTGGTTCTGTCCTGCTGTCAGACATGCTAGTTTTCACTTTGCATAAGCAGTGCCTTTCCTTTTTAAAGGGCTTTGCTGGATACTGACTTTCTTTCTGTAAGTGATTTTACATATTGGTAAATAGATACATAGAGCTTAGGATACTTATTAGCATTAAGTAGCAGGTAAATATCAGACTCATAGTTGGATATAGGAAAAGCCTAGGTCTCTCTGCCTTTACTAGCATCCTCTTGTGGTCTCTTTAAAAATTTCTCCTATGGGTTGTTTTCAGAACAGCCTCATGCCTATTCCTCCTCTTCACCCTGCCCTTTCCTTGCCTTGTGCTCTACCTGCCTCAGCCACATGTATGCCTCATGTTTCTAGACACATTGTCCATGTTGGTGCCTCTGCCCCCCTTTCCTGTAATTCCTTTGGCTTCTTTCCTTCATCCTTCAAAGCCCAGCTTAGATGCTATGGCCTATGGTACATTTCTGCCCCTCTCCCTCTCCCCCGAGTCATCTGGATTGTTCTTTCTGCTCTTTCCTCTGGCTCTTTATTTCTAGATCTGATACAGCATCTATCACAGTTCATGTTGGATTGGGGATCGTGGAACCCCCTTTCCCTACCAGCACACGAGCTCCATAGGGACAATAGAGTGAAGAGGTTAAGCAGGGACTTAGGAGTCTGTCACTTGTTAGCCATGTGACCTTGAGGCTATGGCTTATCTCCTCTGAGCCTCAGTTTTCTCATTTGCAAAATAGAAATAATGGTACCTACTCTGTGTGTTGGTTGTGAGGATTAAATGAGAAAATATGTAAGTGAAACACTTACCACAGTGCCTGGCATATAGTAAACATTCAATAATAGTGAATTATTTTCTTTGTACTCTTGAGTGTCTAGTGCCTTATGAGACCCAGGAATTTTTTGTGAACCAAATTGAATAATGTAAATGGAAAGGTTCTAATTTCCCAGAGTCTATTGGTGGGCACAGGTTGTACCATTTTATTAAATTAAATGATTACATTTAAGTTAAATTTAAATTTATTTAATTAAAACATAATTTCTTAATCTGTATGAATAAAAGAAGCTGCTCTTTTTTCCCTTTCCCCATATAACTACTCTTTTTAGAGGTTTTTAGATTTTTTATTTTTTTGAGACTTTGGTTTATTGAAATTATTATTGTTATTTTAGATTACTTTTTAGATTTTTTTTTGAGGGCTTCCTCTGAATTCAGAGAGTCAGTTGATAAATGTGGCAGTCCGAAAAAAGGGGTCTGAGATAGCAAGCGAATGTATGTACAGCCAGTATCCCTGAGTCCTAAACTGAGTGACTTCCTCCTGGCTTACCCAGTTCAAAGGCAGGGACCAGAAATGAACTCCAGAAAGAGTCTGGGCACTAGACTCACATCCCAGTTTATCATTGACTAGCAGTGTGACAGTGGCCAGGTTCCCAGCCTCTCTGAACCTCAGTGCCCTCTTCTGTACAGTGATTGCCACTCCTTGGATGGTGGTAAGGATGACACATTCTGCCTGCAGGGTGGGCACAGTGCCTGGCCATAGGAGGTGCTTAGCAAATGCGCCTGCTCTGCAGGGATGGGCAGCTGGGTTTTCTTCAGCAGCTACTGACTGAAGGCCAGCCACGCGCTGCACCTTGTGGTTGATCTACAGTGTGCGGGATGAAAGAGGTGAGCCAAGAAGGGGATTAAAGTGATGGGGAAAACAGTGTAGCATATAGAAGTAGGGTGAGGGTGTCTGGAGCTTGCGAGCTGTGTAGGGAAAATGTGGAATCAGATTAAATGGGCATTGTTAAAGGAGAATATAAATAAGTAGGTAGGAAAACTTCTTTTTCATACCCAAATTGATGAACCACTTCGGAACTTTCTGAAAGATTTTAAACCCACAAAAATGTAAAGTGTGATCAACATTTAATTTTATACTTGATTGAATGATATTAAGATCATCTTAAAATACTTTTGTTTGAAGAGATTATAATTTTGTTTTATCTTTCTCTCTTAACATTTTATTTTTCTTTTCTCAAAGGTGGCAGAAAGGGCACTCTATTATTGGAATAATGAATACATCATGAGTTTGATAGAAGAAAACTCTAATGTCATCCTTCCCATCATGTTTTCCAGTCTTTATAGGATTTCAAAAGAACATTGGAATCCGTAGGTTTCCACAGTTTTCCCCCTCCGTCCCTCCCTCCTCCCCTTCCTTCCTTGCTTCCTTCCTTCCCTCCCCCCTCCCTCCATCCCTCCTTCCCTCCTTCTCTCTCTCCCCGCTCCTTTGGCCTCTCTTCCTCCCTCCTTCTCTTTTGCTTAATAAAATGTCTTGCATGTATGCTCTGCGTCAGATGTTGTGCTTGATGCTGAAGATAAATATGTGAAAAGATAAAATCCCTACATTTTAGAAATTCACTGACTGGTTGGGGAGACCCGCAAATAAACAG
This sequence comes from Aethalodelphis obliquidens, assembly GCF_003676395.1. Taxonomy (NCBI): domain Eukaryota; kingdom Metazoa; phylum Chordata; class Mammalia; order Artiodactyla; family Delphinidae; genus Aethalodelphis; species Aethalodelphis obliquidens. The sequence goes on along the minus strand of NW_020837954.1, from coordinate 36,951,997 downwards.
ATATTTTATAAAACAGTGTTTTAAGTGCTGTTATGTTCAGATATCTGTTTACTTGAGGGCTTCTTGACCTGTCTGTGAAGGTAGCTGAGGTATTTTGGAGATGCTCTGGATCAAGAGGAGAAGTTTGTGGATATTGCTAGGGTGATGATGCTCAAACCGAATCTTAAAAGAATTTGGCAGGTGGATGGGGTGGAGAAGTCCATTCAGATAGTGGGTCTCCCCATCACATCAAAAAGGCACAAAAAGGTAAGAAGCACCTGTCGTGTTCTGAGACCTGTGAATTTGGGAGGGCTGAAGCACAAGGTCATTTGGGGAGGTTGCTGGAAGGTAGGGTTAGAAAGTGGAGTGGTGCCCACGTGAGTCTTCACCCACTGGATGATAAGGAAACACTAAAGAGTTGTAAGAAGGGAAGTGCTCTGAACTGATTTGCATTTTAACAAGATCCATTTCTTAAAAACCAGTTCAGTCACTATATGGGTTCTCTAGGGGGAAAAACATTTTAAAATGTTCAAAGAGGAGTTTATCCTCTAGTCTTATGAAAGTTAAAGCATTCTGTATTTGAAGAGCTTTACATATTTCTCTGTGGAATAGAAAGAAAATTTAATGTGGCATTAAAAATTAGAGATAATTTAGTATATTCGTAGTATGTTTGTCTAAAAGTTTTACATACAACTATAAAATACCATATTTCTTACTTTTCACATTTGTCAATTTTTATGACTAAAACTTACAAGAATAAAGAGCTAGCAAACAAATCTCATTATGTAGATAGCCTCTTGAGAACCTAGAGAGTGGTTCTAGCAAGTGTCTGTAACTGCTCAGTAGCTTGTATTTGGCTCTTCTCCATCACTGCCCATCCTATTTGAGAAGGTCGTTCCCCATAAGTTTCCCTTTTGATGGACACAGGGCAGAAGCAACACAGCAAGTCCACTTTCTTATAAATGTTTTAGAAACATCAAACCCAGGGTTTATTATATGGCCTAACTTTTACCAATGCCTTTTTCAATGGTATTCGAAACACACTAAAGGGAAGTAATGTCGTGTAGTTTTGCAAAGGGCAGTGTTATTTAGACTCGAGTCTGAATATACCAAGCCCGTCACGGCCGAGTCCTCACATTGCCAAGAGCTTATTCTTCCCCTTGATAAGCATAGGCAGCCGTTTGGCTCTTTAGCTGTTTAGTATTCCACAGCTAGTAGCAGCCATCACCAGCTTGCCAGTTACCTTACCAGCCTGTGTATTGGGTCAGCAAGGGGACTAAGGAGTGGATGGACTGATGCAACTCCCAACTAGAGACGTAACTCGTATTAAACTGCCCTGCTTACAGAGGCTTGGTATCATCTTTGAATATGAATTATAGATATATAAAATTTGTTACCATGGGAACAGCCTTTGATTTTGATGAATTATGTATATTATCACTTTAAAAATAAAATTCTATGCAAATTCAGGTCTTGAAGGTTGGTCCTACCACAGGTGCTCATTCTTAGGGTGAAGTTGCTTTATTTTTATACTTGCCTTTTTATTAAATTAAATTAACAAGTGCCCACAGGCAAGTCTATTCTGGGTACCCATAGTTAAGAGGGCAAAATTAGATTTTGTTTTTCTAATCCTGCCAACCCCTCAGAAAGATATCTTACCTAAAGAATGTAGCTCTCTTGATGTGGAAGTGAATTGTAGGTCATTTCTAGTTGTTCCAACTAAAAAGGGAGGGAGACTGCAGTGTGAGGAGCTCATTCAGATAAAGGCTGTACATCCGCTCTCTTCATTCAGCATCCCATTATGTAGGACTAACCAATACGTTCCCTTCTCTCTGTGCTTCCAGGGCTATCGTGGCATTAGTGTACAACGTGTTGAAGGCGTTTATGGAAATGAACAGCACCATGTTTGATGAGCTGACAGCCACATACAAGTCAGATCGTCAGCGGTAACTTTTTAAAGCTTTTTTGTCAGCCGTGCATAATACCATTGAGTTCTTTTTTTGCTCTTTGCTGAAGTTGCCTAATTGTACCTGAAATCCTAAGCAGCACATTTTATTTATTTCCATATTCATTTTCACATGATCATTAGCTGTGACTTTATTAGTCTGCCACTGGGTAACAAAGTGTCATTTTGAAAAAGGCTGCTTTCCTTCTTCCCTTCCATAATGTTTCTCTTCTGCCTCAGGGTTAAGAGCCTGGCACATAACTGGTATTTCAGGTCCACTTAAGGGTAGTTTGCCATCTGGAGTCACTCCCATTCTGAACTAGATTTCTGAACTGATTTGTACTTCACTCCAGCAGCAGGAGAGATGAGGCACCGTTTTTGTTTAGCTCTTTGGCCCGGAACTTACTTTCTATACTAAAACCCAACAAATTCCTTATGATTTAGAGAGCAGTGAAAAGAACAAGGAGGTAGAGTGTATTATACAGATCTTGAAATGTTTAAGATCAAAGGAGAGCAGAAACCAGTTGAACTCTTTATCGTAAATGCTCTGGTTTAGTAGGCCTTTGTTGAGTTCATTTACATGATTCTTCAATTTTGATATTTCTTGTTCAATGTGTTCACTTTCCAAAAGATGTTGTCTTAGTCTGTTTGGGCTGCCATGACAAAAGACCACATGGGTATTTTATGGGTAGCTTATAAAGAACAAAAATGTATTGCTCACAGTTGAGGAGTCTAGACGTCCAAGAGCGTGGCACCAGCATGGTTGGATGAGGGACCTCTTTCTGGTTCATATCTGGTCTCACTATGTCTTCACATGGTGGAAAGGACAAGGGATCTCTGTGGGGTCTCTTTTATAAGAGCACTAATCCCATCCATGAGGGCTCCACCCTCATGACCTAATCACTTCCCCAAAGCCCCACCTACTAATACCGTCACCTCTGTGGGTTAGGATTTCAGCATATGAATTTTGGGGGCACACAGATATTCAGACCCTGGCTTGATATACTTGGAGAGATTGAGGAAAGTCTGGAGAGCTTGTTAGTAGTTGAGCCTCTGGGTTGGCTTTTCTCATCCAGAAGAAAATGTCAGCTTTGTGTATATCATAAAACCACGGACCTTCAAGGATTCCAGAGTTTTCATACTCAAGACCTGGCGGAACCTCCTGAGCAAAACTATCTGTGGTTCCCTTGCATCTTTGCCCAATTTTTAATGTGTTACTTGGATTTTAGATAAAAAGAACAATGAAAGGAAAGGTTTGGTGGCAGGGACAAAGGACCTTCACAGTGATTTTTTTTTTTTTTTTTCTGGTACGCGGGCCTCTCACTGTTGTGGCCTCTCCCGTTGCGGAGCACAGGCTCCGGACGCGCAGGCTCAGCGGCCATGGCTCACGGGCCCAGCCGCTCCGCGACATGTGGGATCTTCCTGGACCGGGGCACAAACCCGTGTCCCCTGCATCGGCAGGCGGACTCTCAACCACTGCGCCACCAGGGAAGCCGATTTTTTTGTTTTAATTACCAGGATGCAGTATAGAAAAGTGACTTAATTATCGACTATGGCGAGTGTTTAACGGTAGAGAGAAGAGACTGAGATTTTTTATGCCACATTGAAATAAATACCAGTTATTGGATATGTTGTACCATACCTAAAGAACTTTTAATTTACTATACAGTATTTATAGTTGCTGCAAATCATTAAATTTATAGTAACCCTCCATGTTCCAAACTTAAATTAAAATCTTTAAAAAAATGTTATTTAAGTAAAGGGGATACAGGACACATTTTTATACTGTGACATACAATTAAGGAGTGCATTGTACATAATATCCTTTCTTTTATGGTAAGTAAAAACCCATTTTTATTATCCTAGTTGAATAAGGATTAAATCTGTAGAATTCCATTAAGACTATTAAAGACCTTATTTCTAAAATATTCAAATCGATTGAATTAAATTCATTCATTTCTGTTGAATTTCAGAACTGTTTTCTGATCATTTATCATTTAAACTAAATAGGCCAAACTCTTGAAAAAGATAAGAATGAACCAAGGGGACCAGGAATAGACACTATGAAGCTGATTCTGATAATCTGGTAAATTAAAGCGACTTATAGTGAGTGGACTTTCTTAATAACAGAAGGGTTTTTTTAAAGCCAGGGTAATATTTTGTCAAGTGAGCAATAGAAAGTTGTACTGAATAGTTGGAAATACTGGTCTTTCCATGGATGTGGGAAGAGAAAAAGAGACTAAAGAGATTTATTTGGTATTGTTAGACAAGAAATGAAAGGAGGATTTCACTTCCGGAAGGCAAGAAGTAACTAACTGTTTCAGTTCAGATCAAAATTTTTTAAGTATTACAAATCTGAAAACAGGTGGGTGTAGTAAGTAACACTCATAGATATTGATATATATGCCAACATTAGTGCTCTGTGAAATTGAAATTGGAAGAGAGTTTGGCATTATCTCTAGTATGACAACTTGGTGGAGTTTTAAATTGCCACCTACAGGGAGAGAAAAAAGTGGGAAAGTATGGGGGTGACAGAAGCTATCTCAGAAATATTTAGGATTTTTGAAGATAAAGTTGTCAGTGTAAAAGATGTATGATAACTCAGCAAGAAGTTCATCTGGAAGAAAAGCCTCACAGGATAGACTGCGATGACGCCATGCAACTCTTGATCAAAGACTCGTGAAATGCTTCAGTAACAAGATGAGTGTTTTAATCATGTCAGCACTTAATTTAAACTGCAGATTAGGGCAGTAAGAACCTAACATATGTTTAAGCTGTTTTTTAGTTGGATAAGGTCTCTAAGCCCTTGCTTACCATCTTCTTCCTCCTCCAAATAGGAAGATCAATATGCATTGAAACTCAGCAGGATCTGTAGAATTTACTTTTAAATCAGTGTTTTAGACCTAATATTATCCCCAGACTGTACTGAGAAACCGAAAGTGATAATTTACCAAACAGCTTGCTTTACAGTTAAGAATCTAGTATCCATAATGGTTAGAGAATTATCTAATCTTGCCCTTGTTACCCTATAAATAAAAATTTTCAGGATCAAAATTACCAAATAGGTAATTGTTTGAAAAACTATTACACTCACTGAAATTCTTATTGTGCAGATTGTATTTGAGCTGGTTGGAACTAGTTGTAGTAAACAAGGCTTAAATGACCGAAATAATAATTATAAAATGATAATATTAATTACCATATTATATAATTAAATGTTCCCTCAATACCCTAGTGGAATGAGGTTATAAAATTCCTTAGATATTTCTAGAGACATTTTGGCAGGGGGATGAAGATTAATTTCTGTTGCTGTAGATATCAATATAACTTTTAAAAAATTGGTGACAATAAAAAATATGAGGCAATGGAATTATATACACATTTCACTTAACCTATGTGGATTTCCTTCCCTGAGTACATATTGTACTGTAGTGAAGTACGAAATTCTTACTAAGTGGAGTTAAATTCTTGCCAAGTGAAGTTGCTTAAGGACCATAATCTGCCATGCCTGGGGTGGCAGAGCCCCTGTTTTCAGGATTTATCTGAACTTATGGATTCACAGATGTTATCTGGGTCTGCTGTTTACTGGTTCATCACAACATGAAGAAACTAGGGACAGTGTAGTGAATTATTTTTAATAAATATGAAATTATTTAATGTATAGTATAGCCATGTGTTCCTGATTTGTGTACTTACTACTTCATTGATGTTAAAGTTAACGTTCTTTATTTTATAAAAATATGGTAATCTAAAAATGTCCTTGGCAAAATAAAATTTGTTTACTCTATCTATCTATCTATCTATCTGTCTATCTGTCTATCTATCTATCTGTTTATTTTTGGCTGTGTTGGGTCTTCGTTGCTGCGCACAGCTTTCTCTAGTTGCGGTGAGTGGGAGCTACTCTTCGTTGAGGTGTGCAGGCTTCTCATTGTGGTGACTTCTCTTGTTGCAGAGCACGGTCTCTAGGCACATGGGCTTCAGCAGTTGTGGCTCGCAGGCTCTAGAGCGCAGGCTCAGTAGTTGTGGCGCTCGGGCTTAGTTGCTCCACGGCATGTGGGATCTTCCCGGACCAGGGCTCGAACCTGTGTCCCCTGCACTGGCAGGCGGATTCTTAACCACTGCTCCACCAGGGGAGTCCCTACCCTATTTTGAACATCTAGTTTTTTGGTAAATTTTACCAAACAGTGAAATGTGAAAATTCTGGAAGTCATTAGTCAAATTGATATTGAGCCAAATTTGAAGGCTTGGAACGTTACAGATTTAATACCCAATAATATCAACAAAGTTCTGTCCAGAATTAAAACTGAAATCACAGAAGAATGTTTAATTTGTCCATATATATAGGTATAAAATAAGTTAGTAATGTGGATTTTGTGGTTTAATACTTGTAAGAACAAGATTCTGCTAAAGAGTTTACATATACATAATGTAAGAAAAATGAGTAATAATAAAGAGGAAGTATATTTTCTTGACCTACTACATTCTTTGTATCAGTGTCATCTCTATCAACCCTTTTGAGAAACTATTTGGAGACAAAAAGAAAATCAGATTTGAACTAGACCCAAAGTAAAAATGAATAATGTACCATTGGTTTTAGGATAACAGATACATAAAAATGATCATCATTTTTCTTTCTTGGTAATTTTGAAGTTAATTTTCTTTATTAAGCTAAGTATAAAGGAATATTAATGTAAAATATTAAAATATTCTTGTCATCTCCTACTCTAGTTTATGTCTATATAAGTGTCAAGAAAAAACAAAAAGCGAGAGAGAGAAAAACCAAAAATGCCAAACTTTTCAGAGACCTTTTAAAAAGTCTGGGGAAAAGTATGTCAAAGGGGCAGTTATTGTTGGATAATCTCTTTAAACTTTCTCAGTTGTTTACCTTGTATTCTATTTTTTCCCCAGTGAGAAAAAGAAAGAAAAGGAGCGTGAAGAATTGTGGAAAAAACTGGAGGATCTGGAGTTAAAGAGAGGTCTTAGACGTGATGGGATAATTCCAACTTAACAGAAATAATGACAACAACCTTACTAACCTGTGGAGTCACACATTTATGTAGTAGAAGATGGAACAGCAGTTTTCTGTATTGTGCAACTTTACAGTAGATTTCACATTTGTTTCATTATTACAACAGCACTGTATATACCTGTCTCTAAGTAAAGGAAAAAAACATAAGGACTTCAGTCCAAAGTTTGGACAGTAGATGGACTTCTCAGAACTTGGCAAACATAATCATTGTTCTAACCCTCTTTTAAAAGAAAAAAAAAAAGCAGTCTTCAAAGATCTGTCAATGAAATTTGTATATTAAAATTCCATTATTGGGAGTTCCTTATTTATCATTAGCAGAGAGTATGAAACAATTTTCAAATGTGAACAATCTTAAATTTAGCTTGTCTTTCTGCTAAGCTGTTAAGTGTATTTATAGTAAAGGAAGGGAAAAAAAAAGACTGTCATTTCCTTATAAGTTTGTATAACATCCTCCTCTGGGTAACTTGACTGTAATTTGACATCTTTTCCTTTTGCACATCTTCATGAGTTGAATGTCCACGTGGAATGGGGCCGTGAATTATAAAGGTCCCTGATAAAAGTTTTGTTCACTGGAGTGAACATCTTTCCAGTAAGCAGGTAGTCCTGGTACTCCTTTAGTTTTAAAATTAGGAGTAAAAGAGAGCAGGTGATAAACATAGTAGGGAAGGGAATTTTGGATTCACGCATCAGTTTATGGTGACTCCAAATCAATGTCTTGAATCCTTTGAAAACAGGCACTGGGACATCATAGGGTTCAGTACCTGACCAGTATTAGTTATGTACGTCATTGAACACACAAACCAGAGATGTTTTAGAAATGTCAGAAGACATCCTTTTGGACCATTTTGAAATAAGAAAGACAAACACTAAACAGTACAACCATGAAATTGATCACCAGGATTGCGAATCTAATTGGGAATAGAGTCGAGCAAACAGCTTGGACTGTTTGGAGTTGTTGCCTTACTTTTTAATATGTATTTATAAAGTATTCCAGCAAAAGAGGATGAAGCCTCTGGGAAAAAAAGAAACATATTACAGTGTTTTTTGTAGATTCTCATTCTATATCCCATCACAGCGCCAGCCCTGTTTTTAGCCAGAAAGGATTCAGGATAAACATTATTATGCATTCTGAATTGAATGCGTGTTCCTAACTACTGTATTTGTTACCAAAAGTGGTTCTACAAATGCTACTGAAAAAATCTGGAAATTCCTAATGTCCTGAGTGTTAATAATAAAGTTTAAAAATGCTTTTATATCAAAGGTGCATTGTGACCAAATTGTTTAAGAAAAACAAAAAACAAAATCTAAGGCTGTATTATAGATCTATCTTATTGGCTCTCTGCTTTGTATTTAAAAGAGGAAGCTTACATCTTGGGGAGTTAAAATGCTGATAAAACTTGTGTACATTATGTACTTACCTAAAGCAGTTGCATTATTATGTACTGAAAGATATGTGTTTTGGGATTTATTTCCAGGATGCTTTTGCTTGTTATGGACTTGGCAGCAGTGAGTTGATAATCCTAAACAATCCCTTCCAGCAGTATTCGTGGTATAGAGCTGATTCTGCGTTCATGTGTTAAATTGTGATAGTAGCAAACAGGAACATATGAACTGTTGTTGCTCTTAATAGAAATATGGTATCAATATGGGCTTGTATATTTTCTTCCTTCCATTTAAAATATAAGGTAGAATATGCAGTTTTATTCTTTACAAGAAAAAAGGAAAAAAAGAAGCCACTGACCTTTCTCCCCTACTAAGCGTTTCAGGATTATCAGGTCACAGTTTGTGTGTAAAAGTCAGCTGATTATGGATATTGTCATCTCAATAACTTTGTAAAACAAAAACAAAATTTGGCATTGTTAATTCTGAAAAAGAAACAGCAGTAAAGGAGTCATATGCAATACCAAACACAACATGGTTTAATGGAATTAATAGATTTTTTTTTTTTTTTTTTTTTTAAGGAACGTTAATGGGAATTCAATGTAAAGCTGGCAGAGGCTGCCAAGGATGAAAACAACTTACTTTAAAAGTACTGGAGCAAAGGTGCAAGTTCAAATGCTAAAGATAAAAATAAATTTGTAACGAATCATCTCCTTTAGCCCTTTGATTTTAGCCTGTTAGTTTTAACTCTGCTTTACATTTAATTTTGATAATATAAACTTTTGTTTGCCATTAATTCATCTTTTTAGATTGAGGACATTACAATCACAGGTTTATGAAGTATCTCTGCCCATTAGAATGAAATGCAGTCATTTGAGATGAGAAAGACCAGGATCCTTTTTTGCACCTTACCCTGTCCTCAGAGTTAAGGTGAGAGCTACACCGATATCCTTGATGTCAATTTCATATGTTGATCATTCCAAACTGAGAAGAATAAAGCCAAATTTTAGACATATTTAAAGTTATTATAGATATATGTCTAAAATTCATAGGGCAACTTCTGAGAAGAAACACTGTCTTTTCTTTTTTAACTGAAAGTGACAATGTGGCATTTGTCACGTTGTGTCCAGTGATGCACAGTAACTGAGGTAATCTGACTGTTGCACTATGTGACATATTTAAGGACGTACTTGCTGCATTTGCAGCAGCCCTCTCTTTGTCCTTTCCCACATTTCTGCTGTTGCTGCAACTTGAGTTAATTGTGACAAATGCATCTTTGTGTTATATTTTGTTTGCTTCCTAATTTCCAGAACTATATATAAATATATTTTTTAAATAGCAAATATTGTAGTTAGTGAGTGATGATCACTCCAACCTTATCCCTACCATATTGGTTTCAGGGGTAGGATTAAGAGTGTCTTTGGAAGAAAAAACAAAAAACAAAAACAGAACCCTGTGGTTTAGAAGGATGCTGAGGCCTTAGGCTGTGGGCCTAGAACAACCATGTGAGTGAATTGACCCATCTCATACTTTGAATCAAGCATGCATTCCTTTTCTCGTTGTGCAGGTGTCTCTAGTTGTTTTCCTTCAGTGTTTTCGTCCTTTTAAATTTTATTATATTTTGCTCTCCCTGACATCTGTTTTTTATAAAATAAAAAATAAAAAAAGTAAGACATAGATAATACCCTCAATGCCTCTGGATACTCACAAGCAGGGTTATGCTCCTTCATCTTGGGCTTGCTTGCCTAAATGGAAGGGTTTAATTTATTTTGTACCTCCTTCTATGCGTGGGACAGTCCAGGGTGCAGAGCTAGGAATTGCTTATAATTGCACCTGCTATACTTAAATGTATAGCCCTAGGCTCAATCACACTATGGAAAGAAAAAAAAAAAGTATATTTAGAGCTTTAAAAGCTTTTTTATTTTTTTGTGGGGATCGGGGGGTGGGAAAGGGAAGATGTATGGATGTTATTGGCATTTTTAAATGTTCAGAGGTTTTTGTTTTGTTTTGTTTTGTTTTGTTTTGTTTCTTCTGTTTTGTTTTTTCTTCCCTTTAATTGGATGCACTGACCTGGCCCAAGAAATGAAGAGATTCTCTCTTTTGATGCTATTACCAATGTTACAACAAAGTGACAGTCACCTGTAGCAAAAAGGTGGCACCAGACATGATCAGTGATATTTTATTTGCACATCAATATTTTTATTTTTATATTCTGGCTCAGCTGCTTCTCTGAGTGGAGTTAAGGAATGAGCCACAAAGGATTTTTGTAGTAGCTATATTGGCAATGCATTTTATATTTCTCAGTATTTAATTTTGAAACTCTAAAAGGATTGTGCATCTTGAGAGAAAGTTGAGCAAATTTTAATCTAGTGTTAATTTTTGCTGCTTCTTGTGCACGATAGCAGCAGTAGTATCTCTCTTGGAAATAAACATCCCATATTATGATGTCTATGAATATAGGTTTCCTTTTCTACCCTCCCTTCCTCCCTCCTTCCTTCCCTCCCTCCCTCCCTCCCTCCTTTCTTTCCTTCCTTCCTTCCCTTCTCTTTCTTTACTTTTTTGGAAATCACTTATTGTATATAAGTTGTAATCCAGACCTCATGTATCAATGGGGAACTTTCAAATATAAATATTACCAATACATTTTCTGGTTGTTGTCTGATTTTTGATTGAGGTATAATGAGAATGACATGTCCATTGCTTTTGGTTTGAGGATTTCGCTTTAGCTTCATAAATCTTTTGGTATTTTAGTATTTCATTGTTTTAGCAGGAGAGGGCAGCAAAAGTTCATTTTCCCTGTTAGAAATGCTGTGGTTCATGATTGGTTTTAAATTTAGTTGTGTGTGTGTTTTTTTTAAACAGCATCTGTTTGTGGGTAGAGGTAAAAATGAAACATTTTTGATATGAAAAGTTGCATATGAAAATTATAGACTGGTTCAACCAGACAGTGAAGACTTCTGATCCACATTAAAGTTAAAATGCCACAAAGCAATCTTCCAGCGCTGGCTAAAATATGCTACTTCCTTTTCAAACACAACAAAATGCAAGCTGAGTCTTAAAACATTTGGAGTTTTAAAATGTCTTTCTTTGAAAATGATTTACTTTCTTCAAAGTGGTAACAGAAACAAAAATGAAGGTGCTCCCAAAGGGAAATGTAACCTTCCCCTTTCACAGGTGTGTGAGAGGTTCTGTACTGTGGGTGCATCCTAATAAAGAAGCAGTGAAGAGTTTTCAGGTGCCTGGCTGTGTGTATTTGTTTGTCTGTTTCTGATGTCCATGGCCTTTTTGAACCATACTAATGGTAGATGTGATCCATGTAGCTGTGAGGCAGTGGGGTTGGTATGTTCAGGCTTTCAACTTGAGAAAATCAGTTTGTGATTAGGGAGCGGTCCAATGTCTATTGCTGGATAACAAACTACCCCAAAACTTGGTGACAGAACATTTGTTCACAAATGTATGGTGTGGGCAGGACTTGGCAATAATGTCTTGTCTCTGCTATTCAAGTATCAACTTGGGTTTATCAAGTGGGATAGGAGAATTCATTTCCAACATGGCTCACTCATATGGCTGTTGGCAAGTTGGTGCTGGCTGTTGGCTTGGGGTTCAGCCAGAGGCCTCAGTTCTTCTTGACATGGGCCTCCTTATGGGGATGCCTTCTTGGGCTTCCTCACAGCATGACAACTAGGAATGAGTGTTTTAAGAGACAGGAAGTGGACACTGCCAATACTTTAAGGCCTGGGCCCAGAAACTGTCATGGCATCACTTCTGTAATATTTTCTTGGTCAAACAATGACAAGATCTGCTCAGATACAAGTGGAGGGGACATAGGCCTCATCATGATGTGTTGAGAGGAGTGTCATCTGTAGCCAACCATGGGATGTGCTTTCTTTGTAAAGCATTTGATTTAGGTGTGCTTTCCTCTCTTGGCTAATTAAATCATATCAGATTTGGAACCATGTAGAGTTAACCAATTACTGTTTCATGTTCAGTTAAACTCTGACTTGGGGAGGGAAAAATCTTTGTAAATTTAGCAGTTTTGTATTTCAAAGCATGACCATTTTAGCATCTGAAGGTCGTAAGTTATTTACCAAGAAGAAACTTGTAACAAAGAAGGGTTAAAAGAAATTTAGGGTTCAAAGAAATTTAGGAGTTGATTTTCATGAAATATCTAATCCTTTCTATAACGTTGCCTCCTGCCTGTAAACACTATATTATAATGAAGGCAAAGTTAATGTACAGTCCAATTCCTATTTCCTGGAGTTTTATATAATACTGTGTCCTGGTGGTTTCTCTTAGATCAAATTCACATTAGATTTTTTTTTTTTAACAGAGACTAACTATGGGATAGTTAACCAAGACTAACTATAGGATAAGGGGAATTAAAATTAGATTTTTTTTCTGATTTTGATACATGTTCAATGTATAATTTATTCTTGAAAAGAAAGATTTTAAAGAACAAGTTTAATAACTACATGCTGTGCCCCATACCTAAAAGTCCACTGCAAGTCATGTGCATTCATTGATTGATTGGAGCAGTGTTTATTGATTACCTCTGTCCATAGTCTTGCTCATTCTCTGATGTGCAGATTTCCTGCCTCTTTCGTGTCTCATTTAATTTATTTCACCTCTTGCAATCAAAGTCTGAATTAATTGTACAATTTGAGTCACATTTTGCTGCTACCAGATGATATGAGGCCTCAGAACCAGGATGGATATCAGCAACGGCCCCCTTTGTCCTCCCCAAAGCTCTTCAGGCGAGATGTCTCTGTCTAGAGTCACCCAAGGTGACGGCCGTGGACTTGGAAATCAGAGACTCTTGGAATCATTTGGCTTCTGACATTTATCAGCTGTGTGACTTTGGGGAAATCGCTTGATCTAAGCCTCAGTTTCCTTTGTAAAATGCAGGTAGAATGGTGCTTATAGTGTTGTTATGTTCCATTAGGTAATATATGTAAAGTAGTTAGCATAAAGCTTGGCACATGGTAACCTGAAAAAATATTATTACCTTTAATAAATGCTTATTTTATTAAATCCAAAAGTTAAACCCAAAGTTAACAAAAGGATAGAAGTAATAAAGATTAGAGCAGAGATAAACAGAATAGTGAATAGAAATCAATGAAACCAAAAGTTGGTACTTTGAAAAGATCAGCAAAATGAACAAGCCTTTAGCTAGATGGACTAAGTAAAAGATGACTCAAGTTACTAAACTCAGAAATGAAAGTGGAGGTATCACTGCTGATTCTACAGAAATAAAAAAGTATAAGAGAGTACTAGGAATGATTGTATGCAAAAAAAATTGGATAGCCTAGATGAAATGATTAAATCACAGTGAAATAGAAAATCTGAATAGACATGTAGGTAGTAAGGGGATTGAGTCAGTAATAAAAAATCTCCCAATAAAGAAAAGTCCTGGTCCTGACAGCGTCACTGGTAAATTCTACCAAACATTTAAAAAAGAATTAATACCAATCCCTCTCAAATGTTTCCAAAAAATTGAACAGGAGAGGACACTTCCTAACTCATTCTGTCAGATAAGCATAACCCTGACACCAAAAATAGACAAAGATACTACAAGAAAACTAAATGCCAATATACCTTATAAACATCGATGCAAAAATCTTCAGCAAATTACTAGCAAACAGAATTCAGCAGCATATTTAAAAGGATTATGCACCATGACCAACTGGGATTTATTCCTGGAATGCAAGGGTGGTACAACATACAAAAATCAATTAATGTAATACACCACATCAACAAAATGAAGGGGGAAAAAAACTCCACACAATCATCTCAATTTATGCAGCAAAAGCATTTGAGAAAATTCAACACCTTTTCATGATAAAAACACTCAACAAAATAGGAATAGAAGGAAACTACCTCAACATAATATTGAGTGGGCCAAAAGGTTCGTTCTGTTTCTTTTTTTCCCGTAAGACGGCTCCAGTAGCACTTAGTGGTCTTTAGCTTCATTCAAAACAATTTGTTAGATTGTGTGTGACAGCTATAATATCAGTGTGCATTTAAAAAAAGACATAAATATTGGTGAATTTTTGTGTAGCCATTTTAATATTGAAGATGGAAGAAAATATTTTCGACATATTATGCTTTATTATTTCAAGAAAGGTAAAAATGCAACTGAAACATACAAAAAGGTTTGTGCAGTGTACGGAGAAGGTGCTGTGACTGATCAAACATGTCAAAAGTGGTTTGTGAAATTTCGTGCTGGAGGTTTCTCGCTGGACGATGCTCCATGGTTGGGTAGACCCCTTGAAGTTGATAGCGATCAAATTGAGACATTAACTGAGAACAATCAGCTTTATACCATGTGGGAGATAGCTGACATACTCAAAATATCCAAATCAAGTGTTGAAAATCATTTGCACCATCTTGGTTATGTGAATCACTTTGATGTTTGTGTTTCACATTAAGCGAAAAAAACCTTCTTGACCATATTTCCACATGCGGTTCTCTACTGAAACGAAAGGAAAGCGTTGCGTTTTTAAAACAAAGTGTGATGGGAGATGAAAAGTGGATACTGTACAACAATGTGGAATGGAAGAGGTTGTGGGGCAAGCGAAATGAACCACCACCAACCACACCAAAGGCTGGTCTTCATCCAAAGAAGGTGATGTTGTGTATATGGTGGAATTGGAAGGGAGTCCTCTTTTATGAGCTCCTTCTGAAAACCAAATTATTAATTCCAACAAGTACTGCTCTCAATTAGACCAACTGAAAGTGGCACTCGATGAAAAGCATACAGGGTTTGTCAACAGAAAACATAATCTTCCATCAGGGTAACACAAGACCGCATATTTCTTTGATGACCAGGCAAAAACTGTTACAGCTTGGCTGGGAAATTCTGATTCATCCACTGTATTCACCAGACATTGCACCTTAGGATTTCCATTTATTTAGGTCTTTACAAAATTTTCTTAATGGAAAAAATCTTAATTCCCTGGAAGACTGTAAAAGGCACCTGGAACAGTTCTTTGCTCAAAAAGATAAAAGGTTTTGGGAAGATGGAATTATGAAGTTGCCTGAAAAATGGCAGAAGGTAGTGGAACAAAAGGGTGAATATGTTGTTCAATAAAATTCTTGGTGAAAATGAAAAATGTGTCTTTTATTTTTACTTAAAAAACTGAAGGCAATTTTTGGCCCACCCAATAAAAGCCATGTGTGAAAAATCCACAACAAACATCATATTCAATGGTGAAAGACTGAAAGCTTTTCCTCTAAGATCAGGAAGAAGGTGAGGATGCCCACTTTAACTACTTGTATTCAACATAGTGCTGGAAGTTCTATCCTGAGCAATTAGGCAAGGAAAAGAAATAAAAACCATCCAGATTGGAAAGGAAGAAGTAAAATTATTTGTTTGCAGATGGTATGATGGTATAGAAAGTCCTAAAGACTCCACAAAAAGTAGTTAGAACTAATAAATGAATTCAGCAAAGTAGTAGAATAAATGAATTCAGCAACGTAGTCAACACACAAGAATCAGTTTCATCTCAAAAAAATGTTTGGAATCTTAACCAAGTTTTTTTCAGAAAATAGATTTAAAAAAATTTATTCCCAACTTATTTGATGAAGGTAGCATTACCCTGATACTAAAACTCGTCAAATGTATTAGAACACTAATAGTACAGAATCCTACAATCCGTTAACTCTCATAAATGTTAATACAAAAATGCTTAATAAAATATTTGCAAATAAAATTCAGCAATATTTAAAGAAAAAATCAGTTTCATCTCTATACACAATGAATAATTTGAAAAGGAAATTACAAAAACAATTACAAAAACAAATACCAATAGCATCAAAAAGAATAAACTCCTTAGGAATTAACCAAAGAGGTAAAAGACTTGTACAATGAAAACTATAAAACATTGCTGAAAGAAATTAAGACATAAATAAATGGGAATATATTCCATGTTTATGGACTGGAATACTTATTATTGTTAAAATGTCAGTACTACCCAACATGATCTACAGATAGAATGCAATTACTATCAAAATCCCCATGAAGTTTTTTTTGTAGGAATTAAAAAATAATCCATTCTAAGATTCATATGGAATCTCCAGGGAGCCTGAATAGCCAAAACAATCTTGAAAAAGAACAAAACTGGAGGATACACACTTCTTGATTTCAAAATTTACTATAAAGCTACATTAATCAAAACAGTGTGATGGTTTTGGCATAAAGATAGATATATAGACCAACGGAATAAAATAGAGAGTCCAGAAAGAAACTCATATATATGGTCAAAAGATTTTTAATAAGTTTCCAAGATATTTTGAAAAGGATAGCATTTTCAAAAAATAGTGCTGTGGAAACTGGATATCCACATGCCAAAGAATGATGTTGGACCCTTATCTAACACCTATACAAAAATTAACACCAAATAATAAAGGACCTAAATGTATGACCTAAAACAATAAAACTCTTAGAAACATAGGACAAAAGCTTCACAACATTGTATTTGGCAACGACTTCTTGGATATAACATCAAAAACACAGATAACAAAAGAAAAAAAATAGACAAATTAGACTTCATGAAAAGTTAAAAAAAAACTTGTGCATCCTAGGACACTATCCACAGTAAAAAAGCAACCCACAGAAAGGCAGACAATATTTGCACATTATATATCTGATAAAGTGTTAATATCGAGAATATATAGAGAATTTTCAAAAACTCAACGATATAAATACCAAACAACCCAATTCAAAAATGGAGAAGGATTTAAATAGATATTCCTCCAAAGAAGATAAATGAATGACCAACAAGCACATGAAAAAGTGCTCAACATCACTAATCATTAGGAAAATGCAAATCAAAACTTCAGTGAGAAAACTCCTCAGACCCATTAGGATGGCTACTATCAAAAATCAGAAAACAACAAGAGTTGGCAAGGATGTGGAGAAATTGGAACTTTTATGCACTGTTGGTAGGAATGTAAAATGATGCAACTGCTGTGGAAAACAGTATGGCAGTTCCTCAAAAGATTAAAAATAGAAATAGCATATGATCTGGCAATTGCACTTCTGAGTATATACCCAAAAGAAGAGAAATCAGGGTCTCAATGAGATATTTGTACACTCATGTTCATAGCGTCATTATTCACAATAGCGAAAATGTGGAAGAAACCCAAGTGTCCATCAACAGATGAATGGATGAGCAAAATGTGGTATACACATAAAATGGAATATTATTCAGCCTTAAAAAGGAAGGAAATTCTGAGATATGCTACAACATGGATGGACCTTGAGAACTTTATGCTAAATGAAATAAGCCAGTCTTAAAAGGACAAATACTGTTTGATTCCACTTACATGAGGTACTTAAGTCAAAAATTACAGAAAGTGTAATGGTGGTTGCCAGGGGCAGAGAGTTGGAGAGAATGGGGAGTTATATTTTAATAGGTATAGAGTTTCAGTATTATAAGATGAAAAGAGTTACGAGGATAGATGGTGGTGATGGTTGCTCAACAATATGAATGTATTTAATACAAATGACCTGTACACTTTAAAATGGTCAAAATGGTAACTTGATTTTATGTGTGTTTTACCTCAATAATTAAAAAAATACTACCAAACCATTTTCTACAGTGGACATGATATTTCACAACTTCACCAACAATGTATGTGAATTCCAGTTGCTTCACATTCTTGCCAACATTTGGTGGTGTCACTTTTTATTATTTTAGACATTCTGGTGTATGCATATAGAGATGCCTTATTGTGGTTCTAATTTGTATTCTAATGACTAATTATATTGAACACTTTTTTTTATGTGTTTTCTGGCAATTTGTGTATCTTCTTTTGTGAAGTGTCTGCTCAAATCTTTTGCTCATTTTGCTTTATTGTGTTGTTGATCTTTTTATTATTGAATTGTAGGGGATCTTTATATAGCCTGGATAATAGTTCTTTTCAGATAGATGTTTTGTGAATATATCACAATGTTTTGGGAAATTTTCTCCCTACCTGATGAGCAAAAGGTTTAAATTTTATGAGACCTAACTTAATATTTTTTTCTTTTTATGATTATTGTTTTTTGTGATGTATGAAATCTTTCTCTTCCTCTGCTTCCTTTCCTCCCTACCTGCCAGACCAAATTATACTCTCTTATGTATTCCTTTTAAGAGCTTTATAGTTTTTACTTTTATGTATAGGTTCATGATTCACCTTGAAGTTTTTTTGTGCATAGGTTTTAATATAAAAATCTAGATTCTTTTTTTCTGTATGGATAGCATATTATTGCAGCATCAATTATTGAAAATTCTCCCCAAATAATTGCTTTCGTGCCTTTGTAAAAAAAAAAAAAAAAAAAAAGGCTACCATAAAAGTGTGGATCTAAATTTAGGTTCTCTATTCTATTTCAATGGTTGACATTGATTTTTATACCAGTACCACAGTCATGATTACTGTAGCTTTAAAATAGTCTTGAATCAAGTTGTCTAAGCATTTCAATTTTTTATTTCTTTTTCAAGATTGCCTATTATAGATCCTTTGTATTTTAACATAAAATTTAGAAGAAACATGTCAATTTCTACAAAAGAAAAAAAAAAACCTTGTGGGATTATGATTAAAGTTGCATTGTATCTCTAGATAATTTTGGGAAGAATTGACATCTTCATAATATTGAGTATTATATTCCAGGAACATGATATTATTCTTCATTTATTTAATCTTTAATTTCTCTCAGCACTTTTTAAATTATTTTCAGCATAGATATCCTGTACATCTTTTGTTAAATTTATTACTAAGTATTTTATGTTTTTTGAAGCTGTTATGAATTGAATTGTTTTTTAAATTTCATTTTTCAATTGTTTGCTGTTGGTATATAAAAACACAGTTGGTTTTTGTAGATTAACTGCTATCATTAAACTTTGTTAAAAGCAGTTATTAGTTCAATTAGTTTTTATAGATTGTTTAGAATCTCTATGTAAACAATCATGTTATCTGCAAATAGCAAGTTTTACTTCTTTATTAATGGTCACTAAATTTCTATTTGTTTTATTTCCTTTTTCTTGCCTTGTTGCAATGGTTCGGACTTCTAGTATAATATTGAATAGAAGCATTGAGACTGAGCATCCTTGCCTGATCTTAGAGGGAAAGTGTTCATTATTTCTCCATTAAATATAATGTTCACTGTAGGTTTTTTGTAGATGCCCTTTATCAGATTGAGAAAGTTCTCTTCTATTTCTACATTACTGAGAGTTTTTATCATGAATGAGTGCTGAAATTTGTTGTATGATTTTCCTGCATCTATTGAAATGATCCTATAATTTTTTCCTTTATTCTATTAACATGGTGAATTGCGTTGCATTTCTGGGATTAAAGATATATATAGTTTATACATCTATATAGTTGACCCTTGAACAACCTGGGTTTGAACTGCACAGGCCCACTTATAAACAGATCTTTTTTTCAGTAAAAAATACAATACTATATGATCTGCAGATATGGAGGGCTGACTATAGGACTAGTGGATTTGGTTATCCATGGTGGGTCCTGGAACCAATCCCCTGCAGATACTGAGGGATGACTGTAGTTATATGTATACATGTTAATTCTTATGACAATGCAGTGTTTATTCAACTTGATATTTCTCTAAATATAATGTGTCATTTCTTCTGGATATTTTCAGGATTTCCTTTATCTTTTGTTTTCTATTTGCTTCTGATGTGCCTAATGGTTTACTTCATAATTATCATGCTTGGAGATCACTGAGTTGCTTAAATCTCTACATTTATATCTGTCACCAGATTTGGTAACTATTTTGGTCGTTATTTTCCAGATATTTTTTCTGTCCCATTCTCTCTATTTTTTTTCCTCTGTGATGCTAATTAATATGTACTTAAATCTTTGTTATTATAAGTCTCAGTGGTACTACTGTTCAGTTTTTAAATTATATTTTATTAAGATAGAATTCACATAAAATTAACCATTTTAAAGTATATGTTTTACTGACATTTTGTACATTAAAAATACTGTACAACCTTCATTTCTATTTCGTTCCAAATTTTTTCACCACCCCAAAAGGAAACTCTGTACTCATTAAGCAACCACTTTCCCATTCCTCCCTCCCAATCCCACAAACACAAATTAGCTTTCTGTATTTATGTATTTACCTATTCTAGATATTTCATATAAATGGAATTATATAATATGTAAACTTTGTGTCTGGCTTCTTTCACTTAGCATATTCTTTTTGAAGTTCATGTTGTTACATGTATCAGTACTTCATTCCTTTTTATTGCTGAATAGTATTTTATTGTATGATATACCACATTTTGTTTATCCATCATCAGTTGATGGACATTTAGGTTGTTTCCACCTTATGGCTATTGGGTATAGTGCTGTGATGAACATTATGAGTTTTGTTTAAATATGTGTTTTCAATTCTTTTGGTAAGTAGGTAGGAGTGGAATTGCTGGGTCATATGGTAACACTATGTGTAACTTTTTGAGGAACTGTCAAGCTGTTTTCCACAGCAGCTGCACTGTTTTACATTCCTGTCAGCAATGTATGGGGGGTTCTGATTTCTCCACATCCTTGCTAATGCTAGTTATTTTCTGTTATTATTCTTTATTATAGTGACCCTAGTGGATGGTCTGTTCATCTCTTAAAAATATCTTTTTTCAGTTTTCTTTAAATTGAATAACTTATTGATCTACTTCATGTTCACTGGCTTTTTCCTTTGTCATCTCTATTAAATGTTATACTCCTATAACAAATATTTTTCTTTTAGATACTGTATTTTTTTAGTTTTAGAATTTTCTCTTAGTTCATTTTTCTATTAGATTCTATTCCTCTGTTGAGATTTCTATCTTTTCATTCATTGTGAATATGTTTTTCTTTTTTAAAAATATTTATTTATTTATTTATGGCTGTGTTGGGTCTTCATTGCTGTGCACAGGCTTTCTCTAGTTGTGGTGAGCAGGGGCTACTCTTCGTTGCAGTGCACAGGCTTCTCATTGTGGTCGCTTCTCTTGTTGTGGAACACAGGCTCTAGGTGCACAGGCTTCAGTAGTTGTGGCATGTGGGCTCAGTAGTTGGGGCTCATGGGCTTTGTTGCTTAGTGGCATGTGGGATCTTCCTGGACCAGGGATCAAACCCATGTCCCCTGCATTAGCAGATGGATTCTTAACCACTGAGCCACCAGGGAAGTCCCAATGAGTATGTTTTTCTTAATATCATTGAGCATAATTATAGTAGCCATCATAAGATTCTTGTTTGCAAATTCTAATATCTGGGCCATCTCAGGACCTGTCTCTTTTAATGGTCTTTTTCTTGAGAATCTGCCACATTTTTCTGATTCCTCATATATTGAGTAAATTTGAATTTTTGTCCTGGATATTTTGAATATTATGTTATGGGAACTCTGGATTATGTAATATTTCTCTGAAGAGTATTAATTATTTTGTTTTAGCAAAGACTAATTTGAAAGGACTCAAACTACAAACTCCAACTCTTGGGCAGTAGCTCAAATCTTAGTTCAATTCTTTTTTCCTTCTCTGGAGTTTGTCCCACGCATATGAGGGTCAGGCATTAGTCATAGATTTAGGTTGAGTTATACACAAGATTTGGGCTCCTACTGTCTAGTGCTCTCCTTTCTATGATATTACCCTCACTTTCCAATGGCTGTGGTTGCCCTGAACTCTGTCCTCTGGTTCTTCAGGGAAGAAAAACAGGTTTTTTATTTGTGTTCTCCTGCTTCACCTAGTATTGACTCTCAGGCTAAAACACATTAAAAGGAAGATTTACCCAGTGTCATCTTTTTTCCCCAAGTGTTGACTTTCCTCCAGAATATGACATTTAGTGCTTTCAAATTGTTTTCCTCTTGCTCTCGCTCTCTCTGTACTTTGGCTACATTTTCCCATTTTAATCTGCATGAGGAGGTCTAGCAGAATTTTAATCATATATTCTTAAAGCAGATCTTCACTCAAGGGCTATCATATGGGGACACATGATTCCCTTCCTCCCCCACCCCAACATATTCTGCATATCAGGCATTGTACTAAGTCAAGATTAATATTTCTCACACATCAGTGATTTATATATCACTGTCATGAATTTTGCCACTTGTACCAATCTTTTTTTTTTTTTTTTTTTTTTTTTTTAACCACGCCATTGGCTTGTGGGATCTCAGCTCCCTGACCAGGGATTGAACCTGGGCCATGGCAGTGAAAGCCTGGCATCCTAACCACTAGGCCACCAGGGAACTCCCTACCCTTGTGATTTGTTAGCTATTTTTAAATGACTCATATTTTCATTCAATTTTATTTATTTACTTGCTTTTTAAACTCTTTATTTTTGAGATAACTGTAGACTTGTATACAAGAGTTGAAAAATATTACCGTGAATTCCTGGATACCCTTCTCGCAGCTTCCCCTTATGTTAACATCTTCTATAACCATAGAACATTTATCCTTGGTACAAGTATCCTAGGTATAACACTATCAACTAAAATACAGAATTTATTCAGATTTCACCAGTTTTCCCATTAATGTCCCTTTTCTAGCATCCAATCCAGGACTCCATATCATATTTAGTTGTTACGTCTCCTTAGTCTCTTCGACTCTGTGACACTTCCCCAGTCTTTCCTGATCTCTCATTACTGACAGTTTTGAACAGCACTGGTCAGTTGTTTCTTAGAATGTCCCTCAATTTGGGTTTTCTGTTGTTTTCTTATGGCAAGGTTGAAGTTATATGCATTATTTCAGGATATTGATAGGATGATTCCGAGATGATGCTTCTCCCTCAGTGCATGACATCAGGGAGTACATGATGTCACTGTTTATTATTAGACTATAAAGAATATTTACATACTCATATTAATGCAGTCCCTGATTATTGATTGATTAATTATTGTTTATTGATTAAAATAGTGATATATTGGGAGGATGGGAGAGGGGAGACACAGGTTGTGCACTGAGCTAAATCCTTGACAATGTCTATAGAATTTCCAAATCAAGAAATAGCAGCATAAGCAATTGGAAATGTGGAAC
Source organism: Aethalodelphis obliquidens (assembly GCF_003676395.1). Lineage (NCBI taxonomy): Eukaryota > Metazoa > Chordata > Mammalia > Artiodactyla > Delphinidae > Aethalodelphis > Aethalodelphis obliquidens. The sequence goes on along the minus strand of NW_020837954.1, from coordinate 36,928,656 downwards.
CTATTTTACTGATAGCTTACAGAGGTAAAACTGGCTAAAAGTAGTCAAGGGGAGAAAGAGAAGAGACATCATGAAGAAGAGGCATAACTGTCTTTTACCAGAGTCTCAATGCCTGAGAAATAGGTCAGATAAATAGTGTGCATTCTTTTTTCAAAAGCTTAGAGGAGCAGACCTTAGAAAACCTCCCCAGCAGATTGAGACATGCCTGTTGGTATAAAAGGGGCTTTCTTCAGGCCAGGGTGATTACATATGTATAGATAAAGCAGGTCCAGGTCAAGCATTAGGAAGTAACAGGCCGAGCTGATATCCCCCAAGACACATAATTATTTTTCTGAGCTTTTGAGAATGCAGGGGTCAGGAATTGACCTCTGCCACTGTTTACTCTATCCCAGATTAGAAAAAAACCTGGCACAGATAGACTTCTAGTTTGCTTGAATAAAGAAATGTGAACATCAGATGGTGTTAATTAGTTAGGCGTTTACAGGCTATTTCACTGACACAAAAAGGATATTATCGCTATTCCCCCTTGTACTTCAGCACCTGGATTGTCTCAGACAATAGTGAATTCACATAACGAGCAATATGAAATGGTAAGTGATTATGATTGAAAAAATTGGGCTTGTGGAATCTCAAAGGCAGGTTCATTTCCTTGTTAGAACACTGTCACTTTAGAAAACCTACTTCTGGTTCCAGAAGCTCCAGCAATCCAGGAGGGGGACACCTGGAGGGGCCTGTGAGGGGGCAGTCAGGAGAGGGAGAAGAACTTTCATTATTGCTCCTGCAGACTGAAAATCTGAGGGTGCAAAGGTCATGAGGCATCCTTGTGGGAATGGAATCCTGTACTCTTCTTATTGGTAATTTGTTGGGGAATCATCACAGGGAGAAACATCTGAAAATCCATAAAACACCACATGAACAGTTTAGCTAAATTACAGCAGTGGGAGAGGGAAGGGAAGTGCTGGGGAGAATCATTTTAAAAGCTCACAAATAAAAAGCATATCAATTTTGCAGGCTTTATTTTCATTATGAAATTATATGTACCCTTTCATTTTTACTATTTATTGAGGTATACTATCCTTGCAGAAAAGTGTACATGTCACACATGAACAAGTCACTGCATTTTTACTGATTTCTTTTTAGAGATAAAAACAAGAAACCAAAGTGAGAAGTAGAAGACAGGTTGGGAGAGACTGTATTCTGCTGTCACCATCTAGGGACAAGTGGCTTGATGCTCTGATGTATACCTGATGGCCAGGTATGGCTGCTTCTCCCTGGAATTGTCTCCACTCCTCTAAGGACCAATCAGGATTACCTCAGGCATGACCCCCTGTGAGGATGCCCACAGCAACGGTAGCCCTGCCAACTTCGTGGCTGCACCCAGCAACACCTGGGAAGACAGTAAGTCTTCATGTATAGGCTATAAAAGAAATAGGACTATGAGTGATTAAGGGAATAAATACGAAGTCCCTGCTATGGTTTTTCCAGGAGCCTCATGGTTTGTTTCCATCCCATGACACATCACTGATTCAGGTAAGTGAAAGAAAAGGCAGTGGAAGAAAAGGCAGTGGAAGCTGAAGAAAAGGCAGAGGATTGCTCTGAATATCATATCATGTCGATCCCCTTCCAAAAAACCTTTCCATGACTGCTTGATACATTAGGAATAAAATCTAGACTCCCAAGAGTGGTCTACAAGGTGCCAAGTTATCTGACACTACCCAGCTCCCTGACCTTCTCACCTGCTACTCCCCGTCTTTACTCACTGATCCTAACTCCACTGGTTGCCATCCTGTTCCTTGGTTCTGCCTCAGGGCCTTTGTACTTGCTGTTTCCTCTGCCCTAGGAACTTTGTGTTGTTGGCTGCTTCTCACTTGTTAGTTCTTTGCTTAGATGTTACCTCATCAGTGGACTCCCCTGACTGATCTACATAAATGAAAGAGTCCCTTCTTCCGAATCACTCCTATCTCATCATCCTCTTTATTTAATGAATAGCTTACCACAGCTTGAAACTACCTTTTATTTATTTGTTTATCTGCTTCACCGATGGCTATAAAGTAGCCCCTAGAATAACAGTGCCTGGCACGTAGCTGGTGCTAAGCCTGTATTGAATTGAGTGAATGAGTAAATGAATAGTGAACAATATGCATAATAAACATATCTATTAGGCTAAGGTATTTGCAAGGAATGAGCCAATGCTCTTATCTTTGGAAGCACCCCCTGGGGTGCTGAGCATAGAGTCTGAGTGCTGTGCCCTACATGTAGAATTCTGGAAAGCCCAGGCTAGGTTACTAAACTCTGTATTAGTTATCTATTGCTGTGTAACAAGTTACCACAAACTTAGAAACTTTAGAAACTTGAATCACATTTATTAGCTCCTATAGTTCCTTTGGATTAGGGGTCTGGGCATGGCTTAACTGGGTCTGCTGCTCGGGATTTCTCATCAGGCTGCAATCAGGGTGTGGGCCTGGGTTGTGTTGTGTTCTCAAGGACTGACTGGGAAAGGAACTGCTTCCAGGCTCATGTGGCTGTTGGCAGAATTCAGTTCCTTGCAATTGTAAGGCTGAGGACCTCAGTTTCTGGCTGGCCATCTGCTGGTGCTGTCCTCAGTTTCTAGTTGGTTCTTGGCCAGAGACTCTCCTCGGTTCCTTGTTATGAGGGCCTCCCCAACCTGGCTGCTCGCTACGGCAAAGACAGTGAGGGAGAGAGAGTCTGCTACAAGATGGACGTTACGATCTTACCTCATGTAATCGCAGAAATGACAGCTCACTTCTGTTGCCATATTCTAGTCCAAAGCAAGTCCCAGGTCCAGGCTGCATGCTAGGGGAGGAGAGGACCCAGAATGTGAATGCCAGGAAGCAGGGATCCCTGGGCCATCTTAGAATCTGCTTGTCACTGTCCAACTTCTGGCTCCCAACGGTTCACACCCTCCCGCGCATCCCTCCCCCACACAAAATATATTCACCTCCTTCCAAGAAGAGCCACGAGTCTCACCCATTACAGCATCTGTTCAAAGTCCAGCATCTCATTATCCAAATCAGAAACTGCACTCTGGGTAAAATTCCTCTACATTTATCAATTTTTAAAACTAAGAGGCAATATGGGAATAGAATCTAAAAAAGAATGGATACATGTATACATGTAACTGATTCACTTTGCTGTACAGCAGAAACTAACACAACATTGTAAATCAACTATACCCAATGAAATTTAATTAAGAAAACGAGAGAGATAACTTTATCCACCTCTTGCCCCTACACCCTACAACGGTGGAATATAGGCATAGAATAATAGCTACAGATATTCCTGTTCAAAGAGAGGGAAACGGGAGGTAGAAAGGAGTGCTAGGAATAATCCTCATTGGTTCTGTCCTTTGGGTTCTTGCTTTTATCCTCGGAATGATCCTTCTTTTTTTTACTACTCTAGTAAAATGTACGAGGACACAGGTGAATTGGGTGGAAACTGTTAAACCAAGAAAGAAGACTTAATGATTTTGAAAATTATTAGACTTCTTACATGTCAAAAGATGCTAAAATTAAGAAATGTTTTCCTTGCACTGTCAGGAAAACGTGGCATGGAATAAAAGCCAAGTCAATTTAGGTTTTCTCCCCCATGTGCCTCAGAATTCTTCCAGGCTCCGCACAGCTCCAAAGCCATGCTCATATTTTCAGGTATTTGTCACAGCAGCACCCCACTTCCAAAGACCAAAATCTATATTGATAAATTTTGTGTATGACTCTCACCAACCTGAGTTAAGGGAAGATGACAGTTGACTCACTTTGATTCCCCAAGAGCTGAGTAACCTACCATACTCCCAGCAGCATGTTAGGTGCAAGAAAAACTACTTGGTGGCAGTTACCTTTTTGGGCAAGGTTGGTCCTGTTGTCCTGACTCTGTTATTCCATCATCGTGGAGAGATTTCTTTTCTCTGCACATTTATATGCCTGTGGGGTTCAGTCTGCCTCTCTCTGCTGAGTGAGTAGAGCAAATTGAAGCCAAACCACTGGGTGTAGATATGGGCTTGGGGTTTCCGGGAAATATTAGCAGCAAGGAGGACACAACTAGGTGAGAGTGGCTTAGAGGGGTATTAGGGATGGACCGTTTGGTGGTGGGTTTGTGCTCTGTGATCTTCAACCCATTTGAAAACATGGATTCCCCAGCAGGCTATTGGGCCCCTGCCTGCATGTTTCCTCCAGCAGTCTGACCTTTGAGAGGATGAACACTTCCTATAATGGCTGTCCCCAGGGGTGGCAGCCAGGGTACCCAAGCATCCTGCCACATGATAAAGATGCTTCAGGCTAGAAGACCCTACTGGCAGCCCTGTCCTGCTGCCAACAAGCCAAGCTGGCAGTGGGACTCCATGACTTTGTCCACTTCCGGGGATACACCCTGAAGATGAGCCTTGGGATCCCCGCTGGAGGTCTCCCACAGCTCAAGAGTGTTGCTTGGCATTCATGCTTGGTCCCTACTAATCTGGAATGTTTCTCTATAGCAAATACCAGGATGACAAATTTGAGTGCCTTAAGGAACATGCCTGTCTAACTCGTTACGTATCACATGAGCTTAATTCAGCATGATCTCATGAATGCCATGGGCATGCCTTATATCATAGTGTCTTAACATTTCACTTGACTCATTCTTTTACATGGCAAATTGCTACTGCATGTGCAGCATCCATCCTTACACATGTTTCCATTTCATCTAGGTCAATATGTTCCTCAGTTCCAGCCAGGATCCTATTCTCTGCTGTCGTGTATATTCTTTCTCTTTTGAAAGATTCATTTTTACTCCTTCTCTATTAGGAAAGTGCCCTCAATCATGGGTGGCCCTGCCTTGTAATTATTCCTAAGAGCCTTTGTCAAACTTTCTGATAAACTCTAATTAAAACTCATTGTCTGTTTTACTTTTCTGGGTGGATGGGAGGCAGGGTTCCCAGGGACAGTGTTGTTTGTTAACAATAGTTTCAGCTGATGTGGGAAACAGGCAGTCTTAGAGTCTCTTGCTAAGTAGAAAATGCCAATTCTTTAAAAAAAAAAAAAAAAAAGACAAAGGTACTTTTTGTTTTATTAGCTCTGTTGGAGTAAGTTCCTATTCAGGTCAAGTTATATCACATTATTTTTGATCATCAAGCCTGGAGTGTCACTTGTCCAGAGGCAAAGGATAAGCTGTTTTAAGCAGAGGAAAGTGTACCATTTCTTCATCCCTGCCCGCCTCCCTTCAAGAGAAGTTAGCTCTTCTCACTTCTCTTTTCCTAGCGTGTAGTGAGTTGTATTATGCCCCCACTCAAAGATATGTCCAACCAGAACCTGTGAATGTGACCCTACATGGAATGGATCTTCGCAGAGGTAATTAAGTTAAGGATCTTGAGTGAGACCATCCTGGATTTAGGGTGAGTTCTGAAACCAATGTCAGGTGCCCTTAGAAGAGAAAGGCAAAGGGAGATAGAGACAGAAATTAAGCTCCTTGGAGTTCTAGGATGAAAGATTGGAAGCTAAAGGGATCAGGTTGTTGGCCATGGGGTTAGAATACAAGTATGCTTATACTTTCCTCCTGATCAGGAGGTGAAAAGCTAGGTTTAAGAAGCAACCACTATAGAGAACAGTATGGAGGTTCCTTAAAAAACTAAAAATAGAGCTACCATATGACCCAGCAATCCCACTCCTAGGCATATATCTGGAGAAAACCATAATTCGAACGGATGCATGCACCACGATGTTTATTGCAGCACTATTTACAATAGCCAGGACATGGAAACTATTGTCCATCAAGAGAGGAATGGGTAAAGAAGATGTGGTACATATATACAATGGAATATTACTCAGCCATAAAATGGAAAGAAATAGTGCCATTTGCAGAGATGTGGATGGACCTAGAGATTGTCATACAGAGTGAAGTAAGTCAGAAGAAGAAAAACAAATATCATATAATATCACTTATATGTGGAATCTAGAAAAACTGGTACAGATGAACTTATTTGCAAAGCAGAAATAGAGTCACAGATGTAGAGAACAAATTTATGGTTACCAATGGGGGAAGTGGGGGGCGAACTGGGAGATTGGGATTGACATATATGCCCTACTATGTATAAAATAGATAACTAATGAGAACATACCGTACAGCATGGGAAACTCTACTCAGTGATCTGTGGTGACCTAAATGAGAAGGAAATCCAAAAAAAGGGAATATATGTATATGTATGGCTGATTCACTTTGCTGTACAGCAGAAACTAACACAACATTGTAACGCAACTATACTCCAATGAAAATTAATTTAAAAAAAAAGAAATCACACATAACACAAAAAGATGGTATTCTTAGGTTCAGTGCACGTGAATGTAAATAAGTACTAAAAGCAAAATTTAAATGCTAACCACACTGTTGAAATACAAGTGAAATGAACCACATGTGAAAACCTTAAAAAAAAAAGCAGTCATATATGTGCTCAGTTATTCATTAGAGCATGGTTTGTGGTAGCAGAAGATTGGAGACAATGAAGCAATAGGGGACTGAAGGACTATACTATGGCATACCATGCAGCTAGTAATAAAGGATGAGGGAGATCTCTATGAACTGATAAGGTGAGATCTCCAGGATATACCATTGGGTGAAAAAGCAGTATTGAGAAGAGTTTATACAGTATGCTTACACTTTTTAAAAAAGAGGGGAGGGATTCCCTGGTGGCGCAGTGGTTAAGAATCCGCCTGCTAATGCAGGGGACACGAGTTCAAGCCCTGGTCCAGGAAGATCCCACATGCCATGGAGCAACTAAGCCCGTGAGCCACAACTACTGAGCCTGTGCTCTAGAACTCGTGAGCCACAACTACTGAAGCCTGCGTGCCTAGAGCCCATGCTTGGCAACAAGAGAAGCCACCGCAATGAGAAATCCGTGCACGGCAACAAAGAGTAGCCCCCGTTCGCTGCAACTAGAGAAAGCCTGCGTGCAGCAACGAAATCCTAACGCAGCCAAAAATAAATAAATAAATAAATTTATTAAAAATAAAAAAAAAAGAAAAACTTGTATCCTTAAAAAAAAGGGGGGGGCGGGAATAATATTTCGGGGTTATTTCTCTGTATTTGCCTAATGAAATAGGAGGATAAATAAGACATTAATATAAATGATTACCTATAGGGGGTGAGGGCAGAACTGGGTGGATGGGGACAGGGTGGGAGTTAGACTTCTAATATTGATTTGCTTTTAAAATAATGTAAATATGTTACTTTCTGAAGAAAAGGAAAGGATTAATAAGATTTAGGTTCTCTTTCTTCAAATATAACATATAAAATCTATGATATATAATAACATGATAATATATTATATATAAAACTATATAAATTTGTATATATACACATATGTATAGCCTATCATTTATCCAACCAGAATTTTAAAATTCATCCTGACAATTTAGTCTTTTACTTAGAGTAAAGGCCTTGAGAAGATGGGTGTCCGGAGTGAAGAGAGAGCAAGGAGCAAGGCTGGTGAGGGAGGTGAGGGCTAGATCACACACAGCTTTGCAAGTTGTATTAAAACATTTGGGTTTTATCCCCAAAGCTATCCAAAGCTACTGAAGGGGTTTAAGACATGGAAGGACTGAATACAATTTCTCTTTTTTTTAAACATCTTTATTGGAGTATAATTGCTTTACAATGGTGTGTTAGTTTCTGCTGTATCACAAAGTGAATCGGCTATACGTATACATATATCCCCATATCCTCTCCCTCTTGCGTCTCCCTCCCACCCTCCCTATCCCACCCCTTTAGGTGGTCACAAAGCACAGAGCTGATCTCCCTGTCTATGCAGCTGCTTCCCACTAGCTAGCTATTTTACATTTGGTAGTGCTGAATACAATTTCTATATATCACCTTGGCTGCTCAATTTTTTGGCCATTTCACTGATAGAGTAAATTGAAGTTCTTTGCAACTCCCAATACCATCTCACAAATCATTGTGAATTCACCATATTGCAGGAAAAAAGACTTTTGAAACTTAAATAAAATCCAGTGCCATTAACAGATTAACCATCGAACATACAGACAATTCTTTCAGTTAAAACAGCTTTGCTTAAAAACTATAGGAATTTGATTTTGAGATTCAGGAAGAAATCTTGGTATTTGGTGCCAGTCAGTATGTTACTGATTTCACAAACATTAAAGAAAGTTGGTGATCACCTCATTGAAAATGTATTGAGATTTATTTTAGTTCTACCATGAATAAGTTTAGGTAAAAAATGATAGTGATTTCTAGAAAGAATTAACCAAAAATCAAATTTCTCTCTCTCTTTCTCTCTCACCCCAGCTTTCTAGTCTAAGTTTAGTCTATCTTTACGTAGGGTGGTGCTTCTCAAAGTGTGGCCTTTGGACACTGAGACCCCTTTAGGAATCTGCAAGGTAAAAACTATTTTCAGAATAACATTAAGATGTCATTTGCTCTTTTCACTGTGTAGACATTTCCACTGGTAGTGTAAAATCAATGAAAGATAAAAGTGCTGAATTAAGGTAGTGGACACCAAACCATAATAATAGTAATTGAAATTTTCATTACCACACATTCTCACTTAAAAAAATAATGCTAGTTTCAATTAAGAATGTCCTTAATAAAGCAGTAAAAGTTATTAATTTTACTAAATCTCAGTCCTTGAATGATTTTAATGTTTGTGTGATGATGATATGGAAAGTGTGTATAAAGCACTTCTGCTGTATATTAAAATATGATGGTTATTCTGAGGAAAAGCACTTGTGTAACTGGGATGGGAGCTGAATTAGCTGATTGTTTTTCACGGGGCACAATTTGTACTTGAAAGAATGACAGACAAACTGTGGTTATTTATTTATTTAACGTATTTATTAGAGTATAATTGCTTTACAATAGTGTGTTAGTTTCTGCTTTATAACAAAGTGAATCAGTTATACATATACATATGTCCCCATATCTCTTTCCTCTTGCATCTCTCTCCCTCCCACCCTCCGTATCCCACCCCCCCAGGCGGTCACAAAGCACCGAGCTGATCTCCCTGTGCTATGCGGCTGCTTCCCACTAGCTATCTATTTTATGTTTGGTAGTGTATATATGTCCATGCCACTCTCTCACTTTGTCACAGATTGCCCTTCCCCCTCCCCATATCCTCAAGTCCTTTCTCTTGTAGGTCTGCATCTTTATTCCCGTCTTGACCCTGGTATTTCTGGTATTTCTGACAATTTTTTTTCTTTTTACATTCCATATATATATCTGTTAGCATACGGTATTTGTTTTTCTCTTTCTGACTTACTTTACTCTGTATGACAGTCTCTAGGTCCATCCACCTCACTACAAATAACTCAGTTTCGTTCCTTTTTATGGCTGAGTAATATTCCATTGTATATACGTGCCACATCTTCTTTATCCATTCATCTGTTGATGGACCCTTAGGTTGCTTCCATGTCCTGGCTATTGTAAATAGAGCTGCAATGAACATTGCACTACATGACTCTCTTTGAATTATGGTTTTCTCAGGGTATATGCCCAGTAGTGGGATTGCTGGGTCATATGGTAGTTCTATTTTTAGTTTTTTGAGGAACCTCTGTTCTCCATAGTGGCTGTATCAATTTACATTCCCACCAACAGTGCAAGAGGGTTCCCTTTTCTCCACACCCTCTCCAGCATTCGTTGTTTGCAGATTCTTTTTTCTTTTTTTTTTTGCAGTACGCAGGCCTCTCACTGTTGTGGCCTCTCCCGTTGTGGAGCACAGGCTCCAGACGCGCAGGCTCAGCGGCCATGGCTCATGGGCCTAGCCACTCCGCAGCAAGTGGGATCTTCCCGGACCGGGCCATAAACCTGTCTCCCCTGCATCGGCAGGCAGACTCTCAACCATTGCGCCATACGGTAAGCCCTAGATTTTTTGATGATGGCCATTCTGATCAGTATGAGATGATATCTCATTGCAGTTTTGATTTGCATTTCTCTAATGATTAATGATGTTGAGCATTCTTTCATGTGTTTGTTGGCAATCTGTATATCTTCATTGGAGAAATGTCTATTTAGGTCTTCTGCCCATTTTTGGATTGGGTTGTTTGTTTTTTTGATATTGAGCTGCATGAGTTGCTTGTATGTTTTGGAGGTTAATCCTTTGTCAGTTGCTTCATTTGCAAATATTTTCTTCCATTCTGAGTGTTGTCTTTTCATCCTGCTTATGATTTCCTGTGCTGTGCAAAAGCATTTAAGTTTCATTAGGTCCCATTTGTTTATTTTTGTTTTTATTTCCATTTCTCTAGGAGGTGGGTCAAAAACGATCTTGCTGTTATTTATTTCATAGAGTGTTCTGCCTATGTTTTCTTCTAAGAGTTTGATGGTGTCTGGCCTTACATTTAGGTCTTTAAACCATTTTGAGTTTACTGTTGTGTATGCTGTTAGAGAGCATTCTAATTTCATTCTTTTACATGTAGCTTTCCAGTTTTCCCAGCACCACTTATTGAAGAGGCTGTCTTTTCTCCACTGCATATTCTTGCCTCCTTTAACAAAGATAAGGTGTCCATATGTCCGTAGGTTTATCGCTGGGCTTTCTATCCTGTTCCATTGATCTATATTTCTGTTTTTGTGCCAGTACCATACTGTCTTGATTACTGTAGCTTTGTAGTATAGTCTGAAGTCCAGGAGGCTGATTCCTCGAGCTCCATTTTTTCTTTCTCAAGATTGCTTCAGCTGTTCGGGATCTCTTGTGTTTCCACACAACTTGTGAAATTTTTTGTTCTAGTTCTGTGAAAAATGCCAGTGGTAGTTTGATAGGGATTGCATTGAATCTGTAGATTGCTTTGGGTAGTACAGTCATTTTCACAATGTTGATTCTTCTAATCCAGGAACATGGTATATCTCTTCATCTATTTGTATCATCTTTCTTTTTTTCTTTTTTTTTTGCGGTATGCCCGCCTCTCACTGTTGTGGCCTCTCCCATTGCGGAGCACAGGCTCCGGACACGCAGGCTCAGCAGCCATGGCTTATGGGCCCAGCCGCTCCATGGCATGTGGGATCTTCCCAGACCGGGGCACGAACCCGTGTCCCCTGCATCAGCAGGCGGACTCTCAACCACTGCACCACCAGGGAAGCACTATTTGTATCATCTTTAATTTCTTTCATCAGTGTCTTACAATTTTCTGCATACAGGTCTTTTGTCTCCTTAGGTAGGTTTATTCCTAGATATTTTATTCTTTTTGTTGCAATGGTAAATGGGAGTGTTTTCTTAATTTCACTTTCAGATTTTTCATCATTGGTGTATAGGAATGCCAGAGTTTTCTGTGCATTAATTTTGTATCCTGCTACTTTACCAAATTCATTGATTAGCTCTAGTAGTTTTCTGGTAGCATCTTTTGGATTCTCTATGTATAGTATCATGTCATCTGCAAACAGTGACAGCTTTACTTCTTCTTTTCCGATTTGGATTCATTTCTTTTTCTTCTCTAATCGCTGTGGCTAAAACTTTGAAAACTATGTTGAATAGTAGTGGTGAGAGAGGGCAACCTTGTCTTGTTCCTGGTCTTAGTGAAAATGCTTTCAGTTTCTCACCATTGAGGATGATGTTGGCTGTGGGTTTGTCATATGTGGCCTTTATTATGTTGAGGAAAGTTCCCTCTATGCCTACTTTCTGGAGGGTTTTTAACATAAATGGGTGTTGAATTTTGTCAAAAGCTTTCTCTGCATCTTTTGAGATGATCATATGGTTTTTCTCCTTCAATTTGTTAATATGGTGTATCACGTTGATTGATTTGCGTATATTGAAGAAACCTTGCATTCCTGGGATAAACCCCACTTGGTCATAGTGTATGATCCTTTTAATGTGTGGATTCTGTTCGCTAGTATTTTGTTGAGGATTTTTGCATCTATGTTCATCAGTGATATTGGCCTGTAGTTTTCTTTCTTTGTGACATCCTTGTCTGGTTTTGGTATCAGGGTGATGGTGGCCTCGTAGAATGAGTTTGGGAGTGTTCCTCCCTCTGCTATATTTTAGAAGAGTTTGAGAAGGATAGGTGTTAGCTCTTCTCTAAATGTTTGATAGAATTTGCCTGTGAAGCCGTCTGGTCCTGGAGTTTTGTTTGTTGGGAGATTTAAATCACAGTGTCAATTTCAGTTCTTGTGATTGGTCTGTTCATATTTTCTATTTCTTCCTGGTTCAGTCTTGGAAGGTTGTGCATTTCTAAGAATTTGTCCATTTCTTCCAGGTTGTCCATTTTACTGGCATATAGTTGCTTGCAGTAATCTCTCATGATCCTTTGTATTTCTGCAGTGTCAGTTGTTACTTCTCCTTTTTCATTTCTAATTCTGTGATTTGAGTCTTCTCCCTTTTCTTCTTGATGAGTCTGGCTAATGGTTTATCAATTTTGTTTATCTTCTCAAAGAACCAGCTTTTAGTTTTATTGATCTTTGCTATCATTTCCTTCATTTCTTTTTCATTTATTTCTGATCTGATCTTTATGATTTCTTTCCTTCTGCTAACTTTGGGGGTTTTTAGTTCTTCTTTTTCTAATTGCTTTAGGTGTAAGGTTAGGTTGTTTATTTGAGATGTGTCCTGTTTCTTAAGGTAGGATTGTATTCCTATAAACTTCCCTCTTAGAACTGCTTTGGCTGCATCCCATAGGTTTTGGGTCATTTTGTTTTCATTGTCATTTGTTTCTAGGTATTTTTTGATTTTCTCTTTGATTTCTTCAGTGATCTCTTGGTTATTAAGTAGTGTGCTGTTTAGCCTCCATGTGTTTGTATTTCTTACAGATTTTTTCCTGTAATTGATATCTAGTCTCATAGCATTGTGGTCGGAAAAGATACTTGATACGATTTCAATTTTCTTAAATTTATGAAGGCTGATTTGTGACCCAAGATATGATCTATCCTGGAGAATGTTCCATGAGCACTTGAGAAGAATGTGTACTCTGTTGTTTTTGGATGGAATGTCCTATAAATATCAATTAAGTCCATCTTGTTTAATGTATCATTTAAAGCTTCTGTTTCCTTATTTATTTTCATTTTGGATGATCTGTCCATTGGTGAAAGTGGGGTGTTAAAGTCCCCTACTATGATTGTGTCACTGTCGATTTCCCCTTTTATGACTGTTAGTATTTTCCTTATGTATTGAGGTGCTCCTATGTTGGGTGCATAAATATTTACAATCGTTATATCTTCTTGTTGGATTGATCCCTTGACCATTATGTAGTGTCCTTCTTTGTCTCTTGTAATAGTCTTTGTTTTAAAGTCTATTTTGTCTGATATGAGAATTACTACTCCAGCTTTCTTTTGATTTCCATTTGCATGGAATATCTTTTTCCATCCCCTCACTTTCAGTCTGTAGGTGTCCCTAGTCTGAAGTGGGTCTCTTGTAGACAGCATATACATGGCTCTTGTTTTTGTATCCATTCAGCCAGTCTGTGTCTTTTTGTGGGAGCAATTAATCCATTTACATTTAAGGTGATTATCGATATGTAAATTCCTATTATGATTTTCTTAATTGTTTTGGGTTTATTATTGTAGGTCTTTTCCTCCTCTTGTGTTTCCTGCCTAGAGAAGTTCCTTTAGCATTTGTTGTAAAGCTGGTTTGGTGGTGCTGAATTCTCTTAGCTTTTGCTTGTCTGTAAAGCTCTTAATTTCTCCGTCAAATCTGAATGAGATCCTCGCTGGGTAGAGTAATCTTGGTTGTAGGTTTTTCTCCTTTATCACTTTAAATATGTCCTGCCACTCCCTTGTGGCTTACAGAGTTTCTGCTGAAAGTTCAGCTGTTAAGCTTATGGGGATTCCCTTATGTGTTATTTGTTGTTTTTCCCCTTGCTGCTTTTAATATGTGTTCTTTGAATTTAATTTTTGATAGTTTGATTAATATGTGTCTTGGCGTGTTTCTCCTTGGATTTATCCTGTATGGGACTCATTTTGCTTCCTGGACTTGATTAACTATCTCCTTTCCCATATTAGGGAAGTTTTCCACTATAATCTCTTCAAATATTTTCTCAGTCCCTTTCTTTTTCTCTTCTTCTTCTGGGACCCCTATAATTTGAATGTTGGTGCATTTAATGTTGTCCCAGAGGTCTCTGAGACTGTCCTCAATTCTTTTTGTTCTTTTTTCTTTATTCTGCTCTGCAGTAGTTATTTCCACTATTTTATCTTCCAGGTCACTTATCTATTCTTCTGCCTCAGTTATTCTGCTATTGATCCCTTCTAGAGAATTTTTAATTTCATTTATTGTGTTGTTCATCATTGTTTGTTTGCTCTTTAGTTCTTCTAGGTCCTTATTAAAAGTTTCTTGTATTTTCTCCATTCTATTTTCAAGATTTTGTGTCATCTTTACTATCATTATTCTGAATTATTTTCAGGTAGACTGCCTATTTCCTCTTCATTTGTTAGGTGTGGTGGGTTTTTGCCTTGCTATTCAGCTGCTGTGTGTTTCTCAGTCTTCTCATTTTGCTTAACTTACTGTGTTTGTGGTCTCGTTTTCACATGCTGCAGGTTCGTAGTTTCCATTGTTTTTGGTGTCTGTCCGCAGTGGCTAAGGTTGGTTCAGTGGGGTGTGTAGACTTCCTGGTGGAGGGGACTAGTGCCTGTGTTCTGGTGGATGAGGCTGCATCTTGTCTTTCTGGTGGGCAGGTCCAAGTCTGGTGGTGTGTTTTGGGGTGTCTGTGGCCTTATTATGATTTTAGGCAGCCTCTCTGCTAATGGATGGGGTTATGTTCCTGTCTTGCTAGTTGTTTGGCATGGGGTGTCCTGCACTGTAGCTTGCTGGTCGTTGAGTGAAGCTGGGTCTTGGTGTTGAGGTGGAGATCTCTTGGAGATTTTCGCCGTTTGATATTACGTGGAGCTGAGAGGTCTCTTGTGGACCAGTGTCCTGAACTTGGCTCTCCCATTTCAGTGGCACAGCCCTGACACCCGGCTGGAGTACCAAGAGCCTGTCCTCCACACGCCTCAGAATAAAAGTGAGAAAAAGAAAGAAAGAAAGAAGAAGATAAAATAAAATTAAAAAAGTTATTAAAATAAAAAATAATTATTGAGAAAAAAAAATTTTTAAGTAAAAAAAAAGTGGACACACAGACCCCTAGGACAAATGGTAAAAGCAAAGCTATACAGACAAAATCACACACAGAAGCATACACATACACACTCACAAAAAGAGAAAAAGGGGAAAAAAAATATATATCCTTGCTCCCAAAGTCCACCTCCTCAATTTGGGATGATTTATTTTCTATTCAGGTATTCCACAGATGCAGGGTACATCAAGTTGATTGTGGAGCTTTAATCCGCTGCTTCTGAGGCTGCTGGGAGAGATTTCCCTTTCTCTTCTTTGTTCTCCCAGCTCCCGGCGTTCAGCTTTAGATTTGGCCCCGCCTCTGCGTGTAGGTCGCCGGAGGGCATCTGTTCTTTGTTCAGACAGGACGGGGTTAAAGGAGCCGCTGACTCGGGGGCTCTGGCTCACTCAGGCCGGGGGCGGGGGTGGGGGCTGGGGAGGGAGGGGCACGGAGTGCGGGGCGGGCCTACGACGGCAGAGGCCGGCGTGACGTTGCTCCAGCCTGAGGCGTGCTGTGCGTTCTCCCGGAGGAGTTGATCCTGGATCCCGGGACCCTGGCAGTGGCGGGCTGCACAGGCTCCCAGGAGGGGAGGTGTGGATAGTGCCCTGTGTTCGCTCACAGGCTTCTTGGTGGCGGCAGCAGCAGCCTTAGCGTCTCATGCCCGGCTCTGGGGTCCGCGCTTTTAGCTGCGGCTCGCGCCCGTCTCTGGAGCTCCTTTAAGCAGCGCTCTGAATCCTCTCTCCTCGCGCACCAGGAAACAAAGAGGCAAGAAAAAGTCCCTTGCCTCTTCGGCAGCTCCAGACTTTTCCTGGACTCCCTCACGGCTGGCTGTGGTGCACTAACCCCCTGCAGGCTGTGTGCACGCCGCCAAACCCAGTCCTCTCCCTTCCTCAGACTGAAGCCCGAGCCTCACTCCCAGCCCCGCCCGCCCCGGCGGGTGAGCAGACAAGACTCTCGGCCTGGTGAGTGCTGGTCGGCACCGATCCTCTGTGAGGGAATCTCTCCGCTTTGCCTTCCGCACCCGTTGCTGAGCTCTCCTCTGTGACCCCGAAGCTTCCCCCTTCCGCCACCCGCAGCCTCCGCCCGCGAAGGGGCTTCCTAGTGTGTGCAAACCTTTCCTCCTTCACAGCTCCCTCCCACTGGTGCAGGTCCCGTCCCTATTCTTTTGTCTCTGTGTTTTCTTTTTTCTTTTGCCCTACGCAGGTACGTGGGGAGTTTCTTGCCTTTTGGGAGGTCTGAGGTCTTCTGCCAGCGTTCAGTAGGTGTTCTGTAGGAGTTGTTCCACGTGTAGATGTATTTCTGATGTATTTGTGGGAAGAAAGGTGATCTCCGCGTCTTCCTCTTCTGCCATCTTGAAGGTCCTCTCTAGTAAGACTCTGGCCCGGGGTCCCAGGGACTGTCGTGGCTTCGGCTGGTGATTCCCCTCCAGAGCCGGCAGCCTCAGTGAGGCCGCTCTCCCTTCGGGCTCCGGAGCATTTCAGTCTGTGGTTATTTAGAATTGGGTATGTGACAGATATTTTCTGCCAGAAATTTCAAGTGAACCTGTCACTTCAAGGAAAATAACTGACAGTATTTGTTGGCAAAATGTAATTTGAGATTTTAAGGGGAAATTAGAATTTTGAAAAACTTGTATCCACCACTGTGAGCTTGTCAGTTTCCAAAAAAAAATGTAAAGACTTTTCTGGTGAGAGTGCTGGTGAAATTAATGAATGTGATTTTTTGATATTGTATGATGAACATGATTTTTTGATATTGTATGATGAACATGATATTGTATGAACACTTGAAACATTTGCACAATTTAGTCAACTAATGTTTTCTAAATGACCAGTGCAGTATGTGACAATATCATGCCTGGGTAAACGATCCAGTTAAAGTGCAAGAGAGACAAATGGATTTTAATGTAACTCATTATGAACAGTTCATTGATGTGGTTTCAGATTCTACATTATAACCAGCCCTTAAGGAACTACCACTTGTTGAGTTTTGGTTTTGTATCAGAGAATACTCATTATCATCACAGCAATATGTTTTTGGATCCGTCTTCTAGAGTAATGGAAGTAAAAACAAAAATAAACAAGTGGGACCTAATTAAACGTAAAAGCTTTTGCTAATTATTAGAGAAATGCAAATCAAAACTACAGTAAGGTATCACCACACACCAGTCAGAATGGCCATCATTAAAAGGTCTACAAATAATAACTGCTGAACAGGGTGTGGAGAAAAAGGAACCCTCCTACACTGTTGGTGGGAATGTAAATTGGTATAGCCACTAGGGAGAACAGTATGGAGGTTTCTTAAAAACTGAAGGTAGAGCTACCATATGATCCTGCAGTCCCACTCCTGAGCATATATCTGGAGAAAACTCTAACTTGAAAATATATGTGCTCCCCAATGTTCATAGCAGTTCTACTTATAATAGCCAAGATAGGCAAGACATGGAAACAACCTAAATGTCCATTGACAGATGAATGGATAACACACACACACACACACACACACACACACACACACACACACACAATGGAATATTACTCAGCCATAAAAAAGAATGAAATAATGCCATTTGCAACAACATGGATGGATCTAGGGATTATCATATTAAGTGAAGTAAGTCAGGCGAAGAAAGACAAATATCATATGATATCACTTATATGTGGAATCTAAAAAAAAGATACAAAATGAACTTATTTACAAAACAGAAATAGACTCACAGACATAGAAAACAAACTTAGAGTTATCAAAAGGGATAGCAGGGCTGGGGCATGGGGGAGGGGAAGGATAAATTAGGAGTTTGGGATTAACATATACACACTGCTATATAGGGAAGAAATAATCAAGGACCTACTGTATAGCACAGGGAACTATATTCAATATCTTGTAATAACATAATGGAAAAGAATCTGAAAAAAGATAGCTATATGCACATATGTATAATTGAATCATTTGGGTGCACACCTGAAATTAACACAATATTGTAAATTAACTATACTTCAATAAAAAAGTTTAAAAAATACACATTATTTGAGAAGAGTAATAAAATATTCCTCTCATTCCCAACTATGTGTCATTGTGAGGCTAGATTGTCTTCATATACATCAACAGAAACAATGTATCACAGCAGATTGAATGTAAAAATACTTAAGAGAATCCAGATGTTTCTATATTCCAGCTATTACAGCAATTTGTAAATGTGTGAAACAGAGCAGTTTCTGTTACTACTTTTTTTTGGAAAATATTTTTTTTCCACAAAATGTGTTATTTATGTTAACCTGTAATGAGCTTACTATTGTTATTTTAAAACAAATTAGTGGCCAGATATTAAAAATATCTATGGATATTTACCATGGTAGAACTGAAACTAAGGATTTAATGGATAGAACATACATAAACAAAAGCTCTTGGGAGTCTTCAGTATTTTTAAGAGAATAAAGGCATCCCGAGATCAAAGAGTTTGAGAATTTGTGGTCTAGAAAAAGCCTATGTTCCTTCATATGCATATCCAATATTACTCTTGTGCTCAATGATTTCAAGTTAGAAAGTCTTTAATTTCAAAATTCTCAGTTGAAGTGAAGCACAAACTAATATGTACATAGAATAGACAATAGTTGAGATATTTAAAATTTTAAATATCACTCTTGGTAGTTTATTATTCTCTCTTCCTGTAAAATAGGGTTAACATCACCAATGTTATGGGGTTGTTGTATGTAAAATGCATGGCACGATTCAACTTGCCTCTCAGTGGTTTTTTTTTTTTTTTTTTTTTTTTTTTTTTTGCGGTACGCGGGCCTCTCACTGCTGTGGCCTCTCCCGTTGCGGAGCACAGGCTCCGGATGCGCAAGCTCAGCGGCCATGGCTCACGGGCCCAGCCGCTCCGCGACATGTGGTATCCTCCTGGACCAGGGCACGAACCCGTGTCCGCTGCTTCGGCAGGCGGACTCTCAACCACTGCGCCACCAGGGAAGCCCTGCCTCTCAGTGTTCTTGATTATCATTTTTCAAGTAGATGTCTAAATATGCTTAAGTATGTTGACTTTATCTGGGAATTATATTCCTCTTTGATGGCTTTACTGGCACATTCCTGTGTGGTATCTGTAGTCCTGCAGCTCTCCCCTCATCATCAAATGAAAATTACATATAAGGAAAATTCTAGATATTTTTCTTCATGCCCTATAGGGAAAATGAGTCCAAGTGGTAACCTCTGAGCAACAAGTGTTGCTTTTCTAAACAGAAAAAGTGATGAAGCCTGCTACAGAATATTCCTTATGGAGAGCTGGAAAACCTGCTAAGACACCACCTTATTCTAAAGCCATCTTGGAACCTTAGTGAATTTGAGTGACGAGTTCTTAAGAGGAGAGATTATGCAATTCTATTATTGCATTGAAAAATCCCTACTCATGACCTTTTCTTTTTCCTTCCACTTGACAAATTATTCCTAAAAACCATTGCCATTACTACTATTTTCTGATTCACCTACAACCCCTCTCAAAAATCCTTGGCTGTGATGTCTGAGATTTCAGAACAGTCTGGCTCATTATTGTGGCTGGAAACCAGATAATGAAATTTATGTTTGGCTTAACTACCAGGGAAAAAGCATGGAGAAATAAGCCACATGTAGTCCTTCTAGTATTTTCCTTTGATCAAATGTCATAGTCATGAATAATAGAAATCCTGGTTTAGTTGGAAAGTTGACTAGCACAGAGTTACTATGTTATTCTAAAGTAAACATGTGTCTTTTGTTGTCTCTTTACAGATGGATTTTAAAAAGTTTTATATTTTAATGGTATGGATTTCATTACCATTGATGACATCTGATTGGCAGCTTATGAACATGAGTTGGAAGAAGATTAATTCTCTAGGGGACATTTTGGAAATGACTTGAGAGTATTTTGTTAACAGGTAGGTATCCTTTCTGAAGGAAACCTTCTCAATATCTAGTCATGGGAGAGGTGAGATAGAAACCCACTCAGAGCCTGCTGGAGAGAAATTGGATAACAGAATTGGAAGAAACTTACATAAAGTTTAAGTAAATATTAACTTAAAATAAGCTAATATTTTCCATATTAGCTTATTCTAAGTTCTGAATACGTTGACTTTGCCTAAGTACTGACTAATTTATTTTAACATTGGATTATTGAAGTCTCTTTTCTGTCTTTCTCTTACTTTCTGATATTTGTATATTTCATTACTCATAAAAATTTACACCAAAGGATGAGATTATAACAGAGGAGAAATTTACAGCAAGATGGAAGTCTGATGGTTACTTTCAGCTTGCCTTTCCTCATTTATAAAATGAGAATGATAATATTCCCTACCTCATAGTGTTGTTCTAAAGATTAAAGAGGTAATATGTGTAGAGTGCTTAACATAGCGGCTGGTACAAGGAAGATCAACACATATGAATTGCAAATCATTTTATGTGAATTAGTTTTATAGATTGAGGGGAAGAAGGGGTCAAATTATTGAGTGAAATGAGGCTTAGATTTTATCTATGTTTCCATCAGTTTCTCCTGAATTAGCTGGTCAGAAATATTATCAACAGTATACTTATGAACTCACCTAAGTTATTGTGCTTCTGAACTTTCTGACTTAAATACATGAATATTTCAATTTAAGTGAATTCAATGCTACCTCCTTGTTACAGCAGTGTCGTGTGAGTTACAGCCTACAGGTGAGTGATTCTACTCTGTTGGTTTCATTGTATCAGGTGAGATGGGGCTGCAAAGAACAGAAAATTGGATTAACAGTGGCTTAAATAATGAAAATACTTATAAATTCACATAATAAGAAGTCTGAAGATTGGTTACTTTAGTGGAACAATGGGATGCAGGGACTTCCATCATCACACTGCTGTCCTCATCACACTGGCTTTTGTTCACAAGCTTGTCTCCTCCTGTTTACTAGAGGGCTGCCTCAGCTCCAGGCATTGTGTCCTTATGTTACTGCATCCAGAAGAAGGAAGAACAATTTCTCCTTATAGGTCTCTTTTCATTAGAGGGGAAATTCTTCCCTAGAAGCCTCCCAGGAGACTTACCTGCCTTTGCTTGTGTTCCCCAGAATGCAGAGTCTGAGCATCAAAGTATTCCATCTTAAAGGGTAGAGCAAGGGAAGCAAAGAAGTACCCATCTGAGGCAACAAGAATTAACAAGGATGAATAATAATGGTGAATTTTGTCTAATGATGACCCTGGTCTTCTAGTGTGTAAGACTCTCTCTCTTTCTCATTCTCTGTGTGCATCTGTTTGTGTGTACACTCATGGGTGTGTATGAATTCATTCATCCATTTCTTTCATTCATACATAAATTCAATATGTACTGAGCATTGACTATGCTGTTTGCTGGGATTCAGAGACAAATGTGAAACAGCCCTTGATGCAAGGACTCCATGGCCTGTCAGCTCTCCCTTGTCCCTACTCACTCACCCAGGTCAGACTCCTGCTTCACTTCCTCATCCACTTTGTTGACAACCTCTCAAGCCCCTGCCTTTTAGCAGTCCTGGAAACCTCCCAATCTTGCCTCAATTTGACTCTCTGCTTTCTGCAGTTTGGCTGACCTTGGTCACTGATTTCTGCTGAATAAAATGCAGACCTAGGGATTAGTGTCTCTACTAATGTGTATTTTCAGTCCTATCTGAACTAGGAATAGCTGTGATTCTTTGGAGCAACTTTAGTTTGGATATATCTATGTAGATCCTTAGGGATATATACAAGTATGTCCTTATGGATGTTTAAGTCTTCCTTACACCTTTGCTTTGGATGAAAGAAAACTCAGAGCTGAATTTGTGCTTTGCTGTAGCACTCGAGCAGGAGCTCGCTGTGTGTACAGAGAGACACACCGGGAAGGGCCTCTGGCTGCCTGGCTGAGGGGAGAACCTTCCCACGGCAGGAACATAATAGCGGAAGGAGCCCTGGGCTGGGAGTAGGCACCCTAGAGGGTGGTCCAGTTCTGTCCCTTGATGGTTGTGTTCTGGGGCAGCTCGTATCAAACTTCCTGGCTAGTAATGCAATATTGTACATCTTCAAATCTTCTACTGTTCCCTGTCATTCATTACAAAATCAGTTTTGATTGTTTTTCATGAAAGAGCTTATAAATGCTGGATAATGTTCAGGCTCATGTCATGTGAGTAAACAGTAGCCCTTTTGAAGAAGACACCCTTGCAAGACAATTAGAAAGAAGCAAGAAAGTTTTACTCAAAGTCTTACCTTTTCTGTGTTGCCTTTGCTATGGTTGTTTGCAGCCTCCAGCACTGGGGGTCAAGAAGGAGGCCAACTTACAATAGTTTGGACATATCTGATCTGATGTTGAGAAAAACAGCATTTTCAAGACATGTGAAATAGTCACTCCAAAATGTCTTAATATAGTTAGTGACAACTCAGCTTATTAAAAAGAAAATAATTATATGGGATTTAAAGTATCTCAGTGAAGGAGTCACAATGTAAAAAAATGATCGAATATTTTTCAGGAAGGATACATTAGAAGTTGGTTTGTGCTTTTGCCCCAGGTTAAATAGGATATTGTGACACTGTTCAAACGGTAGGCAATACTTCAGATGGTTTGCAATGTCTCTTTGAGGCTCTGTTTCCTGGGAGATCACCCTAATGCAAGAGTTGTGCTTGGAGCAACTTTTAATCATACTATTGGTTTACCAGTTTATGGTATCTGGCTGGTGATGTGTCCTCAGTAACTTACAGCTGGGCTCATTTTGCTGACAAAATATTTTCTCCTGTGTTGAACTACTGCCTTTCTTCACGTTGCCTGAATATGAATTAAATGACCTTTAATTTCTGTGGAGGAATATTGTATTTTGTAGATGCTTCATGTTTTGATACTGATTTGCAAAAAATGCTTTCTGGTGAGATGTGTTTTGCACTGCAGTTTCCATCTCCTTCTCCCTCCCAAGAAAGGGGTGTATTTGGCTCTCTTTCTCCCAGTGCTCAGTCTCTCCCAGGAGGAAGATTTTTGAGGCAGCTCCCCTGTCTAAGAGTGGTACTTTACTCAAGACATAGCACCCCCCAACAAATGATTGTGTTTTAAGACCCCAAGAGGCTAGTTACTCTAACAGAAAGGGTTCCCTGGGCTTGAGGAGTTCTCTGAAGTCAGAGATTGTAGTGGTCATGGCTGGTTGTCTAAAACAAAGATCCACCCACTCCTTCCTCCTGCAACCCACGTGAGGCAGTGGAGACTGACTCTAGCCCTTCTCCAGGGGTGGGTCCTAATTCATGTGAGCCAAAATTGGAATTCAATCCTCCTTTTCAGTGATTGGTTCAGGGGTGGGCATGTGAACTAAGGGGGCTCAATCAGAGTGAATGGAATGACTTTTATTTCATGATGGTGGGGAGGGATCATAGTTAATTTTATGTGTCAACTTGAGAGAACTCTGACTAGTATAGGGGGAGAGTCTTGCTCTGTCTCAAATGGACATGAAAGAGAAAGCACATTGCTCCAGGTGCTGCTGCAGCCATCTTGTGACCACGAGGGCAGACTCCTTCTGAGGATAAAGCAGGCTTGCTAAAGAGGGAAGACCATAGCGAACTGCAGAGAAAGAGAAAAAAAAGCCTTACTTTTTCCTGGAGTTTGTCCTACCTTGGGGATTTAGCTTTGTGAGAAAATAAATTCCTTAGTTGTTTAAATCTGTGTGAGTCAGATTTTCCTATTTTTTTCAACAATGTATTTAACATATTACCTACTTAGCAGCTACTGCGAGCCAGGCGCTGTCCCAGGTACTGGTGAAAAGCATGGTCAAAGTGGCTACCTTCATGAAACATGCCTTCTGTTAACAGAAAAAACAGTACACACATTTATACTTAATATGATATCAGGTAATCAAGCAGGGTGAGGAGTTAGGGAGTTTTGATTGGAGGTCATATATCTGAGAGGTATGCTATATGGTCAGGGAAGTGAATAAAGTGAGGGAGTGAGCCATTAAAACATTTGAGGAAAGAACTTTCTAGGCAGAGGGAACAGTAAATTCAAAGGTCCCAAGGCAGGAATGTGCTTGGTATGTTTTAGGAAAAACCTAAAGCACTGGTACAGCTGAATGAGATGGAGATTGGTGGTAAGAAGGAGGCAGTGGTGAGAACATGTGGGTTGATAGACTTGGAACTGCCTGTTTATGTGAAGCAAAGCTATTGGAAAATATTGAGAATGGGCGTAATTTGCAGCTCAAAGCAGCCTAATGGGTATAGAGGTAAAGTAACTTGGACCTGAATGTACAGTCTGCAAAGATCAGGACACGCTGATAGCAGGATTTGCCTTTGAACCTTTGAATAGTCATTGCACCCATTTAGCCTTCAAGGAATTCATCAGATCAACTAACTGTTGTTGCATTCTTATAGGTCTAATAACCAAAGTTCAATATAACTATGCACATATGTGTAGATATACAGATGACATTGAGAAAATACCTATCTTTCCTATTTTACTAAGAATTTAAATATTAGTTTAAATTAGGAATAACTGCTGTATTTGTTTTGTTACATGCAGCCTCTGTTGAGATGACATCATGTGTTTTTCCTCTTTTGATCTATTAATATGGAGAGTTATATGAACAGATTTCCTGTTATGGGATCATCCTTGCATTTCTGGAATAGACCCAACTTGGCCATGGTATATTATTTGTTTAATATGTTGCTGGATTCAATTTACTGATATTTTATTTATCATTTTCATATCAGTATTCATAAGAAAAATAAGATTATAGCTTTCTTTTCTGGTGCTCTCTTATCCCGGTTTTTGTAGTAGGGCCTTTGTAAAGGCACTTTGTTTTTCTTCTCTCTCTGGGATTATTTAAATAGTTTCAGAATTTTCTTTCCTTGAAGATTTGAAATAATTTCACTTTTATGGTGAACACAATCTACTCAACTTAAAAATTATTCTTAATATGGCTTTCCAGTTTTTGTCCACAGGCTGGCATAATTGTTAAACAGATATACTAATATTTATTTTGTACAATTTTGCATTCTGATTTTTTCCCCTTTGTTTCAAATGCTTTTCCACATGCTACAGTCTTTATAATAATTTTAATTGATAAATATTATTCCATTGTGTGGATGGACCATAATTTAACACTTTCCTATCCTTGCATGATTAAGATATTTCCTGTTGCTATTTTTGTAAAATAATGCTGCAATAAAGGCACTTTGCAAAGTTGTATTCTAATTTTAGATTTTTTTCCCCATTAGGATAAATTCCCAGGAATGAGAAGGTAGAAAACTTTCTATGACTTTTAAGACCTATGGGCAAACTATTTTCCAAAAGTTTTGTACAAATTTCCAAGGTCTCCAGAATTTTGATGTGTTATTTGCACAACATTTTTGTCAGCTTTGGATGTTATTTATATATACTTTTTCTGTTGTCAGGTGTGAAATAGCGTCATAAAAATCTAATCTCCAGTCTCAGGGGCAGGAGAATGAGGAGAGTACTTTCCATTAAACGCTGACCTTCCCACTGAGATTCCAGGGTTGATTTAGTTGCTGTTGTTTCTTGGGTGTAATAAGAGTTAGTCATGAGCTTTGTCTGAGACCAGGACCCCAGCTCTTCGCTGCATTGTACTGACTGGAGCCAAGGTCCATTATTCAGACCTGGTCACCTTTTTGTTTTTGTTTTGCTTTTTAGTTAACATTCATTGAGCTCTTACAATATGCCAGGCACAAAGTCTTAACTGCGTTTTCTTCTTACCAACCAGGACACATGGCTGGAGAACATGAGGACTTCTTTTTTTTTTTTTTTCATATTTAAATTTTTATTTATGTTTTGAATTTTATTTATTTTTTTATACAGCAGGTTCTTATTAGTCATCCATTTTATACATATTACTGTATACATCGTCAATCCCAATCTCCCAATGCATCCCACCACTGCCACCACCACCCCCGCCACTTTCCTGCCTTGGCGTCCATACTCTAAACATGAGGACTTCTGTGGGCACGTGGAGCAGCAGCCTGCCTCTGGGGGCCTCTTTTCAAAGACAAAATGCCTTCCAGCTTTACTCTCTCTCAAACTCAATTTAGTGACTATAAACGCAGATCGCTGTCTTCTGAGTAGGCTGGTAGCTGGCTCAGGGAAGGGAGAAAAATCATGGCTCTCTGACACTGAACTTGAGGTTCTTCCCCAGTTACTCTGTGTGAAACAAAACACCACTTGCCACCTCAGCAGAGGAGACCTCTTATTTTTGGAAATCAAAGTACTTTGTAACCATGACGAACTTCTGATGTCAGTAAACTGTCCCCAGAGAGAGGTTCTGATTACAAAAGCCTCACATATAATAACCATGCCGCTGGAATTGTCACGCAGGTGCTGGCCCCAGGAGGGAGTCTGATCTCACCGTACCTGCCAGGGGCCTTAGAGAAGGATTAACTGAAGAGCAGAAACCAATTAAGACCATTTCTATGGTATTTAAATTTAGTTTTAAAAGTGAGCCCAGGCAATTCAGAAAAAGAATACTCCTGTTTTCATGATGATAGGAGAAAAGCAAGTGGTAGAATCTAAAAACCAGATTTCTGCTCTTAAGTGAGTTAAGAGAATGAGGGGGCAGAGAGAAGAGGTATGCTCTTAGATTAAAATTCTTCTTGAGTGACATGCTGAAGCCTGGTGCTTTCCTGAATTTGAAGCACATCAGACTTGCTATTTTTTACCTCTTCCATGAACTATGACTATACAATCATTGTTTGATAAACACTTATTGAGCATGTAGAATATTCTTTTTTGTTTTTTTTGCGGTACACGGGCCTCTCACTGTTGTGGCCTCTCCCGTTGCGGAGCACAGGCTCCGGACACGCAGGCTCAGCGGCCATGGCTCACGGGCCCAGCCGCTTCGCGGCATGTGGGATCTTCCCGGACCGGGGCACGAACCCGCGTCCCCTGCATCAGCAGGCGGACTCTCAACCACTGTGCCACCAGGGAAGCCCAGAATATTCTTAATTATGTATGTATTTAATCCTAGGGATATGAAGTCAAATAAGATTTTGTCCTTACCTTCAAGCTGATTGTGTCTAGCACAGGGGAAAAAAGTACATAGTCATAGCAATGATGGATGTTAGGTCAAGGTGCTGTGGGAACCTTGAGGAGATAAATACTTTGGTTCAAATGAGCCAAGTATTAAGCTGTGAGGCTCCTTATTTGACTTCCTGCCCCTTATGTTTTTCTTTTTTTAATTTTTATTGAAGTATAGTTGATTTACAATGTTGTGTTAGTTTCAGGTGTACAGCATAGTGATTCAGTTATACCTATACATATATTCATTCTTTTTCAGATTCTTTTCTCCCATAGGTTATTACAGAATACTGAGTAGAGTTCTCTGTGTTATACAGTAGGTCCTCGTTGGTTATCTATTTCATATATAGTAGTGTGTGTATGTTAATCCCCATCTTTGCTACATATCTTTTCTGGAAGATCTTGTTCACCCCCAAGCGCTTCCACCACTGCTTGTGTGCAGATGATTCAATTGTCTTCTCTCTTGCCCTGATCTTTCTCTAGATTGCAGACCTATGTGTCTACCCGTGAGTAGATGTCTCTATACAAGTGTCTGGCAGATATTTCAAAGTCAACCCAAAGTGAACTCATCTGCCCCCAAACCTATTCCCACACAATACCCTGCTAGCCAATGCTACCACCATCTGCCGAGTCACAAGGCAGACCCTTGGGCCATCTGAGATGCTTCCCCTCCTTCATCCTTTATACCTAAATCCTGTTGAATTAACCTCTCAAATAGATTTTAGTTGCTCTCCTTTTTTATCTATACTTCCATTATCTTAGTCCACACTCGGGATTCTCCCCTCGTTACCTCAGTGGTCTCATGTCGGGTCAGAGTCTTCTTTCTCCAATCTCACCCTCCCTCCCCTACCACACACACTTTAATTCCCTGGGTCAGAGGGATCTATGTGAAACTCATATCTGATCATATCACTCCTCTGAATAAAATCCTCCCGTGTCTGCCCAGCAGAACCTGGCCCTTGTTCCTCTCTGGCTGTGCCCTCCATCTCCTGTCATTCCCCCCATGCCCAAATGACTTTCGATTCCCTGACCCTTCTGTGTTCTCTTTCACTTCTGAGCTTTTTTATGCTCTTTCTTCTACACAGAATGCCGTTTCCTTTCCCTTAACATGTTCACTCCTGTGTCCTTCAGATGATCAAAGGATGCCTCTTCCCAGGAAGCCTATCCTCCTTACTCCAGGATGACTTAAGTGTCCCTCCAAACCTGTAGCCCCCTATCCATATCATAGCCCTTATCACTGTTGAAATTACTGACTTATTTTTCATTCTATTCCTCTAGACTAAGAGCTCCTCAACGGCAAGAACTGTTAATATGTTCTTCATGTCTGTCCCCACCCCCCCCATACCTAATGGTGCCCAATAGATGACAACAGGATGAATGTTGTTGAAGAGACAACTGAAACTCCCACATCCAAAAAACGTGGTCAAGTATTTAGGACCAAGTAAATGACATTCTAATAGGTCTTACAGAACTAACAGCAGAACCATTGCTAGAGAACTTTTGGAAGTTCTGGAAGAACAACAGAACCATTGCTAGAGAACTTTTGGAAGCAAGAGAGCCAAGAAATGAACAAATGTTGCCTGAAAAAAAATCAAAAGGTGAATTATTGAAATTAGGTAAGATTGACAGGTGTACCAGCACTTTTGAAGGCAATACTTATGGGTGACCATCATGAGCTCACCAAACAGTCCTGTCAAACTAGATAAGGAGGATATAGATCATAAAGATTTCAGAAAAATACCTAGAATGTCTTATTTTTCCTTTTTTGGCAAGATGGAGGAGAGGTCCAATATGGGTGGTGGTCACTAGTGCTACTACAGAGCCTCTCTTCATGGCCTCATCTGTTTTCCCCTCTTCCCTTGAACCTACTTAGGCAGATGGGACCACTGACCAGTATTTTAAAAAAGAATTGGACGAAAGGGAAAATACTCTGCTAGCGGGTTCAAAGAAGTTGTCATATTAATGCACATTTGCCCCGTCCCATTCTTCCCTTCTTGACATTTTGAGGCCATCATGAGGTTCTTGGGGGAAGCTTTGGGTAGGATGAAGGAAAAGATTATGAAAACTTCTTTATCTCTCTTTCCTCTTTGTTTAAAAAATATGTAAGTTTTTAGCCAAGAAATACATTATATGGTTAAAAACTCAAATACTATACGAAGAGTTAGAATGAAAAATGGCATTCCCTGGCTCTACCCCGCCCCACATCAACCAACACTTTTCAATTCTTTTTAACTGTTTCTTTTGTAACTTCTCCATTTCTAAGTAATATGCCTATACTGTAATTTCTAGATTTATAAATTTTAGATGTTATTTTGTTGACTTCATATGATGAAGATGAGGGAGCAGGGTGGTATAATAGAGCACACTTATATCAGCAGCCCCCTTTCTCTTTCCCCACCTTCAAATGGGATCACTATACACCCTTCTTCTCCAGTTTGAGTTTGTTGTTCTCTGGGCCTTCTGTATGGCTATTATTTCGGGACTTCTCTTCAACTCTCTCCTGCCTTGGATCCCTGATTCCTGGATTTGATGTTTTCTTCTTCCTTTATTTACTTCCTTGTTTACGTTCTTTGGTAGCTTCCTGAGAAAGGGTACATGGGGTGTATACTTTTTGAGATGTTGCATGCCTGAACATTTCTTTATTCTACTTTAATGCTTGATTGAAAATTTGTCTAGGTGTAGAATTTCCTAAGATGAAAATACTTTTCATTTGAATTCTGAAGGCATTTTTTCCATATTACTGTGGAGAAGTTCTGGTGAAAACAATATTATGTGTTCACCCAATTTATTTCATTTTCTTCTTGGGCGTGCAGGACGGCCTTGTTCCTCAGCCTTATTTGCAGTTAGGTCAGAGCCATAAGATTGAGTTATGGCCAATGGGATGTGGGTGGAGGTGATGTGCCCACTTCAGGCTGCACTGTCCTCCAGGCTCTCTCTTCCCCTTCCATGGTGGTCCTCCAGGCCACACCTTGAAGATGGTGTTATCGTAAGATGGACCCTCTGTCCCTTAATGATGGCAGAGCCCTGCCCTCTGCTTCTGCTGACTGTGAGTGATTTTATTTGGTAAGCCATTGAGATTTGGGCATTTTTCTTAGCTGATCCTGATTAATAAGTAAATCCTATGCCATTCTGATTCTAGTGCCTTCTTATGTGACTTGTTTTCCATGTGACCTATTTTTCTCTTTGGAAGACGGATGGGAAGAGCACAGCATGGATATGACATCTGAGCACATACCTGAAGGAGGAGTTGGAGTCTGCTGGGCAGAAGGAGCTGTGTAAGGTGGAGCACAGCAGCTTGGTTGTATAATAGAGTAAGAACGTTTGAAGAACAGTGAAAAGTCTGCACAGGAAGTCATTCATTCATTCTTTTTTTTTTTTTTTTTTTTTTTGCGGTACGCGGGCCTCTCACCGTTGTGGCCTCTCCCA
>NW_020837954.1:36872760-36898145 GCF_003676395.1 Aethalodelphis obliquidens | reverse complement strand
GGACTGGGGCATGAACCCATGTCCCCTGCATCGGCAGGCGGACTCTCAACCACTGTGCCACCAGGGAAGCCCCATTCATTCATTCTTTAAATCTTCATTGAGTGTCTGTTTGCTGTCAGATACAGTATTAAGGGGTGGGAAGACAATGGCCCTTATGGATTAGTGGTAGAAATAGAAATGTAAACAAAAATTTAAAAAAATATTTAAATACTGTAGAGGAATATAACACAGTGGTCAAGGGCATGGGCTCTGGTTACAGACTGCCAACGTTCAAATCCGGACTCCATTACTTTTAGCTGTGTGACCTTGGGCAAGTTACGTAACTCCAGTTTTTTTCATATGTAAAATGGAGATAACAACATTATAACAATATTCTTGTTGTGAGGGTTAAAAGAGACAATAACATGTAAAGTGCTTCATATGTATTGAGCACAGAGTAAGACTAAAAACATTAGCTGTGAATGGAGGCTGATGCTAGGACCTTTTATAAGCTGTGTCAAGGCGTTTGGGCTGTATCCTGCAGACATTAGAGATCGTTTCAATGCAGAGATGAAGGAGAGATCCATTTTTAGTGCCTTGTCATTCTGCTTGTCATAACAAAACTCAGTTTCAAGGGAATAACAATTTTCCTAAACTCTCGTAAGCCCATTACATGGCTACTCTGAACAACAGGCTTGGGGCATATTCACAAGTTCCTATTTTTATTAAGCTGACACTGGCTTCAAACTTCATCATTATTTACTAGTTTTGATTCCTTAAGGCCAATGTAAGTCAATGTGAGTAAAATTGTTTCCTTTCATAACATTTCTTAGGCTGATTGTGATTTGATTCACTGCTTGGAGACATTTGAATGCACAGTCATAGGACCACAGACTGTCTGGGCTGGAAGGGGCTTCGGAGATGCTCTCATCCAAATCTCTCGCTTTGCAGATAAAGAAACTGAGGGCGGTGGTTGATTTTTCTATGGTCAGCTGTGCTCCTGGCAGTAACTGTTAGTGTTTGAGGGTAATAAGTAATCATGACTCTCTCCTTGCTCTGAGCTTGGAACTAATAGAAAGATAGGATGCAGGAATCTGATAGGAGGAGGTACAAATATTGGCTTTCCTACTGAATGAGGTTAAATTAGAGAGCACAACTTGACATGGCCTTTGCTCTGACTCAAACCAACACATGTGACAGGCGCTGGTGGTTGTCTACCTGACACACCAGTAGGTGCCTTTCTCCCTTGTGAACAAAGCTGGTCTTCCAGCTGCAGACAAGGTACTCCCATTCCCAGCCTTCCTTACAGCTAGTGCATGATTGTGTGGCCTGATTCTGGCCAACGTGATTAAAGAGGAAATCGGAGGAAACTTCTGGAAGACGTTTTCTCCCTTAAAAGAGAAGTGCTGTGACAAGGTATCATACCTTCCTCTCCTTATTCCCTTTCTTTCCTTCCTTCCTTCCTGTTTCCCTCACTCCCCCTCTCCCTCTCCCTACCTCCCTTCCTTCCCTCCTTCCTTCCTTTTTGCTTTTGGACACTTGTTGCTTAAGGACCCTCAGTTTGGAGCTGGGGCAGGTCATGAAGGGAGGCATGTCAACACGCTGGGGATCGCAGACCAGACACATGAGCAGCACCTGGGTCCTTGATGACGCTTTTGAGCAGCCCCACCAAAGCCGGATCGTCCTGACTCCGGGTTTCTTGTTACTTAGGCTCAAGTATGCTTATGGTACCTTCAGTGGCTTGTTATGTGCAGCCAAAACCATCCCAAGTGATAAATCTACCTGAACTCTAAACCTCCAGGATGCTGAGTCACCTTGTTTATTTCCCAATCTCATCATTGGATCAGAAAAGAGACAGAGGGTGGGAGTGTGGAGTAGAGAGACAGAGGGCTGAATTGTTCTATCCATTCTCTCCTCTTGCCCACTACAGACAAGTGAGGATGGGAGATAAGCGTCCCTTCCTCCCAACTAACCCCAATCATAACATTGGAAATTGGAGTCTAAAAATACAAGGGCCTTGTAATTCATTTTGAAGAGTTAGATCCATGCTTTTTACGTGATGAACAGAGTTGAATTGTGTGTGTGTGTGTGTGTTCTGATAGTACTTCTAAAGCTTCACAGGCTCAGTCTTTCGCAGGCCTCATCGGTCTTCAAGGCAGTGTAGAAAACAGAGCATCAACAACAGTGTCAGGCATGCCTGAAATATGCATCTCGTTTCCAGAGTCCTGGACATGAACAATGCAGAAAGGATGAACCTAGCGACCACATATTTGAGGCACAGTAATTTCATTATGAAGTTTCCTTCTTTACTTTTGCCCCTGAGGGGAGAGGATTATTAAAATTATGTCCTTGCCCATCAGGCTGTCAGAAAAGCCCAAACTCCTTTTTCCAAAGAGAGCTACAGAATAGCAGAAGTGATCGAAGCAAATAGCTGTCTGCCAGTCAAATCTGATTTCCATAGTCTCCACATTTCTTTGATGAGATATTTCAAGCTGCAAAGAAGGAAAATGTTTTTTCCTTTCCAAGTAATTGTAGTCATAAAACTCAGCCAAACAGACCAAGGTGCCGAGGAGTTCCAAGGAGCAGACATGTGCCCTGCCTGACCACTCACGTGGAGGAATCTGTTCATATTGGTAGGGGGTGGAAGCCAGCAGATTTAGTGTCCTGTGATGGGAAAGAAGATAACGGGAAAGTGGGTGCTGACCCTGCTCCCCTGGCCTCATGCTTCCAGAACTGCTTGTTGCCTGGGTGACTCCACACCCCTACACGTGGGCCCCACGTTGCACTAACTCAAACCTTGTGGCATTTCATGATGACCCTGCACTGTCCCACTGAGTTCTCATTTAGATATGGGAAGGCAGATCTTGTTGGATTGACTATTTGCTTTTCCAGAAATATTTGCCAAACTTTAATGGAGGTTCACAAAGTTTTGAGTTGGGGGAAAATGGGAATAAGTGATATTTGGTGTTCTCCACAAGCATTCAGTTTTCCTCATTTACTTAAGTGTTTATTGCCTATTCTGTACAAGCGCTGAGGATGGAAGGGTGAACAGGAGAGTGACAGGGCAGCTACTTGGAGCTTACAATCTAGTAGGGGTTGGAGACAAGTGAAACTCTGATGATGGTCCCATATGAAAGGAGCTGCAATAGGGGAGGCACGAGGCATGATGAGAGCTCACGTCTTGGGCATCCATCTCAGACTTTGAGGATCAGGGAAGGCTTCCTGAAGGAAGCAAACAGCAAAGCCAAGTCCTAAAGGATGAATAGGGGGTGAAGCAGAGGCAGGAACTGGTGAGAGGAAAGGGCAAGTGTGAAGGCCAGATGGGAGAGAGGGTGGTCCTTGGCTCATGAAGAGAGACCTGAACTTGGAGTGAGAATGGGGAGGGGCTAAGGAGAGAGCTTTGTTAAAGAGTTTGTATTTTGTCTTGGGTGCCATGGGGAGCAGTGATGAGTTTAAACCAGAATGTACAAATCATGTACTGACATTGATAAAAGATCTTTCTAGGTACAGTGAAGAGAGAGGAAGGTGTCAGAGGCATAAGTAAGAAGGGTCTTTAAGGGTTTTGAATTAGGAAACTGAGTCACAAGGTATTTAGGAGATAAAACTGATAGAATTGTATGTGGGTGGGGGGGGGGGAGGCAGGGAGGTGCTTAGAATGAATCTCAAAGCGTTTCATTTACAGAGATGGAAAATGCCAGATGAAAGGGGTGGGAAAGACCCTGGAGAAAAAGATAAAGAACTTTGTTTGGGACATAATGAGTTTGGGATGTTTCTGTGACATCCAAATAGAGAGGTCACGTAGATAGTGAGGAAGTCAACAAATGGTATTAGACGTTTGTGTACTTAATATTCAGACTGTTTCAGCTTCATGTTCTCGGCCTTAGTTGGCTTTCTATCCATGGCTTGTTAACTCAGATTCGTGGGTTTGAGACTTTTACTTTATTCAGCTCTTAAACATCTCAAACTACATCTCTAATCCTTGGCCAGCATTTTGCAAATGTGGGTCACTTGTTCCAAGAGACACCCAGGGCCCAGGAGCCACAGCTACAGAGAGAAATGGGTCTTAGGTCAGCCTTAGAAATACTGCTGTTCACTATATCCATAGCCATCATGGCTTCAAGATCTTATATTGTATCTTCCTTCCCCTCAGCCTTTGCCTGTCCAGCTTATCCTTTAGGCTGGTGATTTGTTTCAAAGCCTATCCTTTATTATGAAGTTCTTCCATTCCCTTGATTATATTAGTGTCCCGTCTCTGGACCTGAATACTATTCTGGCTTCATCATTCACTAAATGTCAGGGCCATCTCTACTTAGAAGAAATTTCTCCCCATAATTTATTTTGATGTGAGCTCCTCAGTGAGGTTAAGGTAAGAAGCAGTGATTCAGTTAGGCAGACCAGCACATTTCTAAAGACTGAGACTCTCAAATCAAGTAATTAGGCTCAGCAGCTCAGAAGTCAGGTTCTAGATAAATAAGCATTTTGATAAATTCTGAAAAAAAATCATCTCTTTTATGGACTCCTTGCTGCTTCAAGCTTTGAAATTTCACATGCATCAGCTGCACGAGCTCAGTTGGCGAGGGCTCAGATGTTTCCATAAGATTGATCTTATGATCCCTCACTGCAGGCCAAGGTTTCTCACTGGAACAGCATAATAAAGTGGCTAAAGCAGCCGCATAGAGGAAAAAGCAGTCAGTCAGAGCTGAATTTGAATACTACCTCCATCACTGATTAGTTGGAAGGCCATGGTCAATTTGTTTAACTTCTTTGGGGCTCACTTTCCTCATCATAAAGGTAGATGATGATACTTCATAGGATTGTCGTTGCTGCTGTTGTGAGAATTAATAGTCGTGCTACATGGAAAGGGTCTAGAAGAAGTTCAAATAATTATTCCTTGCCACTGGGTAGCACCATCTATGCATTAGACCTATGCTGTTCGATATGGTAGCTAGGGCATGTAGCTCTTAAGCACTTGAAATGTGGCTGCTTTGAACTGAGATGTGTTGTCAATGATACATATCAATACAGATCAGACTCCAAAGACTTAGTATAAGAAAAGGATGTAAAAAGAGTGTAAAGAATTTCATGAATAATGTTTTACATTGATTACATGTTGATTATACGATAATATTGGGTACAATCTTATTGCTAGATTTTAACACACTGGAATTAATTATTATAATTAATTTCACCTTTTCCTTTGATTTTCTTAATATGGCTACTAGAAATTTAAAATTGCGTATGTGGCTTGAATTCTATTGCTATTGGACACCTCCGTTTTGGACATAGGACTTATACTGAAGGACTTCTAACATACGAGACTGTAAGCAAAGGACTCACCTGGATCGCCACAGCAACCTCCCCAGCTGGTGTCTTTGTTCCAGTCTGTCTCCTCACTGTGCTCACGGGATCTTTCTTGGCTCCTACTTTATGTTGGAATAAAGGTTGAACCCTTCAGAGTACCTGACCCGTAGCCCATCTTCTGTAACCATTCTCATCCCTGTCTATCCTCCTAAACACACTCTATGCTCAACCATGATGACTCCTTGTAGCTTCCAAAACTCACCACATCCTCTTCCACATCTTTATTATTCATTCAGTGAACAGTTTTTGATAATTACCTGTCAGCCAGGCAGTGTTTTAGGCCTTGGAGAAATAGCAGTGAGCAAGACAGATGAAGAGTCTGCTCTTTTAAAATAATTTTTTTTGGAATATAGTTGATTTACTATACACAGTAATGTGTTTTGTTAATTGCTGTATAGCAAAATGATTCAGTTATACCTATACATACATTCTTTTTAATATTCTTTTTCCATTATGGTGTATCACAGAATATTAAATACAGTTCCCTGTGCTGTAGAGTAGTACCTTGTTGTTTATCCATTCTATGTGTACTACTTTGTATCTGCTGACCCCAAATTCCCACTCCATCTCTTCCCCCTCCCCTTGGCAACCACAAGTCTGTTCTCTATGTCTGTGAGTCTGTTTCTGTTTCATAGATAAGTTCATTTGTGTCGTATTTTAGATTCCACATATAAGTGATATAATATGGTATTTGTCTTTCTGAATGACTTCACTTAGTATGGTAATCTCTAGTTGCATCCATGTTGCTGCAAATGGCAATATTTCATTCTTTTTTTATGGCTGAGTAATATTCCATTGTATGTATGTATCACAACTCCTTTATCTGTTCCCCTGTTGATGGACATTTAGGTTGTTTCCATGTCTTGGCTATTATGAATAGTGCTGCTATGAACATAGGGGTGCATGTGTCTTTTTGAGTTATAGTTTTGTCCAGATATCTGTCCAGGAGTGGGATTGCTGGATCATATTGCAACTCTATTTTTAGATTTTTGAGGAACCTCTATGATGTTTTCCATAGCGGCTGTACCAGCTTACATTCCCAACAGTATAGGAATATACTGTTTATATACACACCCTCCCCAGCATTTGTTATTTGTAGACTTTTTAATGATGGCCATTCAGATTGATGTGAGGTGTAGTTTTGATTTGCAATTCTCTAATAACTAGTGATGTTGAGAATCTTTTCATGTGCCCTTTGGCCACCTGTATGTCTTCTTTGGAGAAATGTCTATTTAGGTCTTCTGCCCATTTTTCAGTTGGGTTGTTTGTTTTTTTGTTGTTATTGTTGAGTTGTATGAGCTGTTTGTATATTTTGGAAATTGTTGCTCGCATCGTTTGCAAATATTTTCTCCCATTCTGTAGGTTGTCTTTTCATCTTGTTTATGGTTTCCTTTGCTGTGCAAAAGCTTATAAGTTTTATTAGGTCCCATTTGTTTATTTTTGCTTTTATTTCAATTGCTTTGGGAGACTGACCTAAGAAAACATTGGTAAGATTTATGTCAGAGAATGTTTGCCTATGTTCTCTTCTAGGAGTTTTATGGTGTCATGTCTTATATGTAAGTCTTTAAGCCATTTTGAGTTTATTTTTGTGTATGGTATGAGGGAGTGTTCTAACTTCATTTATTTACATGTGGCTGTCCAACTTTCCCAATACCACTTGCTGAAGAGACTGTCTTTTTCCCATTATATATTCTTGCCTCCTTTGTTGAAGATTAATTGACTGTAGATGTGTGGGTTTATTTCTGGGCTCTCTATTCTGTTCCGTTGATTCATATGTCAGTTTTTGTGCCAATATCATGCTGTTTTGATTACTGTAGCTTTGTAGTATAGTCTGAAGCCTGGGAGGGTTATGCCTCCTGCTTTGTTCCTTTTCCTCAGGATTGCTTTGGCAATTCTGTGTCTTTTATGGTTCCATATAAATTTTAGACTTACTTGTTCTAGTTCTGTGAAAAATGTCATGGGTAATTTGATAGGGATTGCATTAAATCTGTAGATTGCTTTGGGTAGTATGGCCATTTTTAGCAATATTAAGTCTTCCAATCCAAGAGCATGGGATATCTTTCCATTTCTTTGAATCATCTTAAATTTCCTTTATAAATGTTTTATAGTTCTCAGCATAAAAGTCTTTTACCTCCTTGGTCAGGTTTATTCCTAAGTATTTTACTTTTTTGATGCAATTTGTTTTTTTACATTCCCTTTCTGATATTTCATTGTTAGTGTAAAGAAATGCAACTGATTTCTGTATGTTAATCTTGTATTCTGTTACCTTGCTGAATTTGTTTGATCAGTTCTAGTAGTTTTTGTGTGGAGTCTTTAGGGTTTTCTATATATAGTATCATGTCAAAAGAGTCTGCTCTTAACTCTAATGGTGGAGTTGTGTGGTTTCCTCTGCCTGAGATGAATTCTCTCCCAACTTGCTAGAGTCACCTCGATAGGAAATAATCTAAGGTCTCCTAGCACCCTATCTCCATTTTTACCACTGCATTTATCCCACTTAATGTTATATTGATTTATTTTTTTAAGCTTCTAATTCTTTTTATTTCTTAACAGTAATACTTAAAATTAACTTTTTTTATGAAGAATACTTTTTTCATTAAAAAATTGAGATATATTTGACATTAACATTGTATTAGTTTTAGTGATACATGATGACCTGATATATAAAATGATTACTACATTAAGTTTAGTTAACATCCCTCACTACACATAGTTACAAAATTTTTTTTCTTGTGATGAGAACTTTGAAGATCTACTCTCTTTTCCACTTTCAAATATACAATACAGTGTTGCTAACTATAGTCATCATTATGAACATTACATCCACAGGACTCATTTATTCATACAGAGACATCCTGTGTCCCATTCATCCAGTTTCCCTCAGTGTTTTTTGTACTTAAAACTGTAGTACAATATTATATTATCAGGGTATTGACATTGATATAATCACCCATCTTGTTTACATTTACTCAGTTTACTTATATCTGTGTATGTGTGTATATTTAATTCTATGCAGTTTTATTACATGTTTTGTTCATTTATTTACCACCATGGTCAAGAGCAGAACATTTCTATCATCACAAAAATCCTACATTTGCCCCTTGTAACCACACCCACTTCCTTCCTATCTCTGGGTCTCCTTGACCACTGGCAACCACCAGTCTGTTCTCCATCTCTAGAATCTTGTCATTTCAAGAATGTTATATAAATGGAATCATACAGTATATAACTTTTTAAGACTGGCTTTTTCACTCCCCATGATTCTCCAGAGATTCATGAGTTGTTGTGTGTTCATTCCCTATTATTGCTGTGTAGGATTCCATGATATGGATGGACCACAGTTTGTTTAGCCATTCACCTGTTGAAGGACACCTGAGTTGTTTCCAGTTTGGGACTATTATGAATAAAGCTGCCATGAAAGTGTGTACAGGTTTTTATGGGAACATAAATTTCCACATCTCTGGGATAAATGCCCAGGAGTACAGTATCTGGGCCATATGTATGCGGGTTTATTTATCACCCTTGCTAGACTGTTGACTCTTTGGGGGCAGGTTCTTAGCTCTGTTCATATTTGCATCACATGTACTTAGCATGTGTCTGACACACGGTAACATTCAATAAAATATGGAGGGACAGAAAGAAGGAAGGAAGAGGAGATAAAGAAAGGGAAGGAGGAAGGAAATCTATCATTACTCTTAGTTATTAGCTATTTCACCTTCATGCCTCTCAACATCATCTTTTTATTTATTTATTTTTAATGAACCCAGTGACTTCAGTGCTCGACAGTGCCTGGCACATGGTAGTAGCTTAATAAATATGTGTTAAGTTATATAATGAGAACGCTGGAGAGTAGAACAGCTCTCCTCTTCTCTATCTCCACTCTCCCATCACCCTGCTCCATCTCTCAAGCATAAGCATTGGTGCACACAGGCACATGCACACATTCTGGGGCTGTGATCCTAGGAACCTTTTTCTGGGACAAAGCCAATAACTAACAAATGAGGTGCTGTTGCTTCAAAGCTTAGCTAACAACAACCTTGGCCTTGTCTGTGCGACCGCCTAGGGAATTACAAATGAAGGATTTGGGGACCCAGCAGCTTTGTGGACTCATTCCAATGAGAATACAGGATGCACTTGAAATAAAGAATGATTCTTTGTGACTCATTAAGCTCCTCTCTGTTCCTCTCTATTGGGCATGTGTCTGCCATGCCCTGCAAATCTACGACATTCAAAAGTGGAAGAGTCAGGCGGAAATAAAAACATTCCACTTCAGCTCCTAAACCATGTTCCCCTTAATCTGAAATAAATCTGTGACAACTGACAGATACTTCTTTCAGAAAGTTGTGGAGAAAGGCTTGACTTGCCTTAGTAAATCATACACAGGCTTCATTATTTTTAGTCTCATTAGAAAAAAACGTTACCATAGCAACTGCACCATCATCTAGGGCAAATGTTACCCCTTTAAATCAATAAAATGAAGAGCTGTCCCACAAATGCCCAGTGCTTCCAAAGGAAGAAATGACTTTTCAATAAAATTAATTTCTTCCAGGACTTCACCATTCATCTTCCTTTGTAATCCCAGAGTTTTTTTCCCAACTGAATAAGGCATATTAAAAGCAAAATTCAACTTTGTAAAATCCAAGGCTGACCTTTCTTGTATCTGTTTGCAGAAAATCATTAATTCTATTACTTCCTTGAAACACATAGCTTCATTTGTGGCTTTTTCGTTCATCTACAGGAGGCATCATGCTAATTAATTTGGTCCTTGGACAGAGCATTGTGAATTCTGAGAGGACAACGTGGAGAAATGTATCAGAGCACGCATGTCTTTTCTCAACTCTTAAGAGATCATTGTAAGTGATGCAGCAGACAGCAGAGTTCTTGTGGGCCCTCACTTAGTACCTGTGGGACAGAGGTTGGCTCAGTTAGTTCGACTCCATCCTTGGGCAGAACTGAAATTGTTTGGGAGTATTCATGACGATTTATTAATATATTAAAAGTTGGTACTGTGTTAAAGTTTGCATCCACGAAGTGTGAGATTTGGACCTTAAAAATTCTATCTAATATGTCAGACCTTTTTTCCTACTTAAAAATGTGTCAATTTTAGTGTCAGCTCAAAACATCACAGGCTGTGGGGAAGCATGGTTGGTACCTACCCATGTCTCCTGGTTTCAGAATGCTGAGAAGGTCTCCTAGCCTCCAAAGACTTTGCTTCCTGTATTTTCAGACTCCTATTTTTTTTCACATTTAATACCTTTGAAATCAGGATATGCCTAATAATTAATGGACATAATTTTTTATTGGCAGATTTTTCTTTCTTAGAGGTACACACAATGATGATGGGGAAAAAAGTAAAACATTTATTGCCTGCTTATCAGATCTCAAGCACTGAGGTAAGAAATTTTTAGACATTATTGTGTAGGAGGCTCACATGAACCCTATGAAGGAGGCATTTTCAGTTTTGTAGAAAACAAACTCAGTGTGTTATGAGACTCCAAGATCACAAGCTGGCAGGTGTCAGAGTCAGACAAACACAAATCTAGATGACTTTTAGATAATCTGAACCTTTGGATTCTCCATCTGACTTGCCCTCAGCTTGTTATCTTCATAAATAGTTTTGCAAACCTTTAAATTCTGGTGCTAGGAAGGACCTTATGAGTCATAGGGTCCAACCCCATCATGTTGCAGAAGAGGAAACCGAGGCTGAGAGAAGTAACTTGCCCAAGGCAGTCACAAAAGAAGTTGTGCCACTGAGAATCAGTATGGCTAGGCCAGGGAAGGGAGCTACCAGGCTCTTGCAATGTCTCCATCTCCTGCACAGATTGTACACTCCCTAGTCCTCCCTGTCTGGGGCTGCCCACCCTGGACCAGGCCACAACCTTTCAAGGCACTGACACTCAGCTCATTCCTCTGTTTTCACGCTCCCCTAGACCTCAAGATGATTGCTCTCCTACGCCCCTTCTCCCCTCTCCTTACCCCTAGTGAACTTGTATCTTGTGACTCATCCTCCAAGGTAACAATGAATCCATGTGAGGATAATGGAACAAGATGAGAGAAGATTCCTTAGGGCCTGTGCTTGGAGACATTGCGCACATCTTTGCTACAACAAGAGAGGGACTTTAGTGGTGGGAACATCAACAGGAATGGAAGGGAAGGTGGCAGATACAGGCTAAATGGAAGGGAAGGTGGCAGGTAGAGATCCTGAGATATTCTGCAGGTATCAGGGCCTTAAGTAGCCTTAGAAATCACACAGCAACCTCTCACTGCCTCTAGAGAGGCAGGTGGCATGGCACAGTGCACGGATTGCAAAAAGGTGGCATCCGTATACCATTCCCCTTTCCTACACTCATGATGATGTTGGTGGGTCACAGCCTTCTGCACTGGGAATGGATTCAAGGGCCTTTCTTTTTTTTTTTTTTTTTTGCGGTACACGGGCCTCTCACTGCTGTGGCCTTTCCCGTTGCGGAGCACAGGCTCCGGACGCGCAGCCATGGCTCACGGGCCCAGCCGCTCCGCGGCATGTGGGATCCTCCCGGACTGGGGCACGAACCCGCGTCCCCTGCATTGACAGGCGGACTCTCAACCACTGCGCCACCAGGGAAGCCCCAAGGACCTTTCTTAACACAGTGATCCAGGCGGCACCTTCAATTGACTGCAGTTGATTACGGGGATGAAACAAACCTATTTGCCATCCTCAGTGCTGTCAAAGGCTTTGAAGGCAGGTAGCTTAGAAAATAACTGAGTCTCCATTTCTCCCAATGGAAAAAAGGAGATTAATTAATCTTTGATTTACAGAATTGTTATAAGATTTAGAGACAACATATGTCAGAGCACAGCAGATACCATGGAGTCTGGTACACAGTAGGTGCTCAGTGACTGTAAGTTGTCATCCTCATGAAGTTAACGCTGATGGGGAATAGTCAGGATGCCACAGCTCCGCATTAGAAGGAAGTTGGGGATTGTGAAAGAATGGTACTCTTGGCCTCCCTTTGTTGTCTTTTTTTATCTTGTGACATTGCAGACACAGGTATGAAAGTTTCAGGTCTCATCTAAAAGGGTTGAACAGTCTCAGGTCAGGATGGCAGCTCACCGCTGATTGGCTAGCTCTTGGCCCAGCAAGTTAGGACTCTCACACCAGGTAAGCAGTCTGTCCCTATAGTACCCCAGGTCTGGTTATGCTACTCACAGGCTGAAGGGCTGAAGAAAGTCCTTTATTCCAAGCCTAGTTCAATTTCTATAAAATACATATAATAATCTGACCCTAGAGATGGGTCTATTGATGGTATAGTGATAGATTCACTAAGGGTTATTATATGTTTTGAAAGAAAAATCAAACCCTTAATGAGTAGCATGTTTATTTAAAGAACACCTTTCTTTGCAGAAAATAGAAATGTTTTAACTTCTTTATTTTGTATCATTTATTTATTTAATGTGCATCTTAAATGGCTTGGGCTATGTCATTATTAGCTATGATATGTAAACTCCTAAAGGCAAGAATGATGTTTGCTTCATTTATTTTTTAGAGCACCCCGAATAATGCCATGAACAATGAGGTTTTTTCATCCATTTACATGCTACAGTTGCAGACTGGAATATAAACTGTATCTCACACTCATAAGGAATACCATTTCATTCTTAGTTTAGACTTTCAAGAACCTGAAATCAAATGAAACAGTTCCATTACAACAGCATTGAATATCCTTACATGCAGCACAAATGGATACTTATTGGTTTATTAATTTTTAAAGTATCAACATTCATTGACTTTCTATTACAAAAGCCTGCCCCAAGTAGAAAATGTGACAAATGCTGAAAGCTACTTAGAAAAAAAGTCATTTTTAAGTACCATGCTGGAAGATAATCACGTTGAACATCTTAATATTTTTTTCCTGTGTGATTCATTTTAAAGTGTTATTAATATGATCTAATCCTTAACTCATTTTAAGACATTCAAATGTTTCTTCTCACTGTGATTTCCATCCTTTCAGTTAGCGATCCCATGTTCTCTCCAGGAAGAATTATTGTTTTGTTATCTTTCAATCTATTGAAATGTGTTGTGAGTGAAAGGAAAAAGAGTTTGCCCTGAGCTGCTGGTGACTGCCTCCTGTTTCGAAGGAAAGTTGTGGTTACCGCGAAGGAAAATCTAATCCATCTTGCCCCAGTGCACTTGGTCTCCCAGAGCCAGGTGAACTACCTTTGACTGTTTCCCTAGGATTATGTCACCCACCAAGGTAACTTTCTGTTTCAGTAGGCGATGTTGAGAAACAAAACAACACCCTTTAAGTTAATCACTTTTGGAAAATAGAGAATGGCTTTATATCCCAAGGCTTTGATGTGTTTAGCGGTTCCTGTAAGGCTCTGCCTCCCTTTTGTTTTGATTGACGAGACCTTTCCTATATATTTGAGCAATCGAGCAGCCCAGTAACAGAGGGTAGAGGCATTTACCCAGAGCAGACTTGTACCGCTCATCGTGACTTTACAAAGCCTTGGGTGCAGGTTTCAGCTTTAAAGAAGAGGCAGCTCCAGTAAAATCAGGTAAGTGCTTCTGCATACTTGTAACTTCGTTCTACTTGAGGGTGAGTCCAGAAGCCTTGCTAAGGTGACAGATCAGAAGTAGGAACTGGGAGATCAGTTTGGGAATAAATAACTTTGCAGCCAGTTTTAAGTCATAATGAACTGGGGGTGTTCTATAAGTGTAGTGTCCACCCTCATTTCAACATCCAGGTATGTTCCGTCTGGTGGGCCAAGCATGAAAGGAGTGATTCTGGCTCCTGAAAAAGCACAGGAAATGACCAAGACCCAGAGAGGATAGACAGTAGATTGGTAGTTGACAGGGGTTATGTTTTAAACACCCATGATGCTTTCCATCATTTGGCTTTAAATTCACTCACTACGAGGTGCCTATTAGAGTGGAGGTTAGTCCAGAGGGAATTTGTAGCAAGTAGGACACATTCTTATGAATGGCCACCAAGTCAGGTGTGAGGATTCACATCTGCATATCCAAGTTTTGTGGTGGGTTGGGTTAGTAGCAATACGTATGGGGCATACAATTATTGTTTATTTACCTCCGCCCTCCATTCCCCA
The DNA here is from genome assembly GCF_003676395.1 of Aethalodelphis obliquidens. NCBI lineage: Eukaryota > Metazoa > Chordata > Mammalia > Artiodactyla > Delphinidae > Aethalodelphis > Aethalodelphis obliquidens. The sequence goes on along the minus strand of NW_020837954.1, from coordinate 36,883,724 downwards.
TCCATGATGTTGGAAATATAATTGTGAGCAAAGCATGTAACATAATTCCAAATACCCTGATCTGAATAAGAATTTGTGTATATCCCTGTATTATGTTAGGATATGCATTACTTTTGGTGTTACTCATATTCTGTGTTCATTTTGAAGAGACGATTGGGACAAACTTCTTTCACCCACAAGTCAAGTCCAGCAGGTGGACTGCTATAAGGAAAAGCCTGAGGATGCCCTTGGAGGGTTGGATGTCTAGTGAGCTCAGTGGGTCCGTGGAATCCATATTGGAGCCACTTGGAGGAAACGCTGGGCATTTGTGTTGGAGTCTGTGGGCACTTACAATTTCTTGGCTCATTTCTCCTGAAATGCTAAGAGCGATGTCCCTTTGATAGCGACCAGCACATTGATGGCAGTCCCATGGAGGCAGCTGGATCTGTTAATAAACTCTCTTTCCTCTCCCTCTCGGGGAACAGTATGAGGCTGGCATACCTCTTCCTTGGCCCTGCGGCCCTCCTCCTCCTGGCTGGCTGCGGCTGTGTCCTCAGCACCTCCGGCGGGAACCTGCACACGTTTGTGGGCTGTGCGGTGAGAGAGTTTACTTTCCTGGCCAAGAAGCCCGGCTGCAAGGGCCTTCGGATCACCACGGATGCCTGCTGGGGCCGCTGTGAAACCTGGGAGGTGAGTCCCAAGACAGGCCTAGGTGGCAATGCCTTCAGGGTCAGCCCCTTGGCCTGGTTCTTAAGTATTCACTTTTTAATCAAATGAGTTAGAGCTGGGGTATCTACATTTTCCTGTGGATCAAACAAACAAACACACACAAAACAGCTACATGGTATCCTCCAAAAATAATCTGAAAAAAACAAGATACTGCCCATCTAACAAAGCATTGATAAAATTAATAATTTGATTGACACAGGGTTGTCTATTGGGGAATCATCTCTGGGAGGTCAAGATGTGCTATCTTTCTACCCATTTTATAGATGACATGGAAGAATTCAATTGGTGGCTGACTGCAGTCATGTAGGGGGTCAGTGGAAAGTTCGGACTTGGTGCAAGCTTGTAACCCAAACTCTTCCCTGTATTCCTCCACCAGTGAAAAAGGCAGCCAGTTACCGACAGAGGCCCTGAGCTAAATAGCAGGCGAGGGCGGGTCCTCAGCCCCTCCTTCAGTGCCTCATCCACAGCCCTACTCTCTTCCCACCCCCTAGAGTAATTCCTGGGGCCCCTCAGGGATTGTCACTGACAGATCCGTTAAGGCCCTTCATATACTATTATATCCAGCTTTTTAAGAGACAATACATTTAAAATGGGATAAAAATCTCAAAATTAGAACCCTACTGGGCTGAGAGGACGAGATGTTTGAGGTGTGAGGAGAAACAGGGCCTTTCAGCATCCCATCAGATCACACCTCTTCCCACTAGGGCTGGAGTTGGCTCCTAATGAAGCACTAGATCTGATTTTGTCACCCTGACTCCAAAGACTGTTAATGACCACCAAGTACTGCAAATTCAATAACCAACTTTTAAGGTCCTCAGCAATATGGCGTCTGCCTATTTCCCCAGTGACTACACATATTCTTAGTTCTGCCTAAGAGATAGGATTTTTTTTTTTTTTTTTTTTTTTTTGCGGTACGAGGGCCTCTCACCACTGTGGTCTCTCCCGTTGCGGAGCACAGGCTCCGGACACGCAGGCTCGGCGGCCATGGCTCACGGGCCCAGCCGCTCCGCGGCATGTGGTATCTTCCTGGACCCCCGCATCGGCAGGTGGACCCTCAACCACTGCACCACCAGGGAAGCCCTCTTTGTTTTTTTTAAACATCTTTATTGGAGTATAGTTGTTTTACAATGGTGTGTTAGTTTCTGCTGTATAACAAAGTGAATCAGCTATATGCATATGTATACCCCCATATCCCCTCCCTCTTGCGTCTCCCTCCCACCCTCCCTATCCCACCCCTCTCGGTGGTCACAAAGCACGGAGCTGATCTCCCTGTGCTATGCGGCTGCTTCCCACTAGCTATCTATTTTTCATTTGGGAGTGTATATATGTCCATGCCGCTCTCTCACTTCATCCCAGCTTACCCTTCCCCCTCCCCGTGTCCTCAAGTCCATTCTCTACGTCTGCGAAGAGACTGGATTTTAAAGGTTTTGTTCAAAGCTCCTCATGAAATCATACTCTTGGTCCTGTTCTCATATTCCTGCTCGTGTTTATTCCTCGGTGCCTGTCTCCAGTGCCCACTCCCCTAAGCCTTTTCTGACTCTCTGCTCAGCCCATGTCCATCGTCTACTTTTTGTCTTACTTCCTCCCCACTCCCCACAGTAGGTTTTAAGTTTTTCGAGGGTAGAGGTTCATTCTTGTGCCTTTCACAGCTCTTGTCAAATGACATGTACAAACAAGGCATTCGATAAATGTTGAACTATAAGGGATGGATCGCCTCCTGGAGTCATGCATCCTCTCGCCTAACTGAGCCAGCTTAGAAGCCCACAAGCGCCATGAGAAGACACTGCCATTAGGAAAAGCGTCCTTCTATTCAGGGACTCAGAGAGCAACCTGCTGTCACTTGGATAAAATTATGGCCCCGGGATTGGAATTGGATTATGGTGGTGAAACCTCTAACTTAAATGAAATGACCCCACCAAGTTCGCTTCATTTTTTTCCATCATTTGGGGGCTTGAGACCTAACAGTGAGATGAAAATTCGGTTGTTGCAGATACTGTGGCTGTCACATGACATCAGACTTATGCGGGAAACTTTCTTGTATTCAGGGCGTGGTCTGGCAGTGCCTTCCCCTGCTCACAGCTGTGTCAGGCTATTGGGAGCTCTCTGTGGGCCAAAATCTCAAGTTACCATTTCCGCTTAATTCACCCCATCTTCTCTTGACCTTATAAATCAGTGAACGGCTTTAATTGGGTAATGGTCACCCGCAGGAGGTTAGGGACTCTGCTGTCACTGGAGAAATGGAAGCACTGAGACTGTGAAAGAGCGAGATTCTCCTTAATGTCAGCAAGCTTTTATTTATGCCTTTACTGTGCTCTGAAAAGGGAGGTTACATCTAGAAAATAAATAAAAGAATGAGATTTAGTTTCCCCACAATCTGAAAGTTTCTGAGATACAAAGCACTGATTTTTGGTAATTTAACTGGGAAGCCTGTCTGAAAATAAGGGTGTTCATGACGACAAAGTGGCTGGATTTACTTTGAAGGTGGAACTATTGCTGAAAATAGCCTTTGTTCCTGGTCTGGGTTTAGGGTTACCAGAGTTAGCAAAAAGCCCAACCAAACCGAGCCAGGAGGCCACTTAAATTTGAATGTCACATAAACAACTGTTATTTTCTTTTTGATATAAGTCTGTCCCATGCAATATTTGGGACATACTTATTCTAAAAAAAATAGTTGTTTATTTGATATTCAAATTTTACTGGGCATCCTGTATTTTATCTGGCAATGCTGCCTGGGATTCCAGATTACTGAGGGTAAGAGGACATGAAGCGAACTGAGAAAGGGTAAAATGTTACCTGAGAAATAGGAGGAAGAAGTGCATATTGAGTTCAACTCTTCTACATGGTCCTTGACAGAGGCAAAGCCATTATTTCCATGAGATGCATGTAAGAACTTCATCCTGGGCCTCCATTAAACATATTTCATTTGCCCAGGACAAGTGTAGCTGTTGTCCTCCGAAAGCTTGTTCGTTGTTATTCTTATTGAATACTTCCTTACTCTTATAATTGCTCTGATAAGAACAATAGATTACATTTACTGAACACTTACTTGGTGCTCGGCAGGTATTACATACACCATCTTACCTTATCTCCACAACAAGGCTGGGAGGTAGGTATTTTGTTTTACAGTTGAGGAATCTGAGGCTTCAAGAAGTTAAGTGGATTTTCCAAGGTCTCCAGCAAGTGGCAGAACAGGGATTCAAGCTCAGTGGCTCTGACTGCAGGGTTTGAGATTTTAACTACTACTTTGTGCTGGTTTCCTGATCTGTATGCTCTGTGTATCAAAATGAACTTTGGATGCACGATTTCTAAAAGGTGAAGGAAGGAAGGGAATCCCTCGGTTATCAGAACCAGCGCACAGGGCATTCAGGAACCTGCCTTGCTCTGTTTTCTTTCACTGATTCAACGAATAGTTGTTGAGAACCTCCAGGGTGCCAGGTATCTCTAGGGAGTAGAGGCACAGCAGTGAGTAAAACGGGCAAAAATCCTTGTCTTAATGCAGTTTTCTTTCTAGAGTGGGAAAAATACAACACAACTAAATAAAACGCATAATATGTCACAGGGTGTTGACAAGTGCTACGGAGAAAGATAAAGCAGGAAGAGGGAGAGGAAGTGGCAGCGTGGGAGGGGAAACTTGGCAACTTTAAATAGGACGGTCAGAAAAGGCTTTCCTGGGAGGGTGACGTTCGAACAAAAACCTAAGGTCGAAGAAGGAGTGAATCACAAGGGAGAAGAGCGTTCCAGGCAGAGGGACTAGCAAGGGCAAAGGTCCTGGGGTGGCACTGTTCCTGGTGGATTTGGGGAAAAAGCAGGAGACTGTTGCGGCTCGAGCAGAGTGAGGAAGCCAGCAAGACGGGGTCACTGGGGACATGTCAGAGGTGAAGGTGCAGGGAAGATGATGTAGGGTCTTGAGGGTGAGTGTAAGATCTTTGACTTTTGCTCCCAATGAGATAGGAAATCACAGCGGCTTTGAGCAGAGGGGAGATAGGATCTTACATTTTAAAAGGATCTCTTGGGGCTGCCCTGTCATAAATAGACTATAGGGGGTAAAAGAAGAAGTGAGGGGACCAGTCAGAAGGCTTTTGCAATGATCAAGACTATTCATTTGCTAAGTATTTATTTAGTACCTACTCTGTGCCATGGGCTCTTCTGGCAGTTCGGGATACGTGAGTGAACAAAACCACCTTCCTGCTTTCAGGAATTTGCTTTCTACTGGGAGGAAACATATTAACAAGTAAAGAAACGAATAACAAGCTAGTCTCTGATAGTGGTAAATGGTCAAGAAAATGAAACACGATGCTATGTTCTAATGGGTTTTCTGTTTTCTACCTGTGGGGACAGAAGCCCATTCTGGAACCCCCCTACATTGAAGCCCATCATCGAGTCTGTACCTACAATGAGACAAAACAGGTGACGGTCAAGCTGCCCAACTGTGCCCCGGGAGTCGACCCCTTCTACACCTACCCCGTGGCTGTCCGCTGTGACTGTGGGGCCTGCTCCACTGCCACCACGGAGTGTGAGACCATCTGAAGCTGGGCGACCCTCAGAACACAGCTGGCGGCCTGCGGCCTCACGGACCCACCTGCACGGGCAGCACAAGCAGCTATACCCCCTGCGCTCAAGGACTGTTTAATTTCGACCCTACTTGTGGAGGAGGTTACCTGTCTCCCTGACCCACCCTCAGGCGCCAGGCCGAGGCAGCATACTTATGCTAAAAATGCAAAACAACGTTTGTGCCTTCGCTAAGATAATTTCTCTGGTCCACACACTGCAAATTAATTTTTCTTTACCTTGAATCTCAGAACATAATTCATATATCACAACCCTCCTCCAATTTGGATTTTTAATAAGCCAATGTTTTAAATGCGTTGGGCATAATTAGGAAACGGGCCTAGAAAGACTTTAAATTCTCATGTCTTAGGTAATGACGGGTCTCCAGCTGGATTTATGATTAAAGCGCCAGAAATTAATAAAACCAATGTTTTAGTCCTTATGGCCTCCAAGAAAATCCAGGTGCAAGCTCCCTTAGAGAAAATACTTTCTTTTCCTTTTAACTGAGCAATTACCGACACAAGAAATAGAGACTGCTCAGATTAAAAAAGGGAGGATGATAGAGGCTCAAACGGAAAGGTGTCTGGATTTGGGTGATTCTTTTCCCAAGCAAAATTCCGAAGGTCCCTTTAAGATCCTTATAAAGAGAACCCTTTGTGAATAAAAAAACTCAGAAAAAAATATGTAATCAGAGCTATCATATACACTTAAAAAAAAAAAAACCTCACGAAACTAAACTCATGTTTTTAGACTCATGTGATGCTCTCCCAAAGCCATGCCCCAAATGATCAATCACAATTATTCTTTCCAACTGGGCATATTTTAAATTTAAACTGGAATTTTTTAAACTCAAAAGTTTTACATGTTTGTAGGGGTAAAAGTGTACTGCTGACTCAGAGGAAAAAGTCTGTGATTGTCTAGCTCTTGCCCTTGCTAAAATCTTACAGCAGCTGATTCTCTGTGACTTTAAAAAAAAAACTCTAATGTTACACAGGTGTCTTTAATTCTGACATTTTTGGGGTTGAAATGAACCTTGTTCCTTTTTCACATTATGCCAGGAAAATCTGTATTAATGCCAATAAAGCATGTCCTCTGTCTTTTGAATTCATGAAAACTTTCAAAAAAGTCTTTTTCATCTTTAAGACCCTTGGAATAACAACAACAAGCACGCTTAAAATGAACTGCGAGGTTATTTCTACTTGCACATTAATTTAGGATGTCATATTTAGTAAGGGACACCGACAGATGACTGGGTACCATGAGTCCCAAAGGTGGCTCAATCTGTATTCACATCCCTGGCATTTCGTCACTAGGAACCAGGGGTCCTCCTTGAATGAGGAATCAGTGAGTCCCCATGAAAACAGTAAAGCAAATGTTAGGATTGATGGTCCAGGACTGGGATGCTGAGGTGGACGACCAGGAACAAAGGACAAGAGCAAAATCCATCCCAACCTTCAGTGCAGATCTGTTGGCAGGCAAGAGAGCCGCTCTAACATGAAAAGTACTTGAGTGCCTTAGGCTCTCTGCTGGGGTGGAGAACGGGGATTAAAGATAATACTGGAGGGCACCACTCAGGTGTTTTCAACCCACCCCTAAGGACTTCCCTCAGGAGTTTCTGGGAGAAAAAGCTGCTTCTTAAAGAAACTTAGGGGAAAAAGCAGAAGCAGGAAGGGCTTGCCAGAATTTGAGAAAAGATGACTATAGCATCCTTAAGGTTCCTGGTGGGAAACAAATGATATACTGCGGTTGCATATTGAGGAGAATTCAATGAAGAGACTATTTGCAAATGTGAAGACGGAGTTGAGGAAACCCACAAGGGGGTGGTGAAACACTCCTAAACACTTGTTTGAAGCAATGGGTAACCTAGGCCGAAGGACCAGGAAGAAGTGACGATCAGGCCCCAAAGACAACTGTAGGAGAGGAATGCCTGACAGGGGCTGTGGCTTTTCGTAGGAGGATGCAGCCATTACCAATGTGAGGCCTGGGAAGGAGGGAGGTGAGCAAATACTTCAGCCTCACTCTGCTCCCACGCCCTGATCTTCTGCCGAAGCAAATGGGAAGGCAGAGAGTGAGGGAGCCCATTGGTTCAGCTCATAAATGTTGGCAGCCTGGGAAGCAGGTAGGAGAAGAGTGGATCTAAGGGGGCCAATGGATAAAATCACCCACAGGTATCTTATGGGAAGCTTAGCGGGAATGCCATAGGCAGTCGTGTTGGCCACGAGAGCCATAAATCCTGCAGCATCACAGTTACTCAGTAAGACTCCTCTGTGATGAATTGGGATGGGATACACGTGGAAAGGTATGTGCTGGCTAATACAATATTGACAACATTTGAGAGATGTGGGAACAATGGTAATTATCAGGACTGTGGATTAATTGGTTGTTGAGTGCAATCAAAGCACTCAGGGCTTTGATTGCCCTGAGTGAAAGGGCAATGAGGCTTCAAATGAAAGCCTCGCTTCAAGAGTCTCTTCTCCTGAAGCTGGAGGGCAGACTGTGCTGAAATTCAGGCCTCAGACCTAATTGGAAGAGCAGGTGAATCATCAAAAAGGCTGAATCCATCACCCTGGCAGTCTCCTATACTTAACGTCCTCATAGGGAGGGAGCGGGACACAGGGACCTGCAATGGGGACAACCCCTAGATGAGCTTGAGGTTCCCTTGCTGAAGGGGCCGGCTCCTTCTTCCTAGAGGAGGCCAGCCTCCAGTGCCTGGAGACCAGGCTGAGGCCCCATCTGAGGAGGCTGCTTTACATGATGATAACTTGCCCTCCTCAAGTACCATCTGCAACCCCTCATTTATTCTACATGGATAGTTAGGGTCAAGTCTCAGGATGACCCGGCTGGGGAATGACTTTCCCTGTGGTTGGAGGAATGAGATTTTCCATTGAAGGAAACTCAGGACTTGACTAATGCAGACATGGATCCGGGGAATGCGCTTGGGAACGGATCTTAAGGGTGTCAGATGGGATGAGGGGGAGGGTGGCAGAATATAAGCCCAGATAAGAAGAGTTTATTGGGGCATCCTCTCATGACTCAGGATTTAGCATCTTCATAAGGGAAGCTGGATCTCGTTCCAGTTTGCTGTTGGGATGGCTCCCTAAAGCTTGGAGGAATTGGTGGCTTACATGAACGAAGAGAAGACGCCAGACTGTCCTGGCAGAGTATTTGAGGACTAAAGGCTCAGAGAAGGGGGCCTGCTATCTTCACCTGGAGAGTTCATTGGATATTCCCCTCTCTAAAGCCATGAGGAATGCACAGGTGAAGGACTTCTGCATCACAGAAAAGCTCAATAGTGGCTGTCCTTTGTCGACTGGGTTGATGGCAGGAGGAACTGCCATGGACCGGGCTTCCTGGTATCAGCAGAGGTGAGAGGGGTCTGGAATAGCAGAGACCTGGTGGTACCATGTAGCTGTCAGAGGCAAGGTGAACGTAGTTGCCGTAACAGGCGGAAAAGCTGCAAAAGCAACTGGAGGGCTCTAATCCGCAGGATCTGTGGTGCTGGCTAAGACAACTTCTACAGTAAGTATTTATTACAATCAGAAACATTATTAATGAAAAGGGGGAAATATCTGTCACTGATAAACTTGAATCTTTTTCAAATCTCTCTCTTCCCTCTTCCCGTCTTCTCCTCTGCCATTCTCTTTTTCTCCTTCCCTCACTTCCACGAATATTTATGAACTATAGTTTTGTGCAAGGCACTGTGTTTGGGAAGTAAGATATAAATATTGCTACCATTTATGGATTTCTTACTATAAGCAGGACCCTTTATATTAATTCTTTGTAATTCTGTGTCAACCATGCTCACAGGCATTGTAATTGCCATTTTACCGTCACCATTTTGCAGACGATGAAACCAAAGCTCAGAGAGGTCAGGTAACCTGCCCAAGATCAGACAGCTGATTGGCGGCACATGCCAGGTTTCTCTGGGCCAGAACTAAATTCTTTCCATTGGAGCATGATGGCTTTTTGGAGTGTTCCTTCCAAGTTGTTCCTGCCGGGAGAAGTCTTTGAGTTTACTGACGTTGGACAGTCTCTCACCATGATAAGCATGTGTGCAGTCTCTTCTGGAGGAAACTCAGTGCAAGCGCGGGTTGTTTTATGGAGATTGTAATTTTTCTCTGGTTTCCTTTATAACCTCTAGCAAGATAGTGCTTTGCTACAGCTCAAACCAAAGCTTATAACTGGAGAGACTGAGGGAGAAAAGGAGCAGAGCCTCAAAGGGAAATTCAAAGAGACTGCTGCGGAGATGAAGGCTGTATACCCTCAACTCATCTCCCAGGCAATGTGGACGCTGGCAGAGGGATGGTGGTCCAGTGCCTATTGGGGGAGCTCTAGATAAAACCAACTCTCAGCAACTCCTTACTCTTGGAAATATGTTTATTTTGCAATTAACAAAAGGTAAAGAGAAGGAGAATTTCCTAGATTTTTTTTTCGTAAGAGCGTTTTTCCATGGAGAATGTAAGTGCTCACTGCTCATTCTACCTCTGGGCTTACTAGTTCCACTGATTGAATCCATGCTTTCCTTCTTCCACTGATTAGGAAATGAATGAGCCACCAGAAAAGCGCCAAATTCTGCTGAAGTGACTCAAAGCACTGTTCAAATTCATTAGGTTTTAGTATACTAAAAAGCATTTCTCAGATAGTAAATAAACTGTATATCTAATCGAAAATAATGTGGCATTGATGAGAATAAATTGCATTTCATCAAGTTTTCCAAGAGGACTGATTGTTTTTTGCATTCAGGAGACGTTTTTTCTTTTTTTAAAAAATAAATTTATTTTATTTAGTTTTGGCTGCATTGGGTCTTCACTGCTATGCACAGGCTTTCTCTAGTTGCGGCGAGTGGAGGCTACTCTTCGTTGCGGTGCGCGTGCTTCTCATTGTGGTGGCTTCTCTTGTTGCGGAGCACAGGCCCTAGAGCGTGCAGGCTTCAGTAGTTGTGGCTCGTGGGCTCTAGAGCACAGGCTCGATAGTTGTGCTCCAAGCCAGGAGACATTATCTTAAAAATAATGTGTACCTTATCCTCTTCTGGGTTTTGTTTTCTTCAAAATATTAAAGCAAATTATTAAGAAGTAACTTTAAAAGGATTCTTTAGCAAATTCTGAAAATTTTATTTTCTGTTGAAAATTTCTACTAGAGAAACAGTTTACTGCATTAGAAGAATTCGGTCCTTATTGGCAAGATGAATCTTCTGGCAATTCTTTTACAATGATCTCACTTTGTTTTAATGAACAGGGTTGCTGGGAATTGTGTACAGGGAGATCTAAAAGGCTCAGTGGTTGGTTGTTGTGATCCTGGAGTATCTGAAGGGGGTGCTAAAGACCTCTGAGGAGGTGATGTCTAACAACAGGAAGAAGAAATAGGGAAAGGATGAGAAAAAGAGGAGCAGGTGCACAGCACTGTGACCAGTAGTGTAAGCAGAGACTTGTTCCAATGTTAAGGAATTTAGAGGGACTATTCGAGTCTCCAGGTCCTCATTAGCAGGAGAAGAGCAAACAGTTCCTAAGCTCTTTGGCTTTATTTTTGGCTCTAAGTTCCTCTGGCTGTCTTTCTTTAGCATATTGAATAATTGAGTTTAAAAAAAAAGCTTCCTGATACACAAGATCAATTATATGCTTTGACCTTGAGTGTGGGCCATTGGGGCTTCTGGAAGGTCATTCAAACCCCAAATACAACCTCTCCCAAACAAACAATCAATCAATCAAACA
>NW_020837954.1:36831295-36872750 GCF_003676395.1 Aethalodelphis obliquidens | reverse complement strand
ACACACACACACACACACACACACACACACACACACACAACCTTCCCCAAAAGAGAAAAAACATTTTGCTTCAACAAAGAATATCAATATTACCAAGATGAGAATGGTAATTTTTTTTTTTTTTTTTTGGTGATGCTGAAGATATGATTACCAGCAAGGGATAAATATAAATATCCCTGAGTCACAAATAATTTTATACAACTTAAAATCACTTGAAAGAGCATTTATTCACTTAAACTCTCTATATACACAATAAAGGATATTGATGAATTATTATTAGTCATTATCTCTCTGAAGTACACATGCAGAATTATGCACTTAAAATAGAAATTTAATCCTCTGAGTTTGCAACTTCTTTCCACAGGAAATGCATGAACAGATCACACTTTCTTGGTCTCTGTTGCTCATGCAGAGATTATCAAGATATGGAGAGGTGCATCCTCAAAGGAAGGTGATCTAAGCTTCTAGGCTGTTCTGAGCCTCCATCTTCCATTATCCTCTTGGCATCTGCATATCAAAATTAAAATATTTGGGGGGACCAATTTTACTGAGTGGAATTAAGACATCCGGCATTTAAAAATATGTTGTCTTTAAGAGGAAGATTTTGCTCAGCTTTTGGCTCCTGTTAGAACAAGCTTAGGAAGCTAATGCTGAAAATCTCCCCATTGAAACACAAGCACTAGTTAATGAGAAAGTCCAGTTGAAACTGGTGCCAAATTTCAGCGTGAACAAAATCTGAGCCACCTTCTGGACAAACCAAAAGGAACTGATGTACCATAATTTCCCCCATGCCTGTCTCTACGCTGCAAGTTGCAGATCAGTGGAGTAGAAGTAAGTTGGTTCTGATCAGGGGGCTTCTCTTCTTCGGCACTTGATTATTTCAGTGTGCTTAATTCAGTAGAGGGCTTTCTGATTTCTTGGACTGGGATTTTGTTTTACTGTTGCAATAAAGGGACTGGGAATCAAACATTTAAAAATGATAAGTAAATGGATTCTTAAAGAGAGATCGACTGTTGATGCCAGTTTTCCTGTCCTATTAGTTTCTTAGGAAGAAGAAAAAATAGGCTTTATTTTGCAGCCTGGGGAAGGGAGTGAATGGATGGAGGTGCAGGGCTCCAGGAGGACGTGCAGTCCCTGGGGTAAGAAGCACTTTTTGGCACCTTGCACTGGTGGTTATGACCAAGAAGTAAACGGTACATTTGCAATAATGAAAATCAGTTTTGGTAAGACTTTGTTTTTGGATTTGACTAAATTCTTCCAAGAATGCTAGCCACTTTGGGTAGCCAAGCTGCTCCCAGATGTAAAAGCTGTCCCACTTTAAAAGCTGTACCCAATTTAAGGATATCTTGGGACCCAAGTATTTTCCTGCAGCCTCAAGCATGAAGGAACAGCCGACTGACAGGACCAGAGTCAGAGCTTTAGGGGGCAGAAGGTTGTCCTTCTCAGAGGAAGTGGTCCCTTAGTGACGGTACCTGCACAATGACATCAGGTTCTTATTCTGGGATGGAATCACTGATACCCTAGCTAAAAAATTAGTAGCCATTTGTAGGTACAAAAGAAGTGGTAATCCTTGTGCTCTTTCTTTCTTTGTTTGAAAGTAGGTATGATTTCCTTCAGAACTTCTGCAGCAACAATGGAATTTGAATAAGATAATAGGCTTAAGCGTGTGTGTGTGTGTGTGTGTGTGTGTGTGTGTGTGTGTGTGTACACTTTTCAATCTTTAAAGGGCTCTTGGGGTATGGGTGGGGTGAACAAAGCATGGTCCCCTGTAATGTTTAGTAAAAAATACGTTAAGTGATAACAACTCTGGTCTGTGCTTAGGGCAATAAAGATATAAATCTGGGAGATGCCCTTTGTAGAGGACAAGCTATAGTCAATCCTTACTCTGGCCTCTAGAGCACTATCTAGAATATTGTCTTAAGCAATGAACAACAAAGCTTTACTAAAAATTTTATGCCTCAGAAATGTGTTTTATCTTCATTTTATAAGTTTACATTACATGATATAAATCTTTCTTATTTCTTTTTAAAATTTTAATTAATTTTTTTTAACATCTTGATTGTAGTGTAATTGCTTTACAATGTTGTATTAGTTTCTGCTGTGTAACAAAGTGAATCAGCTATACATATACATACATCCCCATATCTCCTCCCTCTTGTGTCTCCCTCCCACCCTCCCTATCCCACCCCTGTAGGTGGTCACAAAGCACCGAACTGATTTCCCTGAGCTATGCAGCTGTTTCCCACTAGCTATCTATTTTACATTTGGTAGTATATATAAGTCCATGCCATGCTTTCACTTCATCCCAGCTTACCCTTCCCATTCCCTGTGTCCTCAGGTCCATTCTCTACATCTGGGTCTTTATTCCTATCCTGCCCCTAGGTTCTTCAGAACCATTTTTTTTTTCTTTTAGATTCCATATATATGTGTTAGCATACAGTATTTATTTTTCTCTTTCTGACTTACTTCACTCTGTATGACAGACTCTAGGTCCATCCACCTCACTACAAATAACTCAATTTCATTTCTTTTTATGGTTGAGTAATATTCCATTGTATATAGGTGTCACATCTTCTTTATCCATTCATCTGTCGATGGACATTTAGGTTGCTTCCATGTCCTGGCTATTGTAAATAGAGCTGTAATGAACATTGTGGTACATGATGCTTTTTTGTTTTTTTTTTACATTTAGAGTTTTATTTCTTGGCCATTTTTTTTTAAATCTTTATTGGAGTATAATTGCTTTACAATGGTGTGTTAGTTTCTGCTCCATAACAAAGCGAATCAGCCATACATATACACATGTTCCCATATCTCTTCCCTCTTGCGTCTCCCTCCCTCCCACTCTTCCTATCCCACCCCTCCAGGCAGTCACAAAGCACCGAGCTGATCTCCCTGTGCTATGCGGCTGCTTCCCACTAGCTATCTACCTTACATTTGGTAGTGTATATATGTCCATGCCTCTCTCTCGCTTTGTCACCGCTTACCCTTCCCCCTCCCCATATCCTCAAGTCCATTCTGTAGTAGGTCTGTGTCTTTATTCCTGTCTTACCCCTAGGTTCTTCATGACATTTTTTTCCTTTAAATTCCATATATATGTGTTAGCATACGGTATTTGTCTTTCTCTTTCTGACTTACTTCACTCTGTATGACAGACTCTAGGTCTGTCCACCTCATTACAAATAGCTCAATTTCGTTTCTTTTTATGGCTGAATAATATTCCATTGTATATATGTGCCACATCTTCTTTATCCATTCATCCGATGATGGACACTTAGGTTGTTTCCATCTCTGGGCTATTGTAAATAGAGCTGCAATGTACATTTTGGTACATGACCCTTTTTGAATTATGGTTTTCTCAGGGTATATGCCCAGTAGTGGGATTGCTGGGTTGTATGGTAGTTCTATTTTTAGTTTTTTAAGGAACCTCCATACTCTTCTCCATAGTGGCTGTATCAATTTATATTCCCACCAACAGTGCAAGAGGGTTCCCTTTTCTCCACACCATCTCCAGCATTTATTGTTTATAGATTTCTTGATGATGGCCATTCTGACTGGTGTGAGGTGATACCTCATTGTAGTTTTGATTTGCATTTCTCTAATGATTAGTGATGTTAGCATCCTTTCATGTGTTTGTTGGCAGTCTGTATATCTTCTTTGGAGAAATGTCTATTTAGGTCTTCTGCCCATTTTTGGATTGGGTTGTTTGTTTTTTTGTTATTGAGCTGCATGAGCTGCTTGTAAATTTTGGAGATTAATCCTTTGTCAGTTGCTTCATTTGCAAATATTTTCTCCCATTCTGAGGGTTGTCTTTTGGTCTTGTTTGTGGTTTCCTTTGCTGTGCAAAAGCTTTTAAGTTTCATTAGGTCCCATTTTTTTATTTTTGTTTTTATTTCCATTTCTCTACGAGGTGGGTCAAAAAGGATCTTGGTGTGATTTATATCATAGAGTGTTCTGACTATGTTTTTGTCTAAGAGTGTCTGGCCTTACATTTAGGTCTTTAATCCATTTTGAGTTTATTTTTGTGTATGGTGTTAGGAAGTGTTCTAATTTCATTCTTTTACATGTAGCTGTCCAGTTTTCCCAGCACCACTTATTGAAGAACCTGTCTTTTCTCCATTGTATATTCTTGCCTCCTTTATCAAAAATAAGGTGACAATATGTGTGTGGGTTTATCTCTGGGCTTTCTATCCTGTTCCATTGATCTATATTTCTGTTTTTGTGCCAGTACCATACTGTCTTGATTACTGTAGCTTTGCAGTATAGTCTGAAGTCCAGGAGGCTGATTCCTCCAGCTACGTTTTTCTTTCTCATTGTTGCTTTTGCTATTTGGGGTCTTTTGTGTTTCCATACAAATTGTGAAAATTTTTGTTCTAGTTCTGTGAAAAATGCCAGTGGTAGTTTTATAGGGATTGCATTGAATCTGTAGATTGCTTTCGGTAGTAGAGTCATTTTCACAATGTTGATTCTTCCAATCCAAGAACATGGTATATCTTTCCATCTGTTTGTATCCTCTTTAATTTCTTTCATCAGTGTCTTACAGTTTTCTGCATACAGGTCTTTTGTCTCTGTAGGTAGGTTTATTCCTAGGTATTTTATTCTTTTTGTTGCAGTGGTAAATGGGAGTGTTTCCTTAATTTCACTTTCAGATTTTTCATCATTAGCGTATAGGAATGCAAGAGATTTCTGTGCATTAATTTGTATCCTGCTACTTTACCAAATTCATTGATTAGCTCTAGTAGTTTTCTGGTAGTATCTTTAGGATTCTCTATGTATAGTATCATGTCATCTGCAAACAGTGACAGCTTTACTTCTTCTTTTCCGATTTGGATTCCTTTTATTTCTTTTTCTTCTCTGATTGCTGTGGCTAAAACTTTCAAAACAGTGTTGAATAATAGTGGTAAGAGTGGACAACCTTGTCTTGTTCCTGATCTTAGAGGAAATGGTTTCAGTTTTTCACCATTGAGAACAATGTTGACTGTAGGTTTGTCATATATGGCCTATATTATGTTGAGGTAAGTTCCCTCTATGCCTACTTTCTGCAG
The DNA here is from genome assembly GCF_003676395.1 of Aethalodelphis obliquidens. Classification (NCBI taxonomy): domain Eukaryota; kingdom Metazoa; phylum Chordata; class Mammalia; order Artiodactyla; family Delphinidae; genus Aethalodelphis; species Aethalodelphis obliquidens. The sequence goes on along the minus strand of NW_020837954.1, from coordinate 36,867,705 downwards.
GGTTTTTACCATAAATCGGTGTTGGATTTTATCAAAAGCTTTTTCAGCATCTATTGAGATGATCATATGGTTTTTCTCCTTCCATTTGTTAATATGGCATATCACGTTGATTGATTTGCGTATACTGAAGAATCCTTGCATTCCTGGGATAAACCCCAGTTGATCATGGTGTATGATCTTTTTAATGTGCTGTTGGATTCTGTTTGCTCGTATCTTGTTGAGGATTTTTGCATCTATGTTCATCAGTGATATTGGCCTGTAGTTTTCTTTCTTTGTGACATCTTTGTCTGGTTTTGGTATCAGGGTGAGGGTCGCCTCGTAGAACGAGTTTAGGAGTGTTCCTCCCTCTGCTATACTTTGGAAGAGTTTGAGAAGGATAGGTGTTAGCTCTTCTCTAAATGTTTGATAGAATTTGCCTGTGAAGCCATCTGGTCCTGGGCTTCTGTTTGTTGGAAGATTTTTAATCACAGTCTCAATGTCAGTGCTTGTGATTGGTCTGTTTATATTTTCTATATCTTCCTGGTTCAGTCTTGGAAGGTTGTGCTTTTCTAAGACTGTGTCCATTTCTTCCAGGTTGTCCATTTTATTGGCATAGAGTTGCTTGTAGTAATCTCTCATGATCCTTTTTATTTCAGCAGTGTCAGTTGTTACTTCTTTTTCATTTCTAATTCTATTGATTTGAGTCTTCTCCCTTGTTTTCTTGATGAGTCTGGCTAATGGTTTATCAATTTTGCTTATCTTCTCAAAGAGCCAGCTTTTAATTTTATTGAATCTTGCTATCATTTCTTTCATTTCTTTTTCATTTATTTCTGATCTGATCTTTATGATTTCTTTCCTTCTGATAACTTTGGGGTTTTTAGTTCTTCTTTTTCTAATTGCTTTAGGTGTAAGGTTAGGTTGTTTATTTGAGGTGTTTCTTGTTTCTTGAGGCAGGATTGTATTGCTCTAAACTTCCCTCTTAGAACTGCTTTTGCTGCATCCCATGGGTTTTGGGTCGTTGTGTTTCATTGTCATTTGTTTCTAGGTTTTTTTGATTTCCTCTGATTTCTTCAGTGATGTCTTGGTTATTAAGTAGTGTGTTGTTTAGCCTCCATGTGTTTGTGTTTTTTACAGGTTTTTTCCTATAATTGATATCTAGTCTCGTAGCATTGTGGTCGGAAAAGATACTTGATACGATTTCAATTTTCTTAACTTTACCAAGGCTTGATTTGTGACCCAAGATATGATCTATCCTGGAGAATATTCCCTGAGCATTTGAGAGGAAAGTGTATTCTGTTGTTTTTGGATGGAATGTCCTATAAATATCAATTAAGTCCATCTTGTTTAATGTATCTTTTAAAGCTTGTGTTTCCTTATTTATTTTCATTTTGGATGATCTGTCCATTGGTGAAAGTGGGGTGTTAAGGTCCCCTACTATGATTGTGTTACTGTCGATTTCCCCTTTTATGGCTGTTAGCATTTTCCTTATGTATGGAGGTGCTCCTTTGTTAGGTGTGTAAATATTTACAATTGTTATATCTTCTTCTTGGATTGATCTCTTGATCATTATATAGTGTCCTTCTTTGTCTATTGTAAGAGTCTTTGTTTTAAAGTCTATTTTGTCTGATATGAGAATTGCTACTCCAGGTTTCTTTTGATTTCCTTTTGCATGGAATATCTTTTTCCATCCCCTCACTTTCAGTCTGTATGTTTCCCTAGGTCTGAACTGGGTCTCTTGTAGACTGCATACATACGAGTCTTCTTTTATTTTAAAAATTAATTAATTAATTTTTGGTTGCATTGCGTCTTTGCTGCGAGTGGCAACTACTCTTCATTGTGGTATGCAGGCTTCTCCTTGCAGTGGCTTCTCTTTTTGCAGAGCATGGGCTCTAGGCACATGGGCTTCAGTAGTTGTGGCACATGGTCTCAGTAGTTGTGGCACATGGGCTTAGTTGCTCCGCAACATGTGGGATATTCCCGGACCAGGGTTTGAACCCACATCTCCTGCATTGGCAGGTGGATTCTTAACCACTGAACCACAAGGGAAGCCCACGGGTCTTGTTTTTGTATCCATTCAGCTAGCATATGTCTTTTGGTTGGAGCATGTAATCCATTTACATTTAAGGTGATTATCAATATGTGTGTTCCTATTACCATTTTCTTAATTGTTTTGGGTTTGTTATTGTAGGTCTTTTCCTTCTCTTGTGTTTCCTGCCTAGAGAAGTTCCTTTAGCATTTGTTGTAAAGCTGGTTTGGTGGTGCTGAATTCTCTTAGCTTTTGCTTGTGTGTAAAGGTTTTAATTTCTCTGTGGAATCTGAATGAGATCCTTGCTGGGTAGAGTAGTCTTGGTTGTAGTTTTTCCCCTTTTATCACTTTAAATATGCCTTGCCACTCCCTTCTGGCTTGCAGAATTTCTGCTGAAAGATCAGCTGTTTACCTTATTGGGATTCCGTTGTATGCTATTTGTTGTTTTTCCCTTGCTGCTTTTAATGTTTTTTCTTTGTATTTAATTTTTGATAGTTTGATTGATATGTGTCTTGGTGTGGTTCTCCTTGGATTTACCCTGTATGGGACTCTCTGCGCTTCCTGGACTTGATTGACTGTTTTCTTTCCTATATTAGGGAAGTTTTCAACTATATTCTCTTCAATGTTTTCCCAGTCCCTTTCTTTTTCTCTTCTTCTTCTGGGACCCCTATAATTCGAATATTGGTGCATTTAATGTTATGCCAGAGGTCTCTGAGACTGACCTCAATGCTTTTCAATCTTTTTTCTTTATTCTGCTCTGCAGTAGTTATTTCCACTGTGTTATCTTCCAGGTTACTTATCCATTCTTGTGCCTCAGTTATTCTGCTATTGATTCCTTTTTGAAAGTTTTAAATTTCATTTATTGTGTTGTTCATCATTGTTTGTTTGCTCTTTAGTTCTTCTATGTCCTTGTTAAGCGTTTCTTGTATTTTCTCTATTCTATTTCCAAGATTTTGGATCATCTTTACTATCATTACTCTGAATTCTTTTTCAGGTAGACTGCCTATTTCCTCTTCATTTGTTCGGTCTGCTGGGTTTTTACCTTGCTCCTTTAGCTGCTGTGTGTTTCTCTGTCTTCTTATTTTGCTTAAGTTACTGTGTTTTGGGTCTCCGTTTTGCAGGCTGCAGGTTTGTAGTTCCCATTGTTTTTGGTGTCTTCCCCCAGTGGCTAAGGTTGGTTTAGTGGGTTGTGTATGCCTCCCGGTGGAGGGGACTGGTGCCTGTGTTCTGGTGGATGAGGCTGGATCTTGTCTTTCTGGTGGGCAGGACTGCATCTGGTCATGTGTTTTGGGGTGTCTGTGACCTTATTATGATTATTATGATTTTAGGCAGCCTCTTCATTAATGGGTGGGGTTGTGTTCCTGTCTTGCTAGTTGATTGGCATAGGGTGTCCAGCACTGTAGCTTGCTGGTTGTTAAGTGGAGCTGGATCTTAGCGTTGAGATGGAGACCTCTGGGAGAGCTTTTGCCATTTGATATTACATGGAGCCGGGAGGTCTCTGGCGGACCAATGTCCTGAACTTGGCTCTCCCACCTCAGAGGCACAGGCCTGACACCTGGCTGGAGCACCAAGACCCTGTCAGCCACACGGCCCCTACTATCCTATAAAAATTGTAAATCAGGGGAATTCCCTGCTGGTCCAGTTGTTAAGACCCTGTGCTGCAACTGCAGGGAGTGTGGGTTCTATCCCTGGTTGGGGAACCTGTAGTTTTGGGGCAGTCGTTCAGGCGACAACCCCATCAGCTCCCATCCAGCCTCCCTCTTTCATCTTCTCCGACTTGTGGGCTAGGTAGTTTAATATTGTGACGAAGGGCACAAGCTTCTTTTGCAGATCGCCTGAGTTATCAATGTTAGGTGACTGGATGATTGGAGGCTGCTGGTTTTGGAGGATCTCCTGCAGAGGCGGGGGCTGCAGGGCCTCAGTCTGGGGACAAGGACACTGGTGTCTTTCTTATTTCTTCATGGAAAATAATTTTGGAGGGTATTTTTCCTCTCCCTTAGAAACACCAGAAAGACTTTCAGAAAAGAAGTACTTTAGATTTATCAGATCTTTCAGACCAGATGCTGCTTTTCTGCTTTTGATTCCAAAATATGCTGTTTCTGCAGCTGGGAAGCACATGACAAGTAAAAGAAAGGACTCCTGAAAGCCTGTTTATTCATCCAGTAAATGTGAACAGCTCAAATATTAGCCTAAGGAATACCCAAAAGGTAGCATCAGAGGGGCAGGCGAAGCTGGTGATTTCATCATCTTGGCAGCTACATATTTGGGTGTAAAGACTGATGATAAACTTTTTGTTGTCTCATAGGCCAGTATTCTCAAATTTTAATGTGCACATAAATCACTTGGGGGTCTTATTAAAATACAGCTTCAGATTCAGTAGGTCTGGCCTGGGGCTGAGATTCTATAGTCCTAACTATCTCTTGGGTAGTGCCCATCCGATTAGTTCCCAGACTACACTTTGAGTAGCAAATTTCCCATTCTAACAGAGGCCTGGGGAAGGCAGTTTTCTTGAGTGGCTGGTAGGGACACCCTCAGATAACCCAGAAATGACAGTAGGAAAAAAAGACTGTTTAATGAACTAAAAGAACATGGCACAAGATAAACCGCAAGGTTAGAGTACATGAAATAATATTCCGTTAATTATGAAAAGTATACACAGAATACATAAGAAGCAGATTGTAAGAAAGGCAATCCGTGAGCAGGTCAGCCATTCTCCCCTTGTCTGTCATTTCCTCTGTAGAGATTACATGAGGAGGAGGGTGGAGCATTTCCATTGGGATAAAATTCTGCTGAGATGTACTTAAACAGCAATTACTGTGTACTCAGAGTAAAAAGCAATTTAAACCAGGTGATGAGGAGAATGTAGAATTCATTAGCCTTCTGCCCACAGCCCCTCTACGAGAAAAAATCTGATTGCTTACAAAAATTGATTTAAAAAATAGCAGGTGGTGATACTTTTAGGTGCATATTTACAAAGCTACCCCAAACATACCACCCTGCCATGAAAGAGTTTCTATTTTTTCTCCAAAGAATTAACGTAAACTCAAAAGACTGCCTTGTTCAGGGTCTCTGGGAGGTGAAGTGTGCTACTATGGCTTCTAGGTGAGACTCAGCTCTGTCTTCAGATTACCCCAGGCATCACATCCCCTGAAACACTGATCAGGTCCTGTTCATCAAAGATAACTGCATATACTGGGAGGCTTGGAGGACATGGCTGAAAATACAACAAAATCACGCCAGCTACAGTATCATGAAGTTTCCGAGTCACTGCAGAACTCAGAATAAAATGAAATTACCAGGGTAGAACATGTTTAAAACACGCACAAAATGACTCTGGATTTTAACATAATATTCCCTAAGGAGAAAAAAAAACATAGATTGTGACCAAGACTAATCATGCAGCTTTTCCTCTAATTTCCTGTAGTAGAAGTTAAAAGCCAAGAACTGTTACTGAACTTGCATCCTCCGAATTCACAGATGAGCCAAACCCTCCTTGACTCATTCCTGTCCTAACCCCAAGAGACCTCCAAAGCGCAGGGCTGAGCCTCTAATGCCTGATGTGCCTCTGCGTAGAGCTTGGAGCTTTAATTTCCCTTCTGGTCTTTGTTGACCATGGAAACACCATGAATTGTTGCTTTATCTCATATTTTGGTACTCCGTTATTGCTATTGTACATTTTATTTTATTTTGTTTTGCAGTTTAGAAATGTTTTAATTTTAGGAAGGCAATGCTGTTGTGCAATGCAATTAGAGATATTCTGCCAAGATAAATAAATATCCTTCATACAAGTAACTGTCTTTCCAGATATCCCACAGTCATCCTTTGCAGGTTTTAAATCACGTTCATTCTCAAGGAAACTTTCAAAATAATTTATTCACTCATATTTCTCAGTAAGTTTCCCTTGAATCCCTGCTCCATATTGGCAGAGAAAGTGTGAAGGGGATGACCTGCACTGCTATTTAAGACCCAAAGAGCACTGTCCAGCATTTCATCCTTTTTTTTTTTTTTTTTTGCGGTACGCGGGCCTCTCACTGCTGTGGCCTCTCCCGTTGCGGAGCACAGGCTCCGGACGCGCAGGCTCAGCGGCCATGGCTCACGGGCCCAGCCGCACCGCGGCATGTGGGATCTTCCCGGACCGGGACATGAACCCGTGTCCCCTGCATCGGCAGGCGGACTCTCAATCACTGCGCCACCAGGGAAGCCCCTATCCATTTTTAATGAATCACGAGGTGGAATTATCTAGGATTATCACACGATTAACTCTGTTGGCTGACTCTGCTTAGATACCCAGAAACATGGAATGCTCTTCATGTGAATGGTCCTGCTTTCTTCCCTATGCCTCTAGAGACCAGTCAGAGGTTAGCAATTCCCTGGGAGAATTGTCAGCTATGTGTTTTTGCCTTGTATTTGGTTATGGCTTTTTTCTCCATTCTCTAAATGTTTCCTGTTTAAAAGTACCTAACTTTCTTTGCAAGAAATTCGGTTTCCCTGACCTTCTCTCTCTCTCTCTCTCTTTTTTTTTTCTGTTTCTCATGGTCCTTGAAATGAAAATGTTTTCTTGAGTTTCCTTATTTGTACTTGGGCAGCGTACTCAATGACTCACGAGAATCGCTGGCGACCTGTGGTCCTCTCTGTTGAAGAGAATGCACATTTTGCAATCTGGCCTCTAAACATAGGGGTAGATTTAAAAATGAAGACATAAATGGTTAATTATCTCCAGCATGGTGTCAAACATTCCTTTAAAGTTAAACCTTGATTTTTAATCTTCCGCTTTGGTCTAATGGATGAGTTTGCCTTTATGAATGCAATACTGTTTCTTTAAAGGCTGACCTCAAGTCAAATATTTCTTCTTGAAGACTCTCTACTTCGCGCGGTTATTGCTCATAGGAACCAACACTCCTAATGATGATATTTTTGTTGCCTTCAAATTCTGGGTTAACTTTTTTAAATTTTCTCCTAAAATTGTGAATGTGGTTGTGACTGCCTCTTTACTACCGTTTGAATATTATTTCCTTATTGGTATTCTATGAAAGTTGTGTATGGTTACGGCCACTTCATCTGGTACCTCTCTTATAGACTGGAAATCTTTCAAATGGTTCTTTGCATGTCATGATCAAACATATTATTATTATAGTCTCAGGACCAAATCTCTCATCCTCTCATATGTGTATGACTCAAGTGTTTGATTTCCCAGTTTAGTGCTGCCTGGTTTAGGGTGGATGTAGTTACTGCATTCAGTAATTGCTCTTTGAATATAAATTTACTTGGCAGAAAGCAGCCCAGAATTCTCCTGTTAACACGGCTCTGACTTGTGTCTTAGTCCTTTTGTGTTTCCAAAGGAGTCTATTAATTCTACCAAACAACCCACCATCTGACTGAAAAAAAAAATCTGTCAAACTAGCTACTTGATTAAGCCATTAGATTGAGATTACATTACATTGTATATTCCGGATTCCAGGCATATTAGCATGTAGATCACATTCTTGTTTCTAGGTTATTACTAGTTTGATGGAATATGTTCTTATAGTGGCCCATGCCATGTGTTTGAAATGTGGCTAGGATCTATAGGATAAACAGATATAACTCGGGTAATACACCTACAAAACTCCAACTTAATATGCTGATAATGAATAGATTATAGTATGGCGTTGAAGGATGGGAAGCAGAGAAGCTGAGATCTGTCCCAGCTTTGTTGCAACACATCTCTTTTAACTCATCTGGGCTTGAGTTTTCTCATCTGTACAATGAAGGGATTGGACTATAGCTTCTTCTGTCTCTGAAAAGTTAAGACTCTACCCTCCAATGGAGATCAGCTGCCCCTCCTTGACTTTGGAAGATAGTGTAGACCTTTAAAGGATCCTTGTTGAGATTTCTATGTCTTTTTATCTTTGGTTTCAGAATATAGTTTTATTCAATCTTATGGCAGAAAACATTTTTTTTAAGTGAAATGAACTACCAATCGCCACGAAACAGGGAATACATGATTAATTTGGTGGAATGACATTAACACATTTAGGTTGCTTTGTTCTTCATTATTTTATTCAACAATTAGCTCATAAGACTGCTAAGAGCCTGTGCACCACACAGACACTAACAGTCTCTCTCCAGGTTCTGGTTCCAGGTGAGAGAGAGATCTCCCACCATGAACAAGTTAATCTCTGTGGCCCATTAGGGAGGTGATGGCTTGGGGAACCGTTCGCCTATTGAGTGCACATATCTGGAAAATTCTCCTGGCAGAACAAGCATACTGCTCTCAATTTTTCATCCACATCAGTGAGATGTGAGGAGTGGCTCTTTAGCAAGACGCGACCACACAATAACGTAACAAAACCAGCTAACGGCACTTCATTTATTATAGGGCTAAATGCTCATTATTGTTTGTAAAGGATGAATTCATAACCTCTGCAGAGTTATAGTTTATACATGGTTGATTTCCATTTACAAAGAGAGAAAGTCATTGTTTTCTCTAAATGTCAAGCTTTGACTTACAAAACTCCCGTTTTCTTTTAGGTTGGGGGGTGTGTGTGTGTGTTCAAGAAAATGTTTAGCAACTAGATAGGGGAGGAGGGAAATAAAACTTGAAATGTAGTAGGGAAAGCACATTTCAAAAATTCTAAACAAACAAACAAAACCCCCAAAACTGAGGGGGTTTCGTGGAAGGTCTTAACAGAAAAGACCCTCACCATACACTTCTTTTTTAATGTGCTTCCTCCAGGAGCAGAAGGAACTGGAAAAACTGGATTTTTTCCAACAGGAGTGTGAATCTGGAAATTCTTAAACAAAAATTTGTATAATTTCATGCTGCAAAGAGGCACTCTGCTTATGCAATTGAAATAAAAAATAAAGTGCCTACCTGGGTGTTTCCAGAGTAACTGTAAGCAAATAAGACTAATTAGAAGCCTTCACAGTCTCTAATTAAAAGCTAGGAAATAACTCACTCTGCGATACAAGAATCCCTGGATGTTTGGAAGAGTCACTTCCCCAAGGCCAAAGTCCCTGTTGCATGGAGCATACCATTTTAGAAGCAGGGGATCCAGAGCTTGGTACCCATGGATCTAGCCCTGAAATACACATTTGGGACAATGAGTACAGGAAATAGGGAGGGGCAATATTTTAGTACCAGTTGTACTTGGAAAATATCATTTAAAAAGAATGGGAGCTCCCATGGACAAGCAGAGAAGCACTTTCAGTTGAAGTGAGAGGGAAAATTGAGGCACTTTGCTTAAGCTTTGGGGACTTTTAAACACTTAACTTTTTCATGCCCCATGGCCAGATCCTTCTTTGGAATAAAGTTATTATTGGGTGTGGGAGAGAGTGTGAAATCGAGAAAGGAGAGGTGCATGCAATGGGGAAGGGAGGGAGCAGGAAAGTTCACTTTGCTGAATAAAGAATCTTTTAAAATATAGGTCTGCCACATTCTCTCCCCAATCAGTTTGACCGAAAAGCAGAAATACTACTCTCTGAAACACAGTTCATTTGCAATTTTCCATCACAATATAATGTGGAAAAAATAAGGCTACCTATCAACGTAAGCATATCTGGGGTGAATCTTAGGCAAAAAATGTGGACCTGCAATAATTCAGATGGTATTTTCTTTCAGTCAGTTTCAAAAATTATGGCTCCATATATTTCCAAAAGTTTCAGCATTTTCTTGTATCTCCTTACAGTCAGGCATTCAGAGGTACGTGTTGGTTTTAATAGCTTTGGTAGAAACATGCTGAAATAGGAATGGATATAAAACCCTTTGTCTTTAGGCTAATTTGGTGTGGATTTATAAGGCCTGAGTAAACTGGTAAATTAGTAAATTTCTTAAAATAATACCAATGAATGTAAGACACATAGTAGAACAGCAGATTCAGAAAGAAAAATAGGTTAGTATTGTATTCCCATGTTTTGTAAAAGACATCAAGTAAGGCCACCAATACAGGAACCGAGTTCTTTTTTTGTTTTTCCTGCGATGATTTCCTATCAGCTTCATGTTCTTGGAGGGGGCGATGAAAAAATGCGAGATGGCCTTTGACTTTGTTTCCTACGTGGTCAGCAGTGGCACTGGCTGGAATCCGGGCTCAGCATTCTCGTAGAGTGTGCAAAGTGGATGCTTCTGGCTGGTAGGGAGGATGTGGCAGTTAGCTGATAGTGTGCCGTGTTTGGGAGGGCTCACAGGGCGGGGGAGCAAGCCTCGGTGTCAGAGACTTCCTCTCTGGTCATGCCCTCCTTTTGGCTTGAGCTGGGTCTCAGAGGTTGGCTGCCATTCTTACCCTTAGATGGGGTGGAGGTGGGTCTCAAGCTACCTCAGATAATTAAACAGCAGCTGTGACACTTGGAGCAGTGTTTCTTCTTTTTCTTGGGATGGAAAATGGTGAGGATCGCTTCATCAAAAACGGCTTTGAGACCTTTCTGAGTCAGGGCCGAGCATTCCAAGTAGCACTGTGCTCCAATCTTAAACACAAAAGAGAGAAAGGCATGAGAGGAGAAAAAGAGAGAAAAGCACAGTGGTGTCTGCCCTCTGCGCAGCCAACTGCTGCTGCTTGTCTCACAAACAGCCTGGGGGACGGTTTGGATCATGTCTTTTTCTTCTGCATTTCAATTTGCATCTGCTATCCTGATTTTTGGTATTTTTATATTTTTTGCTTTCTGATATTAACAATAAATGATTGTGGAGTGCTTTTGATAAGCAGCAAATTCTGAAAGTGATCCATAACCATTTATTCATAAATATAAGAATATAAATAATATAAAAATTGAGAGGATTCAAACCAGTGATATGGTTTAAATATATATTGTGAACAACAGGGTACATGATGTTGTTTTTAGTACCTCATTTGTATGCAGAACATGTAAATCTGGTGCGAGTGAAACATATTCCCTTCTGTATATAGTAGGGCAGGGTGTCAACTTGGTTAATAAAGCACATAGAAAGAGAGTGGGTGATACGGTTTTATAGGTCATTCTTGATTAAAATGCTCTTCTGACAAAAGGTGTCTCTCGGCAAAGTAATATCTGATTGGTCCTATTATTCAGTTTTAAGATACATTAAAAGGCATATTTTTAAGCAGTTAAACTCCAAAACACTAAAAATAAAAATCATAAAATGCATTTACTGACACAGACACCCTCCTTATCAGTATACAGTCTATGTGTATTTAAATGAGGAAATATTTTGTGCTTGCTTAGGGCTTTGTTTCAAAGCTTTTGATGACTTCATATTATGATGTATTTGATAATCACAAGATCCCTATGAGAAATATAAAAATTCAGGCCAGAGCCATAGATTCTCATTAAAAAAATTGCAGGGTAGAGCAGACCAGAAGTTGGCAATCAACTTCATGAGATAATTCATGTGAGGGAGACCCGGGGTTTTAATTGCTCCCAAGCTCAATATGAGCTAACAGTTTGATGTGGACCTTTTAATATTAAGGATATCTGGAGAAATGCTTCTATTATATGCTTTATATTATAGGAATAACTTTGAAAAATTAAAGTGTATTCAGAAGAGGATGGCTGGATGGTGAGCTCCTGGAAACCAACAACAGATAAATGACTAAAACAGGGTAACAAAATCACATGCCGATTAGGGCCAGTAGCTTATGTAACTGAGCAAAGCAGGGCTGGTGCCAGACAACAGGGAGAGGTAGAGTCTGTGGTGGCCTGTGAAGTAAACACCCCCTCCAGAGCTGGTAGTCTACGCGGCTTAGGCAACTGTTGCCAGGCAGGCACGTTGGTTCATCCTTGCCATCTTTGTATTTTTCAAGAGGACTTGGACATTTGGATTTTAGTTAATATTTACCAATTGAAAAACACTCTATGGGTCAAGCAAGATGCTGATGTGGGATGTCTTTGGCAGCAACCAGCCAGTTTGCAATGTGTGGATTAAAGGGACTGGTGACTTAGCTTAGAATAGAGTGGGAACAGCCCCAGAAGGTGAAATGTATTGTTTAAGGACATCCAACTAGAAAGTAAATGATCTAGACCTAGAATCTGTGTCACTTGATGTGTGTTCTTTTCCTAGTTCCATGATGGAAACTGTGACGCTCGTCACTCAACACTGCAAGAAGCTGGTCAAGCTGACAGTTAATGAAATGAAGCTGCCCACTTGTTTGAAAGTCCACAGATAAGAAAGCTAAGCATGAGGTAAAACTCTTCTGGTGGCATCCAGATATTATGCACTTGCTTTTTTCCTGTATGGTTAATGGTTACTGTATGAGCCAAAGGAAAATACTCAAAGAAAAGATGTTAGATATTGATAACTTATTTTATGGTTTCATTTTGACCATGGTCTGGATTAGAATATGGCTTTTTTATATAATTAAAAACAATTGAATGCAAGAGAGGGATAAAGGATAGAGAAATTTTTCCTAATAATGTTCTGAAATGTCATCTGTTACATTTTGGGATTGTGTTCAGTATTCGATACGAACACATGTGAAAAGCACACTAATCTAGTGAATGTGTCAACTGAATGAGTGCTTGTCATGTGCTGGCTCTTGTCAGTCATCTTGAAAAAATACACAGAAAGCACTGTGGGGCTGTTCTATCTAGAATACCTCCCCACTAATGATCACAGCCTCAGTTGATTCTGGAAATTACAGGAGAGCTGGGCTGATCTGGGCTCACACGTGGAGTTCTGGACTGTCTGGTCCTGCAAGATGGGCGAGCACACTCTCTCCTCCTCCTGTCCCCTCTCCCCACCCCCTCACTCCCCCACCCCACCTCGGCCTCCCCCTCCCCCGCCCTCTCCCTCCACCCCACAGTGCTGCTGACAGCGTGTCAGAGTTTGTCTTTTGATGGTGCAGGAGGAGTCCAAACTTGTCTTTCCCAATTCAGACATTTCTGAAGATAATGAAACAGCAGAGCAAGGCATTATTGTGTAGCTGGGTTAATATAACATTATTTTGTACTGATAGTTCCAGGAAAAGTAGCAAACAGATTTTGGGTGTGATTTGGGAAATATGTGTGAGAACCAGAACCCAGTTGTGAGGTGAGTATTGTTAACCATGGTGCAAGGGCTCTGAGGGTCAGAGAGGAGAATTTATTCAGGTTCAGGGAAAAGGCACAGCCATGTTATAGGGACTGCTGAAGAAAAAATGTGTGCCTTCAAAGATGCAAAATGGAAAACCATCCCAAGGAAATACAGCCTCTCTTACAGCAGCAACTTCATCTGCCTTTTGGAGCGAACTGATCTACACAGTCAAATATTTAGAACACATCTGTATGCGCTCAGGATTCACAGATCTTTGTTTAGATACACATGCTAGCAGTCTGGGACATGCTTTACCAAAATGATATGTTTTCAAGAACAAACTGGAGATTGAGAAATGTAAACTGAGAGAACACTTCCCTGCTGATTTTATAATAGCTAAAACTTATTGTCTCAAATGCTGGGAAATTTTTCAGAGGTGTAGAGAACATTTTGAGTCCGACAAGAAGAAATTAGAAAACAGGCAAACAAATTCACAATGACCAATCAAGTGGAAGAAAACCTAGTATTTCTTCCAGATGGTCCTCACGGAGGTGGGACACGTTCTAGAACAAGATAAGGTGTAACTGGAAAGAGTAAAGGTGGAGAGGTCTTCCCAGCTGCAGACGTGTCTGAGAGGACACAGTTTCAACAACTCTAGCTTGCTGAGCTAGATCTCATGGTACATTGGCTCATTCAATCAGGAGGTAAGTCTATCACCATTCTCCTTTGCAGCTCGGATAACTGATGTCCAGAGAGGTTAGGTAAACTCTCTAAGTCCTCACAACTAAGAAAATGGCAGAGGTTTGAATTTGTCTGTCTCTTGAGCCAGAGTCTTAACCATTCTGTTGTACTCTCTCTAGCAAGTGTAAAGAAATATGTTTGAAAGAGCAAAACTAATGAACAAATGGAGATGCTGTTATGGGCTGAGTGACGGTAGTGAGAGAAGCAGAGAAGGAAAAGTAAGGCAGTTCCTGTAAATGGAGAGAAGACATGTCAGTAGAATGAACAGAGTGGGCTTGTATCTTAAGGAATGGCTAGTAGCAGAGAAGTTCCTTATTTCTTATTCAAGAACTAGGAAGGGTACACGCAGCGAGAGGGCAACTTGAGAGCCAGGCAAAGGAAAAGGAGCCAAATAGCTTGTGAGAGAATTTCCATCTCAACAAATCAACATTATGACCAAATTGCTGAAAGAGGAGAAGGGTTTCCAGGCTGCATGCATTTGCTGCTGATGTTTTTTTCAAGAACTGGCAGAATTTGCCAATCCAAGGGTGGATAATGTGAGTGCACTGCTTGAGTGTAGGTTATTATGGAGTGGTGGGGACTGTGGCTTACTGAAGGGTATATACGTTGTTTAAAAGACTGTTGAAAAGTTGCAGTTGATGAGGAAATGCTGGATAGTGCTGCCGGATGTACTGTTTTTTTTTTTTTTAAAGAAGCTAGAAATGTGTACATTTACATAAAGTTTCCAAATTGTTCAATGTTGACCACTAAATCACATCAAAAATACCTGTGTGTGTTGATCAAAACATGTGTGGGTGAAATTTGGCCCGTTACTTGCATGTATTGGTCTCCTTATCTGGAATTCCGTCTCCCCTAACTTTGTCCACTTGACAAACCTGTTCCTATCCTGTAAACCTGGCTCAGTTCTCAACTACTCCAAGAAATCGTCTCTGAGCCCTCCTCCCCTGAATGTGTCCATCACTCACTCCTCTCTGTTACCTCAGCCCTTTGCGCACCTTTCTGTTGTATTTGTTCAGTTGGTGTACTTTTGTTTGTCTGTCTCTCTCATCTTCTGGCCTGTGGGTCTCTTGAGGGCAGGGGCTATCTGTCTCTCACCTCTGTAGCCCAGACCCCAGCGGTGAAGTGACTGATTTCTAATGACCATGGGAGAAAGAGGAAATGGCCGGCACACAAAACAAGGAAGGTAGTGGTGACTCTTGCAGTCATGGGGAGGGTACTAAAGACTCCATGAGCATTGATGACAGGATTTTTGCGGCAGTTTTGCTGCTTTTTGGTGCAAGTTAAAAATCCAGGGGGAAACAGGTGCTAAGACAAAGAGTGAGAACAGCAATAAAAAAGGCACAGGGTGGGCTTCCCTGGTGGCGCAGTGGTTGAGAGTCCGCCTGCCGATGCAGGGGAAACGGGTTCGTGGCCCGGTCCGGGAAGATCTCACATGCTGCGGAGCGGCTGGGCCCGTGAGCCATGGCCGCTGAGCCTGCGCATCCGGAGCCTGTGCTCCGCAACGGGAGAGGCCACAACAGTGAGAGGCCCGCGTACCGCAAAAAAAAAAAATAAATAAATAAATAAAAAAGGCACAGGGTGAAGAAGAGGGCAGGAGAGGCCCAAAAGAGGCCAAAGACCAAAAAAAGGAAAGATGGTCATGTGCTTTATCAAGAAATACCTTAGGAAGTCTGAGCTTAGAAAATCATGTTTAGGTTGTATCCAATGGAATTGGGAAAGAGAATGCACAAAAGTATCACCTTAGAGCTAAAGTGACACATATTAGGTATCAGTTATTGCCAAATAAGTCCAGCAGCAGTATGGACATACACAAATGAGAAAAGCATGGGAAAAGTAGGCTGAAGATTAAAAAATACAATAATGAAGAGGGAGGATAAAACAAGTAAAGGGATAACAATGAATATTTATTATAAATTGATATAAAACATTTACGTAAATGTAGTTGACTTTGGAGTGTAAAGAACTGGAAATATGTATAATATGAAAATGTCCTTTATAAATAAAATGTCCTTTGAGACCAAAAAGAGATGATAGATAAAAAATGTTTTGGAAATTGAAAAGTACTGAACAAAAAGATATAAAAAATCTGAACTTGCAAAGCCTTTAAGCTATGGGGAGAACATACACATAAAAATACGGGGCTTCAGTCTATAAACAAAGAAGCCCCAAACCTAAGGGTTTCTTTTCAGATTGTAGGAGGGAAGCAGAAGAGCATGGTGGTTAAAGCACAGTTTCATATCCTGGCTCTGCCACTTTCAAGCGGTGTGACTTTAGCCTCTCTGAGCCTCAGTTTCCTCTAGGAAAGTGGAGGTAATAATATATACACCTCAGGGGGTTGCTGTGAGGATTAATTAAGACAAAGCATGTAAAGCGCTTGGCATGAGACCCAGCCCACTGCAAACACACCATAAATGTTAGCTGTTATTATAAACTACTTGACAGGAAAGTCAGGGAGCAGAGAAACTTAAAGCATCTCTATAATTACATGAATTGTGATGAAACAGGTTAAACTCTTGCTTGGTTTTCTTCTAAATTGGATTTTGTAAGCTAAACATGATTCTCTCAGTATCTGAGAGCAGTTGCTAGGAGAAACTGGCAAAAGGCAACGAAGTGGTGAACTCAGCCATTGTTCCTAAAATAAATATGAAATGGGATGGGAGGCTTTGGAACAACTTCTCAGAGGGAAGAAACGACTTCCCAAATGAGAAGTCAATCTAGGACACTGACAGGATGGTGGTGAGAGAGAGGCCAGAAGCAAGAGACACAGAAAACAAGCTCCTGCAGAAAGGAGGCCTCCGGGACCTCCTTTTTGTGAAAAATGCCTAGTTGGGAATCATATACAATCATTTATGGAGCTATATATTTATGTACCTTAGGGAGAGAATGGAAGCTGGATGCGTGAAGAAAAGGTAGAAGAACCTGTAGATGTATGCCCATCTTATAGGAGGAAAAACAATGGTTGGAGGAGAGATTACACAAGGTCAGGTGCATGGGGATGACGTCCACAGAGCTGGCTTAGAGTTGTTTTATTGTGTTATTATCAGCTGTATGAATCAAACGTGTTCATCTCCCTAAGATTCTGTTCCCTCACCTGTAAGAGGAGACCAGGACTGTGTGCCTAAGAGGGTGAGCATGAGGCTGAAATAGACAGAGCTTGTAAAGTGCTTAGTGAGAACGCAATGGATGGCTCACACTGCTGGTTCTGACGTTACTATCCATAGAAGTAGGAAGCGTTAACTTTATCAAATATTTGTAAGGTGTTCTCATATATTGCATCCATAAAACATAACTTTAACCCATTTCTATTCGAGTGTATCACTTAATTTTGTTGCCTATAAGAAAGTTTTAATAAGAGAAATGCATGCATTTTTATTCACAAAGAATTGGTAGTTAATGTTATTCTTGACCTATTTAAAAGAGGGACCCCTAACTCTGCCCCAGGGCATACATTTGCAGGGTTAGTTACTTTAGAAAGTGAAAGAGAAATTTCTGAAACCTCTGGCAGGGCTTGATGGGTTTGTGACTGAATCAATGAGGAGGTTATGGGAATATTATTTATAAACCTCCTCTTGCATATGGTGCCTTATCCTCTTATGTGCATTTTAGTGTCTGCCTTTGTACACATCTTGGTGGTAAATGGGAGACAAAGACTTGGTCTGAATCATTTGCCCAACAAAATCACTGTTAAGCTCTTAGGAATGAAGAACGGTCTGCGGAAATGGTTCCAGCTGTGAGCAAGTAGCTATTATCTGTCGAACAGCCACTTGGATTCTCCAACTAGTTACCTTTTGGTCTGTGTTACTCTTTTAAGATGCTGTTTGTGACATAATCCAGCCTCTCTAAGTGGCTGTTCATTATAGGGTGAGAAATACTGAACAAATATAACCCTGCCAGATGCAAATCGAAGTCTCTCCCAGGAAAATCACAAAATGCCTTTTATGAAGTCATTTAAATGAGTCACACAGATAGTAAGCAATGAAATTTACAAATATGTATCTAATGATTCCCATTATTCATACTTAATATGGCAAATGGATAATTTTAGAGGTTGCTAAATCAGATGATAAGTGCTTCAGCTGTTTAAATTCACCAAATTTCTTAATGAAAAACAGACAGTGCTGGCTGACAAGAATGCTAACCAAATGGTCCCTTCCAGCCTGACTAGAATAGAGGGGAGAGTATAAAGCAGAGAGATGACTCTGAACACATTGTATTTTAAAGCAAAAGCCGATGTCGTTCTTCCATTCCAAAGCATACGCAAACTCTTCTCTCAGCATCCATTTAAAATGAAATTCAAATCGGTACCGCTTTTGCAAGCTTCACACCATGCTCATAAGTGAGAGGTTTCTCTTTCATATACAGCAAACGGGCCAAGGTTTTAGGGTCATCTCGGAGATCAATCTGGCAAAAAACACACATGTGATACACGTATTTATTTTTTCAGGCCTCACCAGATGTTTAAAACTGTCACATAATAGAGATGTTTTTCCCCTTGACACCTGTGAATTTTCTTTAAGGAGGCACATACACGTGGCCATGTTATGTCTAAAAATTAGAGTGAGTTCTTTGTAAATGTATACACCAGGCTTTCCTTATCGTTTCCCCTTCAAAGCTATTACCCTGGGAGCTGATTCGAATGATTCTGTAGCTGTTTCAAATGTTTTTGAAATTTCCTATTTATTTCTAGGTCCCACTTATAGGATATACAAAATAATCAATCAGTCTTACTACTGTACGGTGATGCCTCATTTGATCCCTGGTTATACTACTCATTCTCTAATAGTTTATTTCCTGGCTCTGAAAAAAATATATATATATATTTATATATATATATATATTTTTTTTTTTTGGCAGGGGGACAGTTTCCAAACCCAATCTTCACCCTCAAAGGGATGAAGATTTGCCACCTGTGAGGATATTCTAACAAATGTGTTGAAGGCAAGTCCTAAAAAGGGCTTGCTCAAGGAATAAGCATTAATCTTTTCAAAGGCAGAACTACTTCGAAAATAGCATCTGTGTTTGGATTAGGGTTGATAATTTAATTAAATATCTAAGTTGCTTTAAAATCTCACTGTGTGTGTGAACCCATGCATACATACATGGGTGTAAATGTGGGCACATAAAGGCTTGTGTAAAGGAAAAATAATATATTCATATATTAGGGTCCCGTAAGCACATTTCTCAGCTTTACTAATTTGTGTGTGTGGGCATTTTTTTTTTGGCCTTAATTTTTCAACTTAGTGCCCACCAGTTATAAAAAGGATTCAAATCATACAAAGATGTTTACATGTCCCATCACATATTTTCCCACCAAATGGTCAAACACTATCATCTGGAGTTAAGGCAAAAGATTTCATTTAAACAAACTAATAATGATCTTTCAGAGCAGAAGCATGAATTGTATTCTGACTTATGGATGTATTCATTATCTGTCCATACACTCTCTAGGAAATGTTTTCCTTTCTTTTACTTTTTAAAAAATTTCTCTTTTGTGAAGCACAATGTAAAATGAGAAATAGAAAGCAGCAGCATATGAAACAGATAATAAAGCTCTTTGGTATCATTACATTTCCATATGTCTTTGGGATAGTAATTTGGGTTTTAACATAGCAAAGAACAAAATCTATTTAAAACTATAAAAAGCTGGAACAATCTTTAACGCATTTGTGCAACTGGCTTACTGCTGGAGATTCAAACTATGGAAATTTATTAGCTTTCAAAACACTCTAAAGGCTTTTACAATCACAGCTTTATCTGGTATATATCTGTTTTAATGTTTTTTTTAAGATCTGAGAGATCGGGGGCTTAAAGGGAATAGAGAGCAATGAATTTCTGTCTTCCTTTTCGAGGGCTGTTCCTGAAGAGTTTTTGTCATAATGAGCCAGTTCTGATTGCTGCAGTCATTTTGACATTCACACCTATTTTGTGACTTTCAAACAATAATGGGTTTTAGATATAAAAAATATTAGATAATAAGTGTAATTGACATCTGCACCTCATTCCTCTGGCTCAGGACTGGAGAAGGCTGTCTATTTAAAAAATTACTTTGTTATTTAAAAGCAAAAAGCGGAGAGATTAATTTTTAAAGGCCTCATCAAAGCTTCCTGTTTCATATTAAATAGCTTTACTGTCTTTTCAACCATGGGCTAAATAATCATTCAGTTCTTAATAAAGGCTGTTCATAGGATTAATGTATCTGAGACACTCTTCTATAGTGTTTGATAGAATAGGATGTTCAGGAGTTGTGAAAGGGTCTTTTCTTTTTCACAAACCCTCCACCGACCGACCCTCCCTGCCATGCCCTCCTTCGAACCTGGGTCCCTATGAGGACGTAAGGCACGTGAGGCATGCAGTCCTTCAGCTCCGGGACCCACTCCTCCTGGACGTTGTGATAAGAGGCAGGATTTACGACGGAGAAGCAGATCAAAAACACATCCGTGTTGGGGTAGGAGAGCGGCCTCAGCTGGTTGTAATCCTCCTGCGGGAAGAGCAAAGAGTTTGTGCTTTTGTACAGTCGGGGTGAGGTGTGGCCACGTGGTTCCAGGGAGTGCCTCGGGAAAGATTCCACCACCGTGCCCTTCGACCCCATTCCTTCCCTGACCCTGGAATCTGGTGGTTCCCTATATTACAAGAAGTAAAGGAGCCATCAATCCGGAAAACACCTGTTTGTTCTGTATAAAGATTATGAATTGCCTCCGTTTAAGATGAACTAAAAAAAAAAAACCTAAAAAAAGTTTTAAAAATAGCTTTAGTGAGGTAATTTACATACCGTGAAGTTCATCCATTTAATGTGTATAACTCAGTAAGAATTAGTGCAATTCTGTCCCTTAGGAATTGTGTTGTATTGAATATGGATTTAAATTAGTGGGCCATTGGCCAAGGCACAGAAATTCTCTCCTTATATAATTGAAAAAATTGCATTGAAATTTAAGTTAGAATAAGCTAACTCGAATGCAAAGCAGAGTTGTTGCCAAATCATACACCACAATATTTGAATAAATATATTGTCTGAGGGTTTAGAGCTAAGAATTTGGGGATTTGTTTCTAAAGCTACCTAAAAGCCATACTGTGGCCTAATAAATAAAATGCCAGATTAATGACTTTTCCCCAAAGACTTTTCAGACCAGAATATGCTCTAGTTGAAGAGCTCCTGTTTGCATAAGATGTTTATGTATATGCTGTTTTAGTGGGAGACGACAGAGACAAAGAAAAACATTGGATCATCTCAACTTTGGGAAAATGTCAGCAAGTACCTTTTATTGTATGTAAAATGTTTTAGGAGGTTCCAAGGTAAAATCTATTTCATTAGAAGGTTTAATCTATTTTCATAGAATTTGGTAACACATAAGCCCAAAGTAACTTTATGTGTGTGTATACTTTACATGTATATACTATGTATACACACACGTTCTCACATACCACAATATGACAAAATGTTCGTACACACTATGTGTAATTTATATACACATACACTACATACAGGCACACATACAAACATAGGTGCAATCAAATCTATATGTTCACACTTACACACGTGTACATAGACATGGGCAACATATCAATTCATTTATTAGGGTCTGTCCTTACTACTCTTCCTAACACTTAAAAAAGTTACAAAATTTATATATGCTCTTTGCAAAAATTCAAACTTTACGGAAGTACATAGGGTAGAAGTAAAACTTTGTTCCCATCCTGCACTTGATCTCTAAGAGTTTTTCCTCTCTTCCCATAGGAAGCAGCTATGTAACAGTATCCTTCTGAACTTTTAATATTTATTTACGTATATAACATACACATGTTTATTTAAAAAAGAAATCGATTATATAGCTCATATTGTTGTGACACTTGTCTTTTTCAACTTAATAGGTCATGGATATTTAAAAATATGGACCTCACTATCTGTTGACCCTAATAATGTCTTTATAAAAAGGGGGTGCACACAGCCACATACACGTACGCCCCTTCCAAGGCGAGGAGGCCCCTTGGAATGTCAAGGGTGGTCATCTCTGGCTGGTAGCCGTGCATTCATCTATCATTTACTCAAGGTGCCCAGCACACAGGGACTCAGTATGCATGGCTGGCACTATTACTGCTTTTAATACTAACAAAATCTAAGCAATTTCAATGCAAGCTGGCAAGGATGCTGAAAAATCCTAAAATCCTAAAAAGTGAACTAAAAGAACACACAAAACAATCAGTCATTGTGGTGGAGTACATTGCTTAAAAACTGATTGGGCCAGGCCTGCGATGGCATCTCAGCCAAGTTGTGCCCATGGCTGTGTGTGTGTGTGTGTGTGTGTGTGTGTGCGCGCGCGTGCGCCTGCGTGGCGGGGGTGGGAGTGTGGGAGGGGACAGCTTGTCTCTTGTCAGTGACTCTTCCTCTTTCCACAGCTAGCCCTGAAAGCCAAATCTGTCCCACAGTCTCTCTGCCTCTCTCCTTTCTCTCTGGGACTTTCTCTCTCACAGTAGCTGTGAAGCCCACAGGCCGAGAACTCTCCTTCCCGGCCCATAATCTACAGCTGTTCATGATACCACCTGCTCCCTGCCACTTCATCCTCTCATCTGCATTGTCATAAATGGAGTAGGGGCCGTGTTGGTTTTTTTCTCATGCCTCACTTGTACTCTGTCCGTAGCAAATATTCCATAAATGCTGTTGACCGATTTTGATGACACCCAGTCTGCAGTGACCTGCAGATGAATACATGGTTTTTCTGTCTATCATTTAGTGCAGTAGTTTTCATTAGAATCATCCAGGGAGCTTTAAAAACATCCTAATGCCCTGCTAACCAACTACCTGCCTCTACCTTCCCTACTCTGGGACCAGTGAAATCAGAATCTCTGGAGAGTGGGCTTGGGAATCTGGGTATTCTGATTTCATTGGTCTGAGGTTGGCATGGAGTTGAGAACAACTGATTTACATCATCTTCACTGTCAACAGAGGATGTATCAGGGGCTTATTACTAAGGGCCAGGCACTCTTTCAAGCTCTTACATGCATTATCTAGTTGAATCCTCACACTAGCACTGAAAAGGTGGTACCGTCAACATCTGAGTTTCATAGAAGAGGAAGTTAAGGTTTAGAGATATTCAGCACTGGACCAATGTTACAGAGCTATTAAGCACCAGGATGGGGGTATTTAGCCTGAATCCAGCTCTAGCTCTTAATTGTGACCACACGATTTGCTTCAGCCCGGAATTTTAAGGGACAGATTAAGCATTTTCTTGAAAATTCATTTATTCAGGAACCTTAATATGGGTTCATACTTTACTCAAGGATCTAGGAAAAGAAATGTTAGAGATCATGGGGTGGGTATAGTATCTATTTCTACAGAGCCATAGAGAGGCATATCTCTAGGCCTGCATCTACCAGAAATTACCACCAGATGGCAGCAGACACTGTATATTTAAAACCTCAAAGCTTAAAAAAGCACAAATGAGAGAAATGTCAGAACTAGGTAAGTTGGGTCACAACTAGATAAGCAAATAACTGGTAGTCTGAAAGGATCATGTTTACTTGATTCTTTACCTAGAAGCTGTCAAAGGAATTCTGCTCACATTATGGAAAAGTTAGGAAGACCCCTGGTTGCTGGATTAACTGTAGGTGGGAAGGAGAAAAGTTGGTTTTTCGATAATTTGCCCTCCTGGTAGGTCCAGCTGAGTGACTTCTGACTGTGTCCTTCATTGGGCTTTATCCTGCTCTGTATTCTGGATCTCTCTTCTGTGGAAACCTTAGTCCTGCTGTATAATTCCATTTAAAAAGATTTATTAATTGCCTACTGAATGTCTAGCATACAGCAGTCAGGATGCTATATGAACTATGTAAGGCGAAAAGAACTGGGGAAAAGCTAGTGGGGGAAAAATGAAAATATGGGAAACAATTCGATTTATGTGAAAATGAGACAGGTGAAGTTTCTCTTGCTTTTAGTAAGCTCTCTGATAATAGAATAATGTAGAATAGTTATTTGACTGAATTGGGAAAATACAATTTCAAGGCTGGAAGAGGTCTTAGAGTTCAGTTAGTGCAGTGGCTCCCAGAGTAGGGTCCCGACTCGCAGCACGGGCATCACCTGCGAGCTTGTTAGGGGTGCACATTCCCCGGTGCCACCCAGCCTTCCTGAAGCTGAGGCTCTGGGGGAGGGGTTGCTCCACCTGTGTCCTAACAAGCCCTCCAGGTGACTGTCATAGCTCAAGTCTAGACACTGAATGATTTCATCAGGACTACAGAGCAAACGTACCTCTAAAGAAGGCTCACACCTAGGCTGGTCGGGCTCGTTTCAGTCCCCGTTTGCCACTGGCTGCAGCTATGACACACGGCAGTGGGTTCAAGATTAATAAAAGTAAGTGTCCCCTCAGACTGAGGCCTGGGTGCTGGGAGTTTGGGGGACTTGAATTTGTACCAGCTGATAACTCGGGTGATTTTTTTTTTGCAGTGGGGCACGTTTTGGGTCTTGGTTGGACGCGCACATGTTGAGATGATATAAAGGGGCTCTGAGGATTGGGTCAGTGGTTTATTTTGTATTTGAGGCCCGTTCCAATGTTGAAACTGAGAATGGAAGACTATAAGAGTGACTCAAAGGGGGCTTCAAGGGCTAAAATGGACAAAGAGGCTGGGCAGGGTATGGGGGTGGAGGGAAGGGTGGGATTTGGGCAAGGTAGGCTTTTTTTTTTTTTTTTTTTGGGCCCGGGGCCCTCACTGTTGTGGCCTCTCCCGTTGCGGAGCTCAGGCTCTGGATGTGCAGGCCCAGCAGCCATGGATCATGGGCCCAGCCGCTCCGCGGCATGTGGGATCTTCCCGGACCGGGGCACAAACCCGTGTCCCCTGAATCGGCAGGTGGACTCTCAACCACTGCGCCACCAGGGAAGCCCAGGGTAGGCTTTTGAGTGCTTTGCACCCAACTTCACTCCAAAGGCAGGAGAGTGTTTGGTCTTGAGGCAATCTGGTGTTCTGGGGTAACTATGGGTGATTATCAAACAAGAAAAGTTCAGGGACAGCCTCAGCCTCAGACGGGCCGAAAACCTTGGGCTCGAAACATGCCTGGAACAGCCGCATCAAGATGGCACAGTGGGGAGCAAGTGAAACCATTAGACCAGCCCTTCTCAAACTTTATGCATATTTGAATCACCTGGGGATCTTGTTCAAATGCAGATTCTTATTCAGCAGCGGGCCTGGGGTGAAGTCTGAGAATTTGCATTTGTAACAGGTTTCCAGGTGGTGCTGATACTGCTGGTCCGGGGACCACACTTTGAGAGGCTAGGAGCCTTGCACTGAGCATCCCCTCCCCGCCTCCCCACCCCCATACCTATGTTAAATTGGAAATGGAATTCTGCTTCCAAGCCCTGTTGGTTTAATGGTATTTACCCCAGATTTTCAACACATTCTCACTTTCATATTCTCCCGTAAGTACACTCATATCTGTCAGGCTTGGTTTGGAAAATGTGGACAGCACACGTAGGGCAGGAGTGCAGCCTAGTGTTTAAGAACATGGGCTAGGGAGACATATTCTCTGGGTTCAAATCCAGATGGCCTATTGGGTCAGCCGATAGCAAAGAGGAAGGCTCCTGTCCTTCCAGGTTGCCATTAATGAACCCCAGGTGTACTTGGCCTCCCTGCCTGGTCCTTACGTCTCTCTCTTCAGCCCTTGCGGGGGCAGGGGGCAGGGAGAAGGGGAGGAGAAGGGTTTCAGAATCCAGGACAGGTGAAGACACGTGGTGTGCAGCCCTGGCTGAGTGAGGGGTATAGCTGATGGCCTTCCTGCTTCCCAACTTTCGTGGTCACCGGTGACAGCTGGGCTGCTGTGGTTTCTCAGTGACAGACACCATTCTGTGCTCGGCAGCCAGCAGATGGCCCCCGATCCAGCAGTGCTTGTGTGCAGAGAACTCAGGGGTTTATCCTGCTGAGAAGCCAGGCTCCTGACACCAGGAGATTCTCGTTCCTCCCTGGTACTGCTGCTAACGGCCACTTTTGCAAATGTTGCTTTTGAGATGCGTCCATCCTGGAGGTTGGCCTGAGAGGCCACAATCACAGCAGAGTTTTACCCAAGTTGCTCCTGGAGGCCAGGGCCCACGAGAGAAAGAGACAGGGTGTCTTAGTACCGGGACTGGTTCCAGTCTAGGTGGTCGGCTGAGGGGTGGGAGGATGCCTGGTTCAAGGCCGTGACCTGGGAAACGCCGCTCTCGCACTTTGGCATTCCTTAGCCGGCCAGTACCCAGGCTTGTGGCAGCATCCCCACCCCAGCTTCCTGCTCTCCCTCGTGACACACTCTAAAGAAACTGGCCTGCAATCACGTCATTTAAAAGTCGGCTCTCAGACTCTCTGTAGTCAAGCCAAAGATCTGAGCTCTAGAAATCCCTTTCAGAGAGACTCTCCGTAATGCACTTAGGAGGGGCAAGAGTCGCACAGGCTCGGTTGGCAGGACCTAAATAGATCTGGTCTACAGATCAGGCCTTATTGCCTCCCCAGTGTGAGCTGAGTGGGTAACATGCCGAGTCACCCTGTACAAAAACCCCTCACTTCATTGCCTAACCGACTCTTTGGAATTCTACCCAACAGATGAAGCAGAGTTCTGAAGGTTCTTTGTCTTCAAAAGACTCCACTCAAAGTCCAAGTATCAGTTTGTTTCAGGGGCTTGGGGAGAGAGCTAATGTTTAGTAGCAGCTGCCGCGTGCTGGCCGTGTTTGCACGTGAACTTCATTATAACCTGCCTTCAGCAGATGCTTGGCTGGCTCGTGCAGTGCTGCAAGCGTGTGTCAGGCGAGGCTGGCGGGGCTGCAGTGATGCCTGAGGTGACCAGGTGTGGCGAAGTGGAGGGAACCAGGTCGAGTGATTTTGTCCGGGGCTGGCTTTGAGGGTAGAAATAACGAGTTCCTATCAGTTTATCTTTCCGAACACACGTGCTTCTTGAAGTTGTTTTTGTTCACTCTGAGCCACAGTTAGCTCAGGACAGAGATGAGGGGCGCTGCTCCTTGGTTCGTTCATGCGAGAAAATCTAATTATTCACAGCAAGATGGAACCCTATAGCCAGATTCAGAGACTTATTTCTTTTTTTGTGGCTCAGGGATTAATCAATTGGTTTTGAGATCGCTGCTCTTCCTTGTTAGGAACTCTGACCAGATGAGTAATTTTGAATTAGTTATAGATCTTCCTTAGCCATGTGACCTCAGCAACATTTGTTAGAATATAACTGAGGAGGCTAGATTATCCTCCTTGAGGCTGGCAATGGAAATGTTGGGACAATGCGTGTAAATTAAATTTGTCACTAAGCCTTATTGGTAGAGTCGTAGAACCATGGGAATCAACTTGGGTAATGGTATTTTCCACCACATCCTCCTAACATTAGGAACAATGTTTCAACCACCAAAGACTCCGAGGGTCATGATTCTTAAATTTTAATGTGCATACGAATCACCTGGAGATCTTCTTCAAATGCATTTTCAGATACAGTAGGCTGGGGACAGAGCCTGAGATTCTGCATTTCTAATAAGGTCCCTGGCAATGCTGCTGGTTGGTGGACCAGACTCTGAATGGTAAGGTTCTAGAACCGTGGTTCTCAAAGTATGGTATACAGACCAGCAACAGCACCACTGGGAAACCTGTCAGAAATGTAAGTATTAATACTTAGGCACCATCCCAGACATGTAGAATCAGCAACACTGCAGGTGGGGCCCAGTGACTGGGTTTTAACAAGCCCTACAGGTGATTCTGATCCCTGCTCAAGCTTGAGAACCACTGTTCCACAAAATGAATTATTCATACGCGTCATCCTTCAGTGGAATGCATTCCAATACCTAACAGTCCTTTACTGCTGAGAGGTCTCCCTTAGGTCTAGCCTCAAATTGTTTTGCTTAATTATTCCGGTTCTTTTAGGCATTCTCGAGGTCATTTTTAAATGTCCTAATCATAGAATTTTAGTCCTATAAGGAGCTTTAAGATGTGTTCTGATTTCTTTTCCCCATGCTTTACGCTCCCCTATGAACCTTGTCCACCTCTGGGCTTTCAGAGTAGCTGGTGGAAAGCATTAGAGTGAAAGTTAAATTGAAGAAATATCTATAACCCATTTGTTGTTATATTCTATCGATGCTCATCACTTTCTTCTGTGTCAGAGGTTTGGGTCAATTTGGAGTTTAAAGATATTTTTTCCTCTGCCTTAGAGTCTCAACTCCTATACTAGTATTATTAAATTTTTCTAAGGACAGAGCAGTGGGAAAGAATAATTAAACTGCTTTTATGCAGTTTTATTGGATTCAAAATTAAATAGAGGCCAGGGAGGCTGTTCTGGGGGCAATTAACGTACAGAAGCAAACAATTGTGGTGGATTGCTATAGAACTGGGGAGAACTGGGTGGGCACAAGGGGCACAGAGAGCATTTTTAGAAGGCAAGGGAAACAGAAAGAGGTTTCAGAATCAGGCAATAATCCTTGCTGTATTGAATTTTTCAAACTGGATTATATTAATAAAATATGATTATGGAGGAAAAGGGTGTAAGCTCTTTTTTCAGGCTGTGAGTCCCTGATGGATGGGGACACCCCAATGACTGTGTGATTGAATGAGGGTAGGCAGCTCCAGCCCGAAGAGCAGTCTCCCTCTATTGCTGGAACGATTTCTGGTGGAGGGGCAGTCAAGCATGAGCTGCACTGAAGCCCTGTACCTTAGCTCAAAGGAGCCAAATCACCTTTCCAATCTGGGCATCTGTGGGCATCCTTTTCTAGTCGTGTGTCTCGGTATTGATGTGAGAGGTCTCCTCCACTTTCCAGTTCCTGAGAGTAGTTGGCTAAAACACCCATCAGCCAGCGAGGGGAAACTGGAGGCTTTTAAGAGCCTTGAGTCTGGTGCTAGATTTTCCAAGTTCTCCACTGCCTGGGGCTGCCCAACATCTGACTTTGATGTTCCACAGACATTTATACAGTGGTTCTTGCAAATGCACACAGAAATCCTAGAGAGAATTTTGTTTATTATGATTTTTTTTTAGTATAGAGATATCAAATTGAGCAAAAAGACGTATCTCCAAATAATTGTGAAAAAAAAATCTAGACAAATGCATAATTACAAAGAACAATTACCAGGAAACTCACAGTGGGAATAAGCATGGTCTAATGTTCACTCCAAAGGACTTAGGATGTATGAATTTGGACAGACTGAACAACCCGCTGATTTTGACCTAAATAAACGACCCAGGATGTATGGTACCAAAAGCTCTGTCAAAGAAATTGGGCCATAACCATCAGTTGCTTAACCACTTCCCCTCTAGCCCATGAACTTGTAACATTAGAAACTTTTTTGTAGTGGAGTGTGGGATGCAATGAAAAAAAGATAAAGCGGCATTTTCACCCAAGCAGAGCATGTGCTAACTGATTAAGCGCTGAGGGTTCCAGTCCATTGCCTTACATTATTGTTTGGCCAGGTTCTCCAACTTGAAGAAATATTTCTGACAGAATGAGCATATTTCAGGAATCTTGGAGAATTTAGAGTTAACCCCAGTTATTCAGGGGTTGACCCTCACTTTGGGAAAATATCCAGGATCCTGGATTTTCTTCCTTCTAACACTTAATCCATCTTCTTCCTACTCCTTGATCCCCATCCCCTATCTCTTTTTGTACCTTTCCACAGCTTGTTAGGCAATTCAAATAAAGAGCAGGCAAAGAATATAACATGAAAAAAAATAATGGGTGAAACTAAAATTTATGAAATTGACTCAGTAATCCTGGATCTGGAATTGGTATGGGTAGGAAGAAATTGGAACTCTTGGCCAAATATGGTATTTTGGTTAGTGATAGTCGTCAATCCATAAATGAATGGTTATTTGCCTGTCAACACCTTGAATCCTACAATGATTTAGTTTTCTGTAATTGAAAATATTTTTAAGATAGTCAAAATATTTTGGTTGTCATTTAGGTAGACAATAAATTTGCCCCAAGTGATCAGAGGAGGTAATATCTGTACCGTGAGTCCCCTTATGCCTAGCCAAATGGATCATTCTTCCCGCCCCGCCCCCCAAAAAAACTCTTAATGAATCAAGGTAAGAAAAATGTACCTGTCCTGCGGTGTCATACAGTCCGAGCAAGTGTTGCTTGCCTCCCACTGTCACAGTAACTAGGGGAGAAGAGAAAAGAGAGTCTGTAAATGCAAGCTTCAATCAGGAGTCTTCACGTTTCTCTATGCCAGCATCTCCTTGGGCAGCAAGGACAAGCATATGCCTCACCCGTGTATATTTGAAACCAAGTTGACAGCACGCTTGCCAAATGAAAGGCAACCTTGGGCGGCAGTGAGAGCAGATGGGCTGAGCCAAGTCCAAATGTCTCAACCGAGGTGAATACTGTTGGTGCCACTAGGCCGGCTGTTCACTGATCCTGATTAGGCCCTGTCATATCAAGCTCCTGAAGGGAAAGGATGCTGGACTCTTTCTTGGTTAGTTTATTTTCTTCTTTCATTTGGTTTGAGCCGCCTTTCGGGATATAGACTCGTGTAAGCAACCTTTCTGTTAGAGATCTCTCGGCTTTTATTTGTCATCAAAATGTTCAAAGACCCTGAAAACAAAGGCTATTAACCCACCTGCCTATGTTATAGTCTATAAGGCAAAGCTAATAATGAAATGCGAAGGGCTTAACATTTATTTCAAAAAGTGTTTTTATTAAATATCTCTGTGCTTTAGCTCAACCGATTCATTACAGTTTGAACCTTAGTTGCAGAAGGAGGTGTGGTATATGGGTTTCATCTCACATAACTGAAGGGCATCTATAGAGTGCAAAGTAGAGAGTTTGATTTACTCAGCAGGCTTATTGCCTTGCCAAGCAACGATGTCCAAAAGTGGGAGGTAATAGAGGGATACCAGCTGCTCTTTACATGGCTGGAAATGAAATAAAGTCTCAACTTGAAACTAAACTGAGATTGAACAAATCGAAGGCAAGAGTAATATGATTCTCTTGGTGAATGGAAAGAGCAGATTTAAATTTCCACAGAAATTTAATCTCTTTTTGGAAAAAGAAAGTAAACTATGAAGGAGAATGTGATTTTTCCTAGTTGATTAAAAAATGTACAAATGCAGGGATTCACATTCACTCTCTTATAATAACCTATAATGAAATATAATCAGAAAAAATAACTGAATCTCTATACTGTTCCCCTAAAACTAACACGTTATTGTGAGTCAACCATATTTCAGTACAAATGTGCAAGTCCACATAAAAATGATTTTTGATTTCTCCTACCATTAGCTGTGCAGGAAACGAAAGATAAATGGAAGAGCAACCTTTTAGAACCATATCTCTAAAATACGCCAGCCAAAGTCTCTAGTCTGCTGCTTGGAGCTGCTGCTTTGGTACTGATCTGACTTTTATTTGTTTTCAGGTTCAGGGCCTACAGGTACGCCAAGTGCTTCTTAATGGCTCTTTCTTTGAAAAGCACTTGTTTAAAAGCACTGCCTTCCCAGACACTTGGGAACAAGTTTTCTAATCTACTCAAATCAGCGTGTGTTCAGCTTGATAACATGGCAGCAGCCGCACAGATGAGCTTTCACATGTGTGTTTTTAAGGGGTGAACCCGGCTCCATCCAACGCTAGCGACACCACCGAAGAGGGGCGTCTAAACGTTTTTCCTTCCCTTCATAAGCCAGGCTAGCAATGGAAATGAAGGCGAGATGGCGCAGCCCCGATCTCTTCGTCCTGTTATATTTTCCTCTTCCTGCACACTTGGAGCCCAGTCGGATGTTCCTGAAATCTGCCTGAATTGTTTCTTTAATGGCTCATTCACCACCTAGACGTGGATCGGGAATGAGGGGAAGAAAGCCAGCCATTACAACATGGAATTTCCTGCCTCTAGTGAGCCCAGTACTCACAGGTTAGGGGCAGCTGTTCCGGAGACCCCCTTGGATGGTCTCCCGACTTAGAGGCCCAGGGCCATCTGTGGAGCGAGGACTAGAAGCTGACTCACCCTCACGGCCCCACTGGGCACTGCAGAATTTCCAGAGCGATGGCTCTGACCTTTGTCACTGGAGCCCTGAAGCTCTTGTTTGAGTTTTCTCAGAGAACAAACATTCCTTCCAGCCTGCTTTTCCTCAGGCCTCACCCTTTTCTCGCTTGGCAGCTCTGACTGCAGAGAATTGTTCCAGGCCCGAGGCGAGTGCCAGCCCGGGAAAGGTGGCCGTCGGGCTGAGAGTCTGAGCCCAGCCTTCCCTTACCTCTGTCCTTCCCTTCCTCAAGAGTTTCTTGGGTTCTGCGACTGCCCTCAGTGTTGGGAGTGTAAAGGCCAGAGACAGCTCGTCCTGTCACGGAGCGTGGAGAGGAGGGTACAAGGCAGTGCAGTGAGCACTTTGCTGGTGGCAGTGCGGATGGGTGGGGGAGCATGCAGAAGGGGCACCACTGCACGTGCACACGCGCCCTGCTGCAGTGTGGTCAGAGAAGGCTTTCTGGAGGACATGTCCGAGCTGCGTCCCGAGGATGACCAAGAATTACCCAGGGTGCACTGGGGGAGATGGGGCATGTAGGCTCGGGCCCAACCCGACTCACTAATACAGCCTTTATTCTGAAGGCTTTGTTAAACTATGAAAGTCCTGAATTATTCTTGTTCCCAAAGAAAGCGAAAGAGAAGGAACTAAAATAATTTACTTGCGTTAAGGCAAAATGGTGAGAGGAGGGAGGATGAGGTTTTTGGGGTGGAAGCCAGGTCAGCTTTCAGCTTTGCTGCCTACTCTGTTGGACCAGCCCTGCTGGAGGAATCCTGAGGGAACAGGGCAGTGCCCTCGTGCCCCCATCTCTGGAAATCACTTTTATTCTCTCTTCTCTGCCCTTTGATTCTCCCATTTTATCAGAAGGAAGGTAAATGGATCACACAGTTGATGACTGAGAACATCAAGGGACAGACAGCCAGAGACAGATCCAAGCATCACTCACATATTGTGGAATATGCAAATGGCTTTGTGAGTCCTTATCTTGGGCTAGCAATGGATGCCTTATCGCTTGCCAACCTGGGCTCTTTGAGGCTTCTCAGTTTGGAAATGAATTAGGTCAGCATAGAAGGAAGGTATGCTCTAAAAATGATCATAGGAAATGTAGAGACGTTGAGAGAGCGGGATATTTTAAGTCAGATGGTTCTGCGTTTGAATCCTATCTTTGCTACTCACTGTCTGAATGACCTTGGGAAAGTCACCTAACACCTCTGAGCCCCACTTTCCCTATTTGTTAAAAATGGGGGGAACATCACCCATCAAAGAGAATACTTGTGAGGAGGACGTTAAATGAGAAAAATGCCTGGCACACAGCCTGGCCCGTAGTAGGTGCTGAGAAGTTGTTATTTCCCCTCCTTCAACAAATGCTTATTGGACCTCTTCTAAGACCAGGGACAGTCTGTCTTGCTCTCCCCTGTATACCCAGTGCATGTGAAATGGCACAACAAATTTATAATATTTGTGAATTCCCAGTCACTTTCTACGCTAAATGGTAGCTATTTAGATCAATGTCTTGTGTCTCTGAATGGACAGGTAGGCCCTTGAGGACAGAATCTCCATACCCCATACCCCACACAGTACACAACACAGTTCTTGGCATACGTAGTAGTTGCTGAATCCACAGAACAGAAGTGAAGCCCCAGGGGCAACTCAGGCAGAAGGAGGTCCTTCGAAGTGTGCAGAGCTTCAGCTTGAAGCATCCTGGCAAGACGCTAACTGCTGGGAAGTACCTGCAGCCAGCAAACCTGCCCCGCAGACAGTGGTCAGGCTAAAATCCCAGATCACCTTCTCTTCTCCAAGCTGTTAGAGTGTTTTGTTTTGAGCTTAGAGAGGTTTTAAAGAGAGTGGGTCAAATGACCTGCTAATGGCTCAGATGGTTCTCTCAATAAAGCGTGAAAAGTTGTCAGTGGCTTGTTAAGTATGTAAACCGAAGGCCTTCCTCTCCAAATCCATTTAGCTCTTGGCTTCCTTGTGTTTGTTCTTGGTGCAGATTGGATGGTTAATTTTATGAGTTGGAGTGAGGTGCTAATGAAGTTGAAGTCGTGTGTTTGCTCTCCTGAGAGTCAGTTGCTTTCACCCAGAGAGAAAGTGTCCCGGCAGGACGTGAGCCTGCCCCCACCCCACCCCCTCTCAGCATTTCAGTCACCTCATGAAACTGCATGTCATTTGCAAACCTGGATGAGGAAGTGTTGGTCATTCCCTGTAAGCCAGGGAACGTGATGTGATGAATATCTGATGAATCCTAAGAACTGGCATGGCGGAAATGCCCAGTGCCCCTCCGTTCCCAGCACATAGCCAGCTGTCTGCATCACTCATGTCAAATGTACTGTATTTGGCAGGTAGGATGAGGCATACCTGACTATGTCTCATCCTAAATGTACTAGGATGGTACCAAAGGTACTAATAGTACCTTTGGTACCATCCTAGGCACTATTTTGGAGGAAGAAACACTAGATTTATAGACATAGCAAGAAATACAATTTTAATTAAGTTAAAAACATGGCCCCATGCAAATATAGAATGATGTTATGTCAAAGATTGACTAACTCATTAATGAGAGAATCTGTAAGATGATAAATCTTGTTCAAAGAGCATTTTGAAGAACTGGGCATTTATAGGTACTTCAAAAGCAAAATGTTAGAATAAGATGGCTAAGTTCAATGGAAAACTGGTTGTTGTCCTATGGAAAGGATAAGCTTTGGTGTTCTCCTTTCTACTAAACAGGAGTTATTTGCATCTTGACCCAACAAGATTTACAAGTTAACATGTAACTTCAGAGAATCTAAACTTTCAGTTAATAGCAGAATCAGACAAAGGCAAGTTACCCTAGATTACTAAGCCTCGGGGGAAGGGCGTTGAACACTGCCTTAGCATGGACAGTTGCATGTTCTCGGCCTTATATCCAAGTTCCAGATAATTTTTCTTCACGTCCGAATTCAAGTCCATACTTAGCTATCTACTCATTTGGTGAGATGTTGGGTAGGTCAGTAGGTTTCTCCCTCACCTGGAAGATAAACACATTGTCTTTACCCTAAAGGGGTATAAAAACTCTTTATTAGCTGTTCCAGAGTCAGGGGTAATCACCACTGCAGTTTGTCTATGTCTGGGGTGCTGCAAAAAAAGGAGTGTTTAAATGAAAAATCTCAATTCTGACCCTCGTCATGCTTGCTGACTGAATATCTTCAGCAGTGTTCGCTGACCTTTTCCCTCTCTGAACTGACTCTCATCCCCAGGTCCTCCTCCTTTCTAGAAGATCCCATCTGGGACTGTGGCTCACCTAGCACCAGGGTCCGCTCTTAGGAGCTGCTTGTGTGTGTTGTGACGTGGGTTAAGCCTCACAAACGTGCATGTTCATTTTATAAGGAAGCAACTCAGAGGCATCTGGGATGACATTTCCCTCAAATTAAAATAAGCTAGAAAACAGAATGAAACTAGAAATAGATAATACGCTTTCATAAATATGAATGGTGGTGAATTCCTTCCTGGTGGGGTTTCATCCTTCCAACGTAACATGTTCCTGTTAAGGTGGCTTGAAAACCTCATCCATCTACACTGGCCCCCCTCAGCCAGCTCGTTTCCTTTCTTTGCAGAGAACGCCTCTTGTTTCCTAAGCATCAGCCCGTGTGTGTCTGAAATACAAGTTGTTCAGGCAAGTCTCTTATTTGAGGTACTGGTGTGAGGTCCTGTTTCCACAGAATAAAGACTGAGGGGAAAACCAAACAGTCTCCCTGAGAATCCATTAGGACACTGAGCTGAGGGTTTTCTCTCGTTAGGTGTGTATATTCGTCCTGCAGTAACAAGAGTTCCTTTTGAACAGGGAACGTACCTCTGCCATGCATCTCCATCCCTGGTCATGTTTCTTTTCTCCTTTAGGTATGGCTATTGCAACAGGGGATTTAGTTTGTAGTTGTTTGTTTAGTCTGTAGTGTAACCACCCCAGATTTTAAGGCAGAAGGACTGGCTGGAGGCCTGAACTCACTGTGAACAAACTCTGGGATACTGAGCAAGTTACAGCTTCCCTACGTTCTCAGTTCTTACTGGAAGTTTGAGGAGAAAAGAAGATCATGAATATAAAAATTGTGTACAAGTAAGCTAACACAAATACAAGGTGACATCAGTGAGCAAATGGCTTCTTAACAGTACTTTTGGGAACAGAGCTTGCTGGAATGAAGTTGGGTATGGGGGGGTGTTCAGGAAAGGTCTACCCTTGTCAGTACTTGTTTGATGAGGGAGGAGAGGGAGGAGGAAAAGGAAGGGGGGGTGAAAGGCAAGAGGAAGGGGAGGAGCTTGTGCAGTTCCAGGACCTTTGGAACTGGCTGGGGATGAG
Source organism: Aethalodelphis obliquidens (assembly GCF_003676395.1). NCBI lineage: Eukaryota > Metazoa > Chordata > Mammalia > Artiodactyla > Delphinidae > Aethalodelphis > Aethalodelphis obliquidens. Next base: position 36,831,737 of record NW_020837954.1, on the reverse strand, counting down.
GCCAAACCAAAGACAGAGCCACGATTCCATGACATTCACATCCTGGGATTTTGGAGTCTTGCTTGGCCTCACCCTTCCTTCCCCGACATTCATTTGGTCTCTACATCCTGCCAATTCTACCTGCTAAGTATCTCTAGATACTCGGACTCCTCTTTACCATCTGTGTAACTGTCCTCATGCAACCCCCAACCTTGTCAATTGCAAAAGTCTCCTAATCAACATTCATTTCTCCAGACTCATTCATTTCTCAGGCTTAACGAAGCTGTGGCTCCCAATCATCTCCGAGATAAAATTCAAATACTTTCCAAGAGTGCACAATGTCCTTGTAATCTGGCCTCCGGTTTACCTTTCCAGATCTCTCCTATTATTTTACCCTCCTACAATCCAAACTTCTTGCAGTCTGTTTTTGTTTCTTTTTTTTTTTTTTTTTTTTTTTTTTTTT
>NW_020837954.1:36749423-36831195 GCF_003676395.1 Aethalodelphis obliquidens | reverse complement strand
TTTTTTTTTTTTTTTTTTTTTTTTTTTTTTGTGGTACACGGGCCTCTCACTGTTGTGGCCTCTCCCGTTGCGGAGCACAGGCTCCGGATGCGCAGGCTCAGCGGCCATGGCTCACGGGCCCAGCCACTCCGCGGCATGTGGGATCTTCCCGGATCGGGGCACGAACCCGCGTCCCCTGCATCGGCAGGCGGACTCTCAACCACCGCGCCACCAGGGAAGCCCTTGCAGTCTGTGATACTCACAATGCCTTTGCTCAAGTTGTTCCCTCTGAAAATCTGGAAAAGAAATTCTGGAATGCTTTCCCCACACCTGTCAGCCTGGAAAACTTCCATAACCTGGAAAACTCACTTTTGTAACGCCTCCCTGATGTCCTCCAACTACCTTAAGTGTCTTTCCATGCTTCCTTGCCCATGGGGCCTTAAAGTGCTGTGTGCCGTTTATCTTCATGTACCAAGGTCTAGCACGGGCCTGGCACGTGGCTCCATGAATATTGGTTGAGGGACGGAAAAGTGAATTAAGTTCCAGCTAAAGCGGAGGTTTTCTCTGAGGCACATATTTTCTCCAGCTGAGTCTTTGGCCTTTCCCAAAGGGTCACCATGAGCTTTTCTGGATGCTAGTATTCGTGGGAGGATGAGTTCATCAGCAGTGATGTCCTACACTAAAGCTGGCCTGCCTTTTACGAGGGGATGCCATGGACATGTGGCTCCCCTGGGTGGGATCAGTGTTTGGGGTACTCTGCCACTTTTCCAGGCAACTTTCACCAGCTACAGGGCTGCCAGACTCCATCGGTGGGGCAGGACCACTGGCAAGGTGTCCTGAGGTTCGCTGTGGCCATATAAGCCACAGTAGCCTGGCTCCCCGGCATGAACTACAGAGTCCAGGGGAGCTGTCTTTTGATTAGGACGTTGGGAAGCAGTGACTGAATTATAAGTGGAGCCTGCACGTTGAGGTGTGTGGCCTGCAAACCAGGGTGTGCTTTGTGCGTGATCCTCTGTATAAAGAGGTACTTAAAAAAAAAAAAGCCAGCTCCTTCAGTGACATTCATACATTGCTAGAAACTCATAATAATTTAGCTGCCATTGAGGTATGGTGGAATCAATACCTAATTTAGAGGCAGAAACTTTTATTTTCAGCCTTGACCTTGACTTGGTGAAATGGATGTTTCACGGCAGTCTCCAGAGGGAGCTAGTTTTTTTTTTTTTTTGAATTTTAGAATTTTATTTATTTATTTTTTTTATACAGCAGGTTCTTATTAGTTATCCATTTTATACACATCACTGTATACATGTCAATCCCAATCTCCCAATTCATCCCACCCCCATCCCCTGCCGCTTTCCCCCCTTGGTGTCCATACGTTTGTTCTCTACATCTGTGCCTCTATTTCTGCCCTGCAAACCGGTTCATCTGTACCATTTTTCTAGGTTCCATATATATGCGTTAATATACGATATTTGTTTTTCTCTTTCTGACTTACTTCACTCTGTATGACAGTCTCTAGATCCATCCACGTCTCTACAAATGACCCAATTTCGTTCCTTTTTATGGCTGAGTAATATTCCATTGTATGTATGTACCACAACTTCTTCATCCATTCGTCTGTCAATGGGCATTTAGGTTGGGGAAGCTAGTTTTAGGTTGGGGAAGCTAGTTTAAAAAACACAGAGTCCTTGGTTTCACATCCCACCCCTAGATTCCAAGGAAGTAGGTCTGGGGTCGGGCCCAGAAGTCTGCATTTTTATCAGACTCTCTAAGTGAATGATTCAGATCTGAATTTCAGTTTTCTCATCTTTAAGATGAGAATAATAATAAGCTTAATTACTCTAGAGCATCCTGTCCACTGTAGATGGTTTTGTGAATAACAGATGAGGTAATATAAGGGAAAAAAAGTTAAAATTTATAAAATGCTACACAGATATTATCTGATCCTATCTGACACACAATACAGGCACAAGGTGGTCTGTGTGTAGCAGCAGTCCTTTCCCCTCCTTGTCTAGAAATAGTCACTAAGGAAATTCGAACACCTAGGTGATGATAAAAGTGGAATAGTGTGGGGGCTTCCCTGGTGGCGCAGTGGTTGAGAGTCCGCCTGCCGATGCAGGGGACACGGGTTCGTGCCCCGGTCTGGGAGGATCCCACGTGCCACGGAGCGGCTGGGCCCGTGAGCCATGGCCGCTGAGCCTGCGTGTCCGGAGCCTGTGCTCCGCAACGGGAGAGGCCACAACAGTGAGAGGCCCGCGTACCGCAAAAAAAAAAAAAAAAAAAAAAGTGGAATAGTGTGTTCCTGTTAAGAGTATTCAATGAATTATTAGGCTCATAAAAATTCTATCCGGTACCAGCTGTAACTACTTAGAAAATATCCTTTTCACAAGGACAAGAAAAACTATAAAGTGTCTAGTAATGGGAAGACCTTTATGAAAAAAAGGTCTTCCCATTACTTGCTGAGAAACATAAAAGAAGAAAAGTGGGGAAACAGCTCATGGTCTAGGGTGGGAAGCTCTGTATCGTAAAGATGTTAGATCTTCTCAATTTAATATGTTTATAGTAATTCCAATAGAATTTTTGAATTGGGAACATGACAGAGTGATTATAGCAGTTATATTCAAAATTTAGTTGGGGAGAATAGCTAATAATTAAAAAAGAATGACAGGATAATTGTGCTAATATATGTTAACATGTATTATAAAGTTATTAAAGCAGTATAGCATCAGCACAAAATCAATGATCCAGAACAGGAATCTCAGCCACTGAACCTATGCGACATATGTAAGGATTTAGTATATGATAAGTGGCAATGGGGAAAGATGAAGTAGTCAATATATGGCATTTAGATAGTTGGTTACTGTTTGGAAATAAAAAAAGACTCTGAAAATATAAAAGCAAATAAAAAAAACATAAAGAAAATGATTGATATATTGACTAAAAAAGTCACATATGTTCACGTATATTGTGAAAAATGGTCAAGAAGGTTATTATCTTTCATGCATAAGGGTGCTTTCTGATTAATAAGAATAATAAAACAAAAGAAAATATATAAAGAGTATAGAAAGTTTATGAGTAAATAAAGGGCCAATGAATATTGGAGTAAAAAAAATCAAATTAAACAAGGTGCAATCTCTGGCTTGTCAAATTGGCAAAGATGAAGAGAATGACACCCAGGGCTGGAGAATAAAGAGGTGGCATGTATATGCTGCTGGAGGATATGTAAATTGATTCAAGTTTTCTGTCCAGTCGTTTGGCAGTATAGATCAAAAGTCTAACCAGGGGTCTCCCTCTGACTCGGCAATCCTGTTTCTGCAATGTATCCTCAGGCAAAATCATACAAGTGTGCAAGAATATACACGTATAAGACTATATATCACCAATGGTTTATAATAGTAACAGTTGGAAACAACCTAAATGTTCAGCAGTTGGGGATTGGCCCTTATCAGTTATGGAACAACCTTACAATGGAAACTTTGAAAGAACAGTGAGGTAAAATATTTAGGATATAATGTCTAGGAAGTAGGAGATAAAATTCTATATTGAATAGGTAAAAATATTTATAGGAAACACTTTTTATTTTTTCCATACTTGATTACCATGAACATGTAAATCAGAAAAAAAAAGATATTTGGGTGCTTAAAAATTGTGTTTATTTTGTTGTTCTTATCACTGTTATATGTAGATTGGAGTCAACGTCATCTAAATTGTCTCCCATCACGGAAGTTCTACCATTTCTTCTTGGTTCACTCTCTAATTTTGTCTTAGGCTTATCCAGATTTACTTTAGGTTGTAGGACCAAGCTTATATTTTTATGAGGAGGAACATGTGATGAATAGGTCTACTGCAGTGGAGGTTTATGAACTGTGTATTGCAGAGCAACTCATCATTTTCAGAGAATTATGATGAACTACTAATGCTCTACCTATATTTGCATTTCGTAGATACCAAGAAAATACTGTGCATTTGAGGATGTTGGAATCTGCCAAATGTATTTGTTGCAAACCAAAAGAAATATATGAGCTGTAAAGACAACAGCAGTAAATTGGTTCTAAATATAGAACACTGTCTAGGCAGAGTGAAATAAACCAGTCAGTCAAGTGAATATTTAGAGCGTTTCTGCTCTAAATAACTTCAATAACTTCTTCTCCAAAGTATTACAAGATTATTTGGAGAACATTAAGTGATTTTTCTCTGTTTTCTACTTTCGTGTATGGTTGTTGTCCTGGATTATATTTACTCATTTGCCTCTTTGTTATTCAGGATCCTAGAATTTTATGTATTTGTGGTTTTCTCCCTTTATTTATTTCATTTATCTTAGTCTAATGTGGGGTTCTTTACAGGTAGCATATTTATTTTCTAGTTCTTAAGAACTGTCAAGAAATATTAATAGTTGCTGGTTAATTATGATCAAAGGAGGATGTGTGACAATTTGAGATAAAACAGTTCTTGGCTCTTTTCTGCAATGAATATCTAAGAGACCGTCTTGTATAACTTTATTAAGTATGTTCTCAGAATTTGCATAGGGTAACATCTACCACTTTTATGTCCTTCTTCACATGTTTTTCCCCAATTGTTTTTCTTCAAACCATCTAAAAAGAAAAGTATAATTTTGGGGATGCTTGTTAGCAATGTAAAGTTCATGGCTAGTCAGTCCCATCAAGGAGATGTTCATAGCCAGTAAAGGGATGCCCCAAATGTCAGCTACCATCAGACCTGTGGTGTGCATTGTCACCCAAAACTAGAAAGAGGCTTCATGAAATGCTTGGCACCTGAGGTCAACTGGGTCAGTGGATTAGCAATGTGAGGCTTTGAATTCTTATTCATGTTTTTGCTTTTCTGTCAGATTTTAGGTGAGGTACCATTAATTTAGTACAATTTCTGTGCATTTTCAAGTATTTAAAAAATGTAACAAATAAGTGGGGAACCATGTGGTATATGGTCTCATGTGGTTTCACATTCAAGGACACACAACACTAACAGCCCCAAATCCTCATAAACCATTCTAACCTTAAGTGAAAGATAAAGATACCAACGTGGGATTCAAATGATAAACCATAGCACTGCCTCTTAAAATCATCTTTTTCTCAGTACTTTTCTCAGCCTACCACAGCCTTGAAGTTTTGCCCCTTCTCTCTGTTCATCACCAGCACACCTTCTGTAAATATCTTGGTCTCTTTCTGCCACACAAGAAAGCCAAGGCTTGATTGTCGCTCTCCTTTGGGCTCTGGAGGAGAGGAAATCTGAGTAGCCAAAGGCACTTTCTCTCTTCAGCAAAAGGGGGAAGGGAAGGATAATAAACATTTATAATATCTGTTCTTGTGTCCCTGACACGTTTATAATTCAGGTATTTGTTTTATAAGTCAAGGGGTTGTTTGCCAGACTCTTAGGATAGTAGCACCATGTCTTTCTCCTGGAACCCACAGACACTCCGCAGTTTAAATAACCACATTGTCAAGGACACCATAGGTAGATGGAACTGCAGACTCTGCTAGACCACAAGGTGAAAGGCTCAAGGGTAGAAAGTGGATAGAGAGAAGGTGATGGTCCTTCTGAGTCATCACTAACTGGTCAAAATCAAAAGGAGGTTGTGCCCGTGGAAGCTGTGTGGACACAGGATCAGGACTGCATGTGTGGAGGGGTGTGAATACCACAGGCCACTAGCACTGTGGTCTAGAGAATGTGAAGTTAGGCACGCAAGACCTGGTAGGGCAGTGGAGCTGGGGAGTCTTTGCCACTAACTACAGAGAAATTACCATTTCAAAGAGGAGAAAAAGAAGTCAAATTTGCTGGGGACAAAAATGGGGGTGGGAGTGAGAAATAAGATGGAGAGGAAGGAGAGAGGACTTGGGAAGGGGGTGGGTTATTCTAATGGGCATCAGTCTTCAGAAGCCCAGTATGGATCCCACCCCAGTGCAGGTCCAGGAGCTGGTTCAGTCTAGATACCTAGGCGGTTTGGGCCTAGCTCGGATATCTCCAGGGTTGCCCTAAACTGACCTGGTCACCCAGAGAGCTCTCTGACTTGTGGCTTCTCTGTCCTTCCCTCAGTCTTGACCTATGACTCTACATTGGGAAAACCCACACCTATTCTGAAGGATTATTAAACTCCTGATTTGAGCTGGCTGTGTCAGGAAGGGCGTATGGGCCTGGGCTCAGTTCTTGAGTGGCTAGCTGTCAGGGGTGCCTAGGACTGGGTGGAGAGAGGGCTGATAAAGAAACTCTTGTCACTTCTGTCTGGCCTGTTCTTTTCTGGATGGAATGACATGCTACTGAGTCCTGTGTTCCATGATGGCACTGATAATGGGACAAAGGTAGACCAAGGATGTTGCAGAAGACCAAAGTGTTGGCATGATCAGGAAGGCCACACCAGCTCATGTCTCTTACCTTTGCTGCGGCTCTGCTGTCCCTACCTTGTGATGCTTGTGCCTCTCCTCTCCTCCCATTATGAATTTCTAATAAGGGCTGTGATGACTGGTTTTATGTGTCAACTTGGCTGGACCATGGAATGCCTAGATATTTGATCAAATATTATTCTGTGTGGGGGTTGTTTTTGGATAAGATTAACATTTTAATCAGTAAAGCAGATTGTCCTCCATAATGTGGGTGGGCCTCATCTAATCATTTGAAGGCCCGAGTAGAATGAAAAGACCCACCCTCTCCTGAGTCATAGGGAATTCTCCAACAGAGTGCCTTTGGACTCCATCTGTACCACTGGCTCTCCTGGGTCTTAAGCCTACTGGTCCACACTGCAGGTATGCAACTCCCAGTCTCTGTACTCACCTGAGCCAATCCCTTATAATAAATCTTTTTCTCTATATATTCACGTCCTATTTGTTCTGTTTCTCTGGAGAACCCTGACTGATACAAGGGCTCTACATTAGGACTGTACAGTCTGATCTACAAGCTCTCAGCTAGAGGACAAGTGTATAGCATAATATTTGGCCTACCGTGATGATTCAACAAGTGGATAATAAATAAAAGGATATTTTTCGTGACAGAGTTTGTTAGGTGAGAACTGATACCAGTGCCAGTTGGTGTATAGTGTGGCAGGTGAGGGACACAGGGCATGAGCTATAGAAGCATGAGGTTGATAAATAAAGGTGCTGATTTGCAAATGGCTTGGTCACCAATGACCCAAAGCATCCCTCTGTTAATGATACAGGAGGCATCCTTGGTGAAGTCGAGAAATATAGCTCCAAAATGGAGATAGAAAAGATAGCACACGGAGCAGGTGGCCCTTCATCTGAGTGTGAGATGGGGAGAGAGAAGCGCAGGAGCTGTTTTTATCCCCTGCTGTCATCACAAGTGCACGTGAATCATGAGGATGTGCGGTGGAGGATGGGGAGGTGGGGTTGGCTGGTAATGATGGCTCTTGTTAATGTGCAGATTCTGATTCAGTCGATCTGCTGAGGCCTGAGAATTTACATTTCCAATAAGCTTCTAGCTGGTGCCCTTGCTACTGCTCTGCAGGCCTCACTTCAAGTGACAAGGCTCTTATTCTTCCCTTAAATATGGTGTGTGTGTGTGTGTATGTATATATATATATGTGTGTATATATATATGTGTGTATATATATATGTGTGTGTATATATATATATGTGTGTGTGTGTATATATATATATATATATGCATGCAAGTGTACCCCACAAAGGCAATGCAGAAAGGAAGCTGGATCTGGTCCGCGGCTGGAGTAGTCACTCTCACCTGCCCCCTCACTGGGCTTCAGAAATTAAGGGGGTGGGGCATAGTCACCTTATCAGTCCTGCAAAGAGCCCAAAGTGTCTACCGTGGGGGAAACCTCCTGACGGGGCTGCCAGTTTCCTCGGTGGGGATTTGAGGCATGGAAGGGACTGCAGCCAAAAAAGAGGACCGTGAAAAGATGGAATTAGAAACAAGTAATCTTGAGGCTTGGAAAATTTTGTCTCACTCCCCTGGATCATCACTGAGGGGAAACTGACCTCAAAATGTGAGAGCGGGCTTCCCTGGTGGCGCAGCGGTTGAGAGTCCGCCTGCCGATGCAGGGGACGTGGGTTCGTGCGTTCGTGCCCCGGTCCGGGAGGATCCCACATGCCGCGGAGCAGCTGGGCCCGTGAGCCATGGCCGCTGAGCCTGCGCGTCCGGAGCCTGTGCTCCGCAACGGGAGAGGCCACAACAGTGAGAGGCCCGCGTACCACAAAAAAAAATAATAATAAAAAAAAAAAAAAAAAAATGTGAGAGCATGAGGAAAGGGAGGGAGGCAAACGATTGGGGCAAATGGGACCATGAAATGGGCTTATTTTCTCAGTCATTTATTTCAGTATTTCAGTAGGTTATACTCAGAAGCTTGGAGTATAATAAAAAAAACAGGGAGCTCAGCTCTGTGCTCTGTGACGACCTAGATGGGTGAGATGCGGGGGGTGGGGTGGGAGGGAGGTCTAAGACGGAGGGGACACATGTATACGGTATAGCCGATTCACTTCATTGCACAGCAGAAACTAACACAACATTGTAGAGCAATTATACTCCAAAAAACCAAACCAAACCAAACCAATGTGCTTTCTTCTATGTGGGGATTTCTGAGTGTCTGTTTGAAGTTCTGTGACCTAATTTACACAAGTGTGTTTCTGGACCTGCGGAAGTAGCTACTATCGCTGTCTGTCTGTCCACTGTAGGGCCTGTGTGGACACGGCTTAACGGGCAGCTGGTGAAATCAGGAAATTTGTCTTCTCTGGGTGAGCTCCCCTCACCCCACTTCCTCCTCCCTGGCCTAGGAATTGGTATCCTTCTTTCCTCTTCTTTATCAAAATCTATCCTCTTTTCTCCCCCACCCCTCTCCCCAACACACTGAGGTTCTACAAACACTTAATAACTGAGTAGACTGTGAACTCCTTACAGGCAAAGACAAACTTCTAGGACCCAGCATAGTGTCTTGATTGTGGCATTTGCAGAGACGTGGATGGACCTAGAGACCGTCACACAGAGTGAAATAAATCAGAAATAGAAAAACAAATATCCTATAATATCACTTATATGTGGAATCTAGAAAAAGGATACAGATGATCTTATTTGCAAAGCAGAAATAGAGACACAGATGTAGAGAACAAATTTATGGTGGGGATGGGATGAATTGGGAGATTGACATTGACATATATATACTACTATGTATAAAATAGGTAACTAATGAGAACCTACTGTATAGCACAGGGAACTTTACTTAATGCTCTGTGGTGACCTAAATGGGAAGGGAAATCCAAAACAGATACATGTGTAGCTGATTCACTTTGCTGTACAGCAGGAACTAACACAACATTGTAAAGCAACTATACTCCAATAAAAATTAATAAAAAAAATGGATGTTCCATAAATGGGTATTTGTTGAATAAATGGATAGCTTCAAATCTGCCCTGCCCCCAACAAGAGGGTGTGCATTTTAGAGAGGATGGCATCAGGCTGATAAATCTCTAATAGGACCTCAGGAGCATCTGGTATGCAGGAGGCGAGTTTATGTGAGACTGTAGCTTTCCTAGCACTCAGGAAATCACAGCAGGAGGTCCTGGTGATACTTTCTGGTGTGGCTAACAGAGGCAATTGTTGAATTGAAACTGATCAATTCTAGGAAACAAGGAAAGCTATTGAACCCATGGCTTGGGCACGCTCCAAAGCTACACAGTAATCGAGTGTTTGGCTAGTCTCTAGCACTGACAGTCTAGACAACCCTGATCCAGGCTTGTGTGACATAAGGCAGCCTTTGAAGTTCTTAATTTCATAGTCTGGGGGGAGCAGCCGAAACCCTTGACCCTGATCTCTGCCAGGGACTTGTTCTATCATCACTCCAACTCCATGCTTCCCAGGAGCACTGTGGTGGATGGTGCTAGAGCTGTAGACTCTGCTCCTGAATCTGACACCCAGTTACGAGGAGGAGGGAAAAATAGAAAAGCACACCTGTTAACTACATTACAGATTTTTTAAAAATATAGAATTAATGAGAGTAGATGAACATTAGTCATACCTCCTGAGATAAATTCAAACAGTTAAAAAAAAAATCATCACATTGGCTGACCCCTCAACTGTCAGCAAAAAGTTTTCTCTTTCAGATTTTGTCCAAGGATCAGGTCTTCTGGCTCTGGCTCTCTGTGAGGTATGGCATTTGTAACTGATTGTTTTTGTATATGATCTCAAGAAGGGTGAGCAGGGAATAGCCTTCCAAATAAGTGCTGACTTGCTTAAAACTAGAAAAGCCTGGAGGAAAGCAGAGATAGGCAAGAAGGGGGCAGTAGCCTATATCAGTGAAAGAAAATGATTAAAAATATTATCTGTAACCTACGTGCTTTTGAAGTATTCAGGTGAGTGTATTTCTGGCATATGAAGGAATTAGGAATTGGCACTCACAGGCAAATGATGGCACTATTGAAAAACATGCATCTATTAACAAATACGCATCTGTTGAATGCCCCTTAGCATGATACTGCCTTGGGTTCTAAAGGGCTTTCACCTTGAGAATTATAGAGGCATTGACCTTTGCGGGCTTATAAGTAAGTATAAGTGTAAAAGAATAAGGAAAGGCAAGAGAAATAAACTATATATATAACCTAGAGCTAGGAGCAGGGCTAGAAAAATTGTCTAAACATCCAGGCAAATCCTTCTTGAACAATTATGGAGAATTTCCTAATTTCTCTGTTAAATATTATCTCACCTTTACATTCCTGTTCATAAGAGATGCTTCTTATCCCATCTTTATGACGCTGTTGTACTTTGGGAGTGGAGGAATGAAGGGAGGTTAGGAGATGCTAGGAGTAGGGGGTGGAAAGGGCAGAGAGAGTTTGGGAATGGTGAAGTCCAGGCTGGAGGAATAACAAAATAGCCTCTTTCATCACACCTGCATGCTAGAGAGCTATTAATTTGGAAGGAGTGATTTTTATTTTAGGGTTAAAATCAGCTTAGGCATATCCCTGAACTACTTTTCCAGGGTGAAAAAGCATTTTATATCTTGTCTTTGGACTGAACTGTTGGAATACATGGACTGGTTTGAATGGATGGTACCGGACACTGGAGACCGTTCTTTAATATAGTTTTAAGCATATCCCAAATTCATACCTTGGGACATCCACAGATATCTATTTAGTGTAACAACTGTAGGCAGAATAATGGTCCCCCAAAGATGCCCACCTCATAATCCCCCAAATCTGTGAATATGTTACCTTATATAGCAAAAGGGACTTTGCAGATTTGATTAAGTTCAGGATTTTGAGTTGGGGAGATTATCCCGGATTACCTGGTGGGCTTGATGTTATCACAAGGATCCTTACAAGGGATAGAGAGAGGCAGAAGAGTCAGAGATGTCAGGATGGAAGCAGAGGTTGGAGTGATGCAAAGAGAACCCTGAGCCAAGAAATGAAGGCGACCTCTAGAGGCTGGAAAAGGCAAGGAATGGATTTTCCCCTGTAGCCTGCAGGAATGCAGCTCTGCTGAAACCTTGATTGTATTGGGTTGGCCAGAAAGTTCATTCGGGTTTTTGTAGCCTCTTACAGGAAAAGCCGAACGAACTTTTTGGCCAACCCAGTAAGTTTAATGAGATACATTTCTGGAGGTCAGAAGTAAGATAATAAGATGATAAGCGTTCAGGAAATTGTTACAGCAGCAATAGGAAACTGATACAGTAACTTTATGTTATAAAATATCTACTAGCTGAAATAAATGTTATAAAGTCAATAGTGTTTGGGGAGAGGGGGCATCCTTTCCTTTGGCTTAATGTTTCCGTGTGAAGGCATCACTTAGTATTAATACTCTTGGCCTGACTGCCCCCAGGGGAGTGGAGAGAATGATCTGACTGGTAAATCTGAGAACGGTAACTGGGTAGGCACTGCTCAGCCCTTCCCCTTTCCATCTGAGATCTGTCTGACACAGATGTAAAAGCTCTGTTTCTCTTCTCTCTCTCTCTCTCTCATCCTCCCTCCTTCCCTCCGTAAGCCTTTGTTTTCCAATACTGTTTGTGATGGGTTATGTGCTTAAACCCATTCCGCTCTTTTTCTGTTTGACTCCTTTTTCTCTCTCTCAAGCAGGGAAAAGAGGTGTCATTTATTGAAACTCCTGAAACACAACTCATCACATAGATATTCTTTCTCTTTTCATTGAGTAAGTTATTTTTCAGTATTTAATTTATTTACTATGTCTTGCTTAGTTCCAGAGAGTATTTAAGATGGTTTACAAACACATTATAATTAAAAATGAGCTGAGGGACAATGAAGGACTGATTAGATTAAACTGTAGCAAGGTTAGAATGCAAAATCCATATCACTAGAGTCTCTTCTGGTGCTGGTGGTGGTGGGGGGGTGTTAGGGAGGGTTACAAATGGCTTTGAGCTTCTTATCAGTCAAAGCAAAGAGGGAAGCCTAATTGGTTAATGATTAATAGAATCATTATAGAATCAAAATAGTATGATTTTCGGAATATGGTAGCAAAACACCAACTGGTTGCTCAAGAAAAACATAACTATTCCTAGAACTGAAACTAAAATACTCTCTCCTATGGCTCTTCATGAAGAGAACACTTATAACAATATAATGTAGTGAACAGGGTTCTAAACATCATCTTGAGTAAATATGGCTATACTTACCTTTAGAAGCTATTTTTTATAATATCCCTCAGTGTAAGTAAATGGTGTAATAAAACACACTTCCTTCATTCACATTGAATATTTATTGAGCATCTGCTATGGGTTGGGGCAATGCTTGGTACTGGGACATACATAGGTGAGCAAAACAGAACCACCCTGGTCTTCAGGGAGCTTAGAGTCTAGAGGGGCAGCCAGATACTGTACAAGTAACCCCATCCTAGGAAGATATAAAATCAGGCACTAAGAGAGTATAAAACAGGGGAGTCACTTTATATTAGGGGTCAGGGACAACCTCTTTGAGGAAGTGACATATAAGCTGAGACTATAGGAATAAGTAAAGTGAGCAGGCAAAGAATGTGTGTATAGTGGGAAAAGATCAGGGGTGTGTGTGTGTGTGTGTGTGTGTGTGTGTGTGTGTGTACGTATGTATGTATGTATGTGTATAGAGCATTCTAGGCAGAGGGAACAACACACCCAGAGGCCCTGCGATTGGAGAGATGTGGAGGAAATGAAAGGTCAGTGTGGCCATTGTGTAATGAATGAGGGGCTGAGCAGACAGTGGCTTGGAGAGCTTGCGTATTTTTTAGCGTAAGCAGTGGGAATCCTTTGAAGGTTTTTGAGGAAGGAAGTGAGATGTTCTAATTTATATTTTAAGAAGCTCACTCTGGCTGCTCTGTGACAGCAGGTGAGAGAGAACTGGGAGCCTGTTGCAGTGGCCCAGGAAGATGATGGTGGCTTAGACCAGGGGGTGGCAGTAGAGAGGTGGAGATGTGTGTATGGTGATGGGGGCAAAAACAGGCACAGATAGGTGCTTTGCTGTTGATCTAGGGAACATTTCTCCCTATTTCTGAATTTGATTTAATCCTAAATCAACTTCAACTGTTTCTTAACTGATTGGCTCTAGCATCTAAATTAGTTGCATGTGCAAATTGGGCAGGTTTCCTAGGAGACACATAATCATCCCTAACAAGATTTTACTTAGAGCCATGGTTCTTAACCTTGACCACACCCTGGACCAATGATAACAGAATTTCTGGGACTGAGACTTAGGCACAGATATATTCTAAAGCCCCCCCAAGTGCTTCCATTGTGTGGCTAAGATTAAGAACCACTGCCATAGAGCATTAGATTAACGATGGGATGTAACATGTGAGATTAGAATTAAATCCAATACTTAAGGTTGTAAACAAGGTGGAAAAGGAATATTTTTACTAATGTGAGATTTGAATGGAGCCAACTATTGGCAGTTTTCTCTAACCAGCTCCACATACGAAAATTACATCATGATTCACTGAGGAAACTAACACCCTTGTAAACACTTTAACTTACAGCAGCTCTTGTCAAATTTATCTGAAACCTTGGACTCTTAAGTGAAGGTAAATTCTTAGGCACTGCATGAATCAGTGTAGGCTAATTGGACACGAAACGTTTCACCTCTAGATCACTGCCAGAGGCCAGCAGTTCTGAGCATATGGCTGCTGCTCAGTGTTGGCTTTTAACGGAACAATCAGCCTGCATCCTGTTGCTATGGGAAGACTCCCAGGACTAAACACTTGTTAGTCCTCATGTATCAGAAATGATTCATGCATACACTGAATTGGTGAGTTCCCATCATCTTGCCCATTCCACAGAGGCTATGAACTCTGCAAGGACTGGGAGTATAGTGGGTGTACCTCGTTCCTTCCGGCATCCATTTCATACCTTCCTCTGTTTCCTGCAAGTGCTGTGAGGTTCTCAGCATCATGCAGTGGGCTCTGACTAGTTCTAAGAGTGAGCTGTGATTACTGTAAGCCCATCACATATCCTATATCCCTGATCACATTGATTGGTTGGGAGTTGGCCCATGACCCAAGTCAGACCAACTGGGACCAACAAGACTCAATTCCAGGTTCTTTACTTGAGGTATAGGGGAATGGACCCTCTTTTCGACTGAAAGTGAAAGGATAAGGAGGTAGCTGCTGTGGCCATTTTTTGGAGCTGTGAAAAGAAACCTCTTTGAGAATGGAGCCATTCCTGAGAAAGCAGGGCTGAAAGATGTTGTGTTAGTCATGGATAAAGCTTCATCTGAAGCCAGGACTACCTTTGTAACTTGCAGTGATATAAGGACTGTGTCTGCCTTGTTCACTGTAGCTCCAGCACGACAGTAAACATTTGTCAAATGAATGAATGGTAAATAGAGGAAAGAGAGCAGTGTTAGGAAATGGAAATCAGTATTGAGTTTATGTAACTGCAGAAGAAAAGACCATTATCTAGGAGGCCAAACTCTCATCATTTTTCTGATTCTGACATCGACTTGAAATAGCAAAATATGGAACTTCTTCTGATTACCTTACAATGGCAAAGGAAGCTTAAATGGAAAAAAGCAGAAATAAATAATAAATTGGGTTGGATGGGAGGGAGAAAATCCTTTTTCTTCAACACAAGTATCAGGGGAAATCTGACTCAGATTTAAGGCATGTAAGTCAATGAGTTCCCAAACCGATATATTTTATTATTTTTTTAGCTTTACAAATATTCCACTCAATTTAATTGCACTTACTTTGACATCAATTATTAAAATTTTGCCCATATTCAAATTTGTAGAATCCCTGTATCATGAAAGGAAGTATGTTCACATGGTTCAGTATACTAGTCAAAAGAGAAACATATACAGTCAATGATCTACATCATAATTCTTTATGTGATACTTACTCGGGGCTACAAGCATACTTTACATAGGAAATCTATCTCATTTCAGATGTAACACATAGGTGAGGAGAGACAAAAGGAAGACTTAGCAGTGACCTCTGTGATGATTTTACCCAAGGACATATTCAAATATGAGAAGGAGACAATTCTCTTTTATATGGGAAAAAAGATAGTTTGCATTTGCCAATAGAAGTTTATATGGTTTCCTCCCAGACAAAAAGCAATGAAAATTTTCATCATTTCTTCCCTTCTTGATTTTTTTCTCTAATTTTTTCACCAACTTACTAGACTATACTAGGTGCTAGGCCTACCAGCAAGAGGGAAGTAGAAACAGAAGAGTGATGAAAAGAGGGTAGAGACAGCATAGGTTTTCATATCAAATTTCATGCTTTGGAAAATTCAGATACATTTGGTGAGCTGGTAAGAGCCACTGGAGATGCTGCTCTAGAGCTGTGTACTGGCTATAGGATGTACCCTTCCACGTCCACGGCTCAGGAGACTTGTTGAGGGTCTGCGGAGCCAATACATACTGAGTGTGTCTACTGAGAAAGCCTCAGTGTATTATTTCAACACAATTACAAACTTCTGCTTAGTCTTTGATCTGGTTACTCCATTCTTCACTTCATCTAGCAATAAGGCCCAAGATCCTTATGTCTCTTAGGATGCTCCCTGATGAGTTAGTTCCACTTCTTTCCGATTCCACCCTTGTTCTGCATCCCCTTCCAATTCTGTCTCCAGACTTGTGACATGGAGCTGGGTAGGAACCCAGGGAATAGTTAAAAGGAATTAATGAGTCCATTTCCACCAAGGACCGACTCTAAGGTCTTCTCTTATAAACCTGAAAACAGACTGCGATCTGCTTTGTCAAGCTGAATTAGCAACTTGGAATCCAACCTCCCTCCCCACCTCCCCTCATTGTTTAGGTTTCTAGGCTAGCCTACGATAGCATATAATAAAGCTGAATTCTTATAAATGTATATAAAAAACAGAAGGAAGTTTTCTTACCCCACATACTGTTACAGAAAAAAAAGGTTAAAAATGTATCTTGAATCCTAGTCATCAAAGAAAAGCTAAGTACAAGAAATAGGGGGAGGGTGATAACAGGATTAATAATAGCTAACATTCGCTGCATACTTGCCATGTAGACAACTGTGCTAAGTGCTTTATGTGAATTCTCTCATTCAATTTCTCTTTAACAGTTAAGGAAAATGGAGTCTCTTAATATGATTTTTCCAAGAACACACTAGCTGTAAGACTCAGAGCTGGGAGTAGAATGTAAATTTGTCTGATTTAAAAGCCCAGGCTTTACCCACTATGTAGTTTCTGTAGAGATTCTGAAGACAGCTTCTGGAAACTTACCAGGCTCTTGATGTCACTGGCTTATTATCAAGCCCAATTTTCTTAAACACTCAGGACTTTTTTGATTCTTCATTGCATGTTGTGCTTTTAGCTTACACATGAAATGGAAGAGGAGAGACTGAAAGAGAAATATTTTGAAGACAGAGGTGAAAGGCGGGGACTAGAGATGAGTGGTGAGAAGTAAGAAGAGGAGGAGAAGGGAGGAGGGGAAAGTGAGTACTTGAGAAGGTGATGGAAAACAGACTTGGGGTTGGGCCCTTCCCTGGATTCTGGCCCAGTCCCCTGGGT
Organism: Aethalodelphis obliquidens; assembly: GCF_003676395.1. Classification (NCBI taxonomy): domain Eukaryota; kingdom Metazoa; phylum Chordata; class Mammalia; order Artiodactyla; family Delphinidae; genus Aethalodelphis; species Aethalodelphis obliquidens. The sequence goes on along the minus strand of NW_020837954.1, from coordinate 36,814,289 downwards.
AGTTGCCAGGAGAAAGCTAGGGGTTGGGGAGGGAAGCATAAGACACTCCTAAACTGGGTCTTTGAAACCTCAGAATCCCTGCACTACGGGGTCTCCTTTGGGTTTATAAAAAGGTAAAAAATCATCTTATAATAACATTAGCTACACAGTTAATAGGTGACAAAGCCAGGATTAGGATCCAGTCTCTTGGAATTCAAAGCCAGGGCTCTAGCTGTCCCCTTCTTTTATGTTTCTGAAGGTCTGAGCTACTGTGTGTGACTGTGAACGTCTCCTATGGGGTCCCCGCCATAAGTAGGTATGGATTTTAAAATTTTTAATTAATTAATTTTTTTTGCCACACTGTGCGGCATGCGGGATCTTAGTTCCCTGACCAGGGATCGAACCTGCACCCCCTGCAGTGGAAGCGCGGTGTCTTAACCACTGGACTGCCAGGGAAGTCTCGGTAGATAGGGATATTAGAAGTTTTCCAGACCCGTCAGTTTGCAAGCATTTACCCATGAAGAGATCATAGTCCCAGATTTATACGTTGGTTTACACTGAGGTCAGATTTGCAAAGCTTAAAAAATACATCTTTTTCTAAATAATATAGGCTGTGTACTAATGTAGCCAATTGGGTCTTCTGCCTTTCTTTTCAATGAAGCAAGATAATCTTGAACATTTTTCCCGTGTTGGGTTTATACTGTGATAACTCGGAGGTAAGGCTAAGTAATGTTCAGAAGCACCAGCCCTGAAAGAGTTTAGTTTGGTTTAGTACCTTGATGCACAGAGTTCTGTGGAACTAGATGGAAGCACTTTGGATTTAATATTTCCATAGATGTGATTGAGGTGATGAGGAAATGTTTGGTTTTTTAGTTATTCAGTGACTTGATATTACGTTGTACTGGCTCCACTATTTATCAATAATTGATAAATTATTCAATTTTGTTCTTTGTGTGTTCAATATTATGCTTTTCCAGAAAGGGTTTAAAGGGGCTTGCCAAAACAAATATAAGATTTTCAAAAAGTGAAGCAATCAGGGTGAAAAGAAAATTAATGAAGGAAAAACTAAGTGAATGCAAAGGACATGTTATTATACAAAATGCATGGTGGGGCTTCCCTGGTGGTGCAGTGGTTAAGAATCCACCTGCTAATGCAGGGGACATGGGTTCAAGCCCTGGTGCAACGAAGCCCGTGCGCCACAACTACTGAGGCTGTGCTCTAGGGTCCACGAGCCACAACTCCTGAGCCTGTGTGCTACAACTACTGAAGCCCATGCACCTAGAGCCTATGCTCTGCAACAAGAGAAGCCACCGTGATGAGAAGCCCACGCACCACAACGAAGAGTAGCCCCTGCTCGCTGCAACTAGAGAAAGCATGTGCACAGCAACGAAGACCCAACACAGCCAAAAATAAATAAATAAAATAAATAAACTTATTAAAAAAAAGAAAAGGCACGGTGTAAGCTCCTGTATATGGATCCGTGAGAGATAGAACACCGTGAGAGATAGAATTTGGTCCTGCAGTTTCCGCAGCCAATGTGCAGAGGGGTGAGTCACAATGTCCATGAAGTAGACACATCCATTTTGCAGTTAAGGACCCTGACATGCAGAAAGGATCACACAGCCAGTAAACCCTGGGCACTGTATTTAAATTCATGTCTGACTCCAAGACTCATGCTGTTCTCAGTAAACGCTGCTGATTTTATGTACACACAAATGCCCATGTGTGAGTGGTCTCAATCAGAGACAAGTATAATGACATCAGAGCTAAGGCTTTGCTTACCTGAGAACTCCTTTATTTGTTGACAATTAATTTTTATGTAGTTCTATGATCTTGGGCAGATTTTGTTTTAATTGCTGTTGTTGTTGCAGGGGGTCCAAAATAGCTAGTAGTCTAGGCTGACAATTGGCAGTGTCACTTTTGCCACATTGTGTTGGCTGAAGCGAGTCACAAGGCCAGAGCAGATTCATGGGTAGGGATCCGTCTTTTGATGACAGTTACTGCAAAATCACATTGTACAGGATGTGGATACAAGGGGACGTGAACGATCATTGGTGATTTTTGTACCTCATCTACTACAACCTCAGTCTGTAAAACAGAGATGGTAATAATACTTTCTACTTTATAGGTGGATTGGGAAAATTATATGAGATAATGAGGATGTGACCTGGCCCTTAAGGAATGTTGGATGTTTGTTATTATTATTTTCTTACTTATCCTCACAACCAACCACATGAAGATGTTGTAATCCTCATTTTACAAATGAAGAAACTCAGAGAGTTTAAGTAACTTGTTCCTGATCATATAGTTAGTCAATCGTGGAGCCAGGATTCAAACCAAGTTTTGTTGACTTCAAAGCGTGTAGCAGAGACTTCCTAACTGCTCACCAAATCTGTTTTTTTTTTTTTTCTGGACACATAAGTAGACTACATTTCTCAGCCTCCTTTGCTGTATGTGTGACTGAGTGACCTCGGCCATAAAAGAGGAGCAATGCTGCTCAGAAGGGAAAGAATCTGGATCTCTGAATCTGCACATGAAAGAGAAATGCCTGCAGATTAGAAACACTGATTTTGGATTTTAGTGAGCTGGAAATACGCTTTTGTGAATAGCCAATGAATTGTTGGAGTTTGCTATAACAGTTACAAACAAACTACTACAGTTTAGTTGGTAACTAGCTAGCTCTACAAACTAACAACTAGCTGTAACAAATGAATACTAGCAATAACAAACTAGCTAATTATATGATGACTAGCTGTAAAACCTTGGGCAAATGAATATATTTGAGTTTCAGTTTCCTTGTTTTTGAAATTGGGATCTTAATACCTTTGTGGAATTTTAAGGATTAAAGATAACATATATCTACCTATCTCACTGATATTATATTACTTGAGGTTTGGCAGCTGTTCCAAATAAAGAAGCCGTTATTAATTTCCAAAGCTGCTCATTCTCCATCAGGCATTACTTTGGTTTGATAACGTCCCTAATGTTTTCACAAACAACAACAATAATAGCAATCATAGCTCAAATTTATTGCCTTCTTGCAATGTACAAACTGCCAAGCACCTCTTATGAGCACATCCACTGCACATGTGCCTCCCCCCAGACCGATGAAATCAGGGCTCTACCATCCCCATCTTAGAGATGATGACACCGAGGAAGAGAGAAATTAATAGAAGTATCTGTTTCGGAAATGAATGCTGTATTAATACATGTTCTGAGTAGGAATAGGTGCTGTTACTCAATTGATAGTCAGTTGTAGGAGTTCACCTGTAAAAGGTGCTGGTCATGATGCTGCTCTTTTAGCATCACATCAGAGATAGTGCCCTTTGTGCAACTATGGAAATGACGGCCGTTTGTCTTGGGGAAGAGTGTATGGCTCTCACAGCCTAATTCAAAAGATCAGCTCTCCAGAGTAGTTAACGTGTTCCCTACATCATGTTTAAAGGAGCCATGAGCTAAGCCTTCCTCAATTGCTGAGGGGCTGTTTCATGGCACTACTCCTCAGGCTATCCTTACCTTTTAGGCAAAATATAATGTGGGTCATTGGGTCAAATCCTTTGCTGGCGCTTCAGAAATACCAAGTTTCAAGCCAGCGTGTCATTGTGCAGGGCAGGGGGATAGGAGGATCTAGCCTTGGTGCTCATTGGTGGATCAGTCCAATTGAGAGAACAGTTAATGATGCCATCTGGGTTACCTCGAGACATAACAGGGGAGAAATACTTTTCTTTCCTTGGCTTTTAGAGGGGCTTATTCAGATTGGGAGTTGAGAGAGCCTGAAGGTGTATGTTATCACTTTTTTCCCTTGGGAGTTTTTCTTTAATGTGTTTTTTGTTTAAATAAATAAAAAAAAATAGAAGGTACAAGTACTATAGTTCTCCATTTGGCCACCCTATCGTTTTGAATATCTTGATGCCCACAATATACATTCCCATGCCCCCTGGAATCTGGTGGGTTCCTTGTATTTCGTGATGGGGTCGACACAGTATATACCCTCTATCGATTTGAACTGTAAAACTCAATAGAAAATGAACCTTTATTTTTGAACTGTTTGTTAGAGTGTTTCATTTATATAAAAATACTGCATGTAGCAAATAATGGTGGTTATTTCATTTTACGTCTCTGAGTTATCTCCTTTGTATAACTGTATGACATAACTGCTTACATAGGTCTGTGGATAGTTGTGTTTAGTTTGGATAAGAGCTTATGTCTTTTTCTCATAAAATGGGAGTGGGGACTGGCTTATTTAAGGAGAATTATGGCAAAGAAACTTATTGTGATTGCTAATATGTGCCTTTCCATAAGACCAGTCTTCCCAAACTGTATTTGAGTTAATGAGGCACAAAGAGAAAAGGGGAACTTCTTTCCGCAACATCAACTCTCCCAAAACAACCAAATAACAACACTTCGTTTTCACATTAAAACAAAGAAGGATATTTTATGAACGCCAAATTCATAAGGAGATTAAAGATAAAACATAGAACTTCAAAGGAATTTTCCACTTGCCATTGTTGGATGTACTCCCCTACATCCCCCTTCCCCCACAGTGTTTCCAGCCTGCACTTTTCCTCTTCAGCTGTCAACAGCATAACTAACTGCTCTGCAAAGTTAACTGGATATCGATGTCCCTATCATCTGCAAAGCTGCAGAAAGCACATAAAGGTAGTTAATGTGAGTGTCTTTGGCTTGTACTTTCTTTCCGTCATGTCAATAAATCCTAAATCTTCCCTTGAAGTCACCAAAAACTACTGGCAAGTCATTCTTCTGAATGTGTGCCCAGAGACAGGGGGAACAAGCATTTGTTTAAAACATAAAACTATCCAGGCATGTGCAGCCAAGCAGGCAGGGCTCTCTCTCCACCTTGTTCCCCATCTGGGGATGTGGTTTCACTCTGGGAGGGGCAGGCCACCAGCACTTCTCATCCCCAGCCTGTAGTTCCATCTTGCAGAAGCACTGCTCCAGACACACGTAGCCAAGAGAACCTGTCTCCTTTTCTGACACATCTCCCACTCAGAAAAGAAACTCTCATCCAGGGACAGTAGGCTGAGAATATTGAATCTTAAATGCTTCTGCCCAAGCTCACTTATAGGGCAAAGACTCCAGACCAGGAGGAACAAATCGAGATGAGGGTCTACTGTCCCCACTCAGAGCTTCACTCATAGGCCAGGGGTATCACTCTGGGAGAAGCGGGCCACCGTCTTGGCTGCAATTCCAGTGCAAAGGCACAGAAACTTTGCATGGAGGGATTGGAATATTAAAGAGCAAAGAGCACTACTCTGCTTAAGGTAACTGACTTTATTTGGAACAGAGAATGGGGAAGTTCATGCCTAAGGTTGTTGTGGAAAACAACTGGGATCTTGGTTGTGAGCAATTAAGAGGAGGCTGGTAGCTCTGTGTGGGAAACAAGCTATAGAGTACACGACCTAGAAGTTTAACAGGGCGAACCAGAGAAAGAGACAATTAAGGAGAGAACTAGAGGGTTGAAACAGACCTTAAAGAGTCTCCCCAAAGACAACCCCTGCAAAGGGGACCAAATTTATTGGGTCAGGCTGTGGAAAAATTTAGGTACCAAGGTGTTATCAAAAACAATAGTGCAATCAGCCATCAGTGAGTGGCGGCTAGCAGCAACTTGGGGTATCAACAGGGGTAGTCAGCTAATAGAGAAATCAGGAAAAGAAAGCCCTGCAAAATCCATTCTCATCCAAGGATGATCATACACATGCCAATGCATTGACCTCGGTGGAGTGACGTCAGAGGCTGCCCACAGAAGGGGAAATAGACTGCCTTAAAATAATCCACCCAGCTCACAAAACAAACAACAAAAATAACAAGCCCCAGAGTGGGGGAGGGAAATCAGTACCTACAGTTGCTATAATATGTCACCTAAAATGTCCAGTTTTTTTCCAAGGGAGTGGGGAGGGAGAGGGATGGACTGGGAGTTTGGGGTTGGTAGATGCAAACTATTACATTTAGAATGGATAAACAACAAGGTCCTAATGTATAGCATGGGGAACTATATTTAACATCCTGTGATAAACCATAATGGAAAAGAAGATAAAATGGCCTGTTTTTAATAAAATATTATGAGACATGCAAAGAAACAGGAAAATGTGATCCATGCATGGGGGAAAAAAGGCAAGAAAAAATAAAGAAAGAAAAAGAGAGCTGGCAAGTCATTGATGGGATTAGAAATCTCTTCTTTCCTTCTTTCTCTTGTATATTTATGGCTGTATCAAAGACTAGGGAGGAAGCAAAATTTTTTGGTCTTTGCTTTCCCAGAAAGCTTAGAGGAGAGATGATTAATACTAGTAGGATGGCATTGCATTTTTGACTCACTGCTTCAAATCCACGTTAAAAAAATGTATATCTCCAAGGACCATGGAACAAATGCATGTATAGTGCCCCCCATCCTCCCCCGCTGTGCTCAACTTATCTCTGAGAAGAGTTTTGTGAGATACTCTAGAACTGATAATAACTTCAAAGGAACTTTCCTGAGCAATGTCTTTGATATCTATACTTTATATTATGTTAGTCATTATTTCTCACAAGTGCTCTGGGAAGAAAGCAAGTGAAATATTGGGAGAGGACTGGCCATGGATTTGAAATTGAAATCATTGAATTTGAAATCAAAATCTTGAGATACTTAGTCTGCTGTTGAACACGTTCTTAGCAAAATAGAATTTTCATATCATGGAAGCATCAGAAATGAGAAAATGAAAACAGTAGATTCTGGTTACAAATGTCTTAGTTACATTAAATGAGTTGAATAATTTTCCTTGAATAATCTATTACAAGGCAGAAAATCCTGACACAACTTGATTTCATTACGTTTTTACTTGTTCTATAAAGCCAGTAGGTGTTTATGGAGTATCCACTGTGAAACTTAATAACAAGATGATTATAAGATGGTCCTATAGTTTGTGGGCTTGATTGTTTTTCTTAACGGCTTGTGCTGGGCATGGATCATCTATTCTCTCCCTCACTGCTTCTGCCACATACTCAATGTAAATATTCCAGTATCTTTCTATTTACTCACTATTTCTCTTCTGCTGCCTGGAGCCCTCTGCATCTTTATCCATATCATTTTTTTTTCCCCTCTGAGATCAATCAACCAACAAGTATTTTTTATATTGTTGCTGTAACAGGCTTTGCAGGAATTAAGCTATAATTCCTAAAGGAAAGGGTAAGATTTCTGTCCAAATTGCTCCACATAGCCACTAATGTAGTAATATTTCATGCCAAAAAGCACTTAATGGTTTGGATGACAATAATAAATATATACCTTAGAAAAGAATGGGATTTGGGGACTTCCCTGGTGGCGCAGCGGTTAAGAATCTGCCTGCCAATGCATGGGACAGGGGTTCGAGCCCTGGTCTGGGAAGATCCCACATGCCACGGAGCAACAAAGCCTGTGAGCCACAACTACTGAGCCTGTGCTCTAGAGCCCGCGAGCCACAACTACTGAGCCTGTGTCCCGCAACTACTGAAGCCTGCGCACCTAGAGCCCGTGCACCACGGTGAGAAGCCCACGCACCACAACAAAGAGTAGCCCCTGCTCACCACAACTAGAAAAAGCCTGCGCGCAGCAACGAAGACCCTGTGCAGCTAAAAATAAATAAAATAAATAAATTTGTAAAAAAGAAAAGAAAGGGATTTTTAGTTTCTTTCTTTTAAACACAACTATGCTTAGACTATTCCAGAAAGTGTATTCACATACTCTTTTCCTTTTTTTTAAAAAGGGACTCTATTGGTTTTTATTTATTTAAATATTTAAATATTTATATATAATTGACATACATTATGTTAGTTTCAGGTGTGCAACATAATGATTAGATATTTGTATATATTGTGAAGTGATCACCACAATGTCTAGTTAACGTCTGTCACCATACATAGTTACAAAAAAACTATGTATGTATGTATGTAACTTTTTTTTCTTATGATGAGGGCTTTTAATATCGAGTCTTCTAGCAACTTTCAAATATGCAAAACATTATTGTTAACTAGAGTCGCTATGCATACGTAACATCCCCAGGACTTATTCATTTTATAGCTGGAAGTTTGTACATTTTGACTTCCTTCACCCCCCAACCCTTAGTCCCCCACAACCATCAATCTGTTTTCTGTGTCTATGAATTTGGTTATTTTTAGATTCTACATATAAGTGAGACCATATGATATTTGCCTTTCTCTCTCTGACTTATTTCACTTAGCATAATGCCTTCAAGGTCCATCCATGTTGTCACAATTGGCAAGATTTCATACACATACTCTTATTATTAAAACTTTTTATATTTTTGTTTAACCATGAGTCACCTCCCAGCCTTTGCTTCTTCCTATTAACCAAACCCAACTCCTTTAGGGTTTTCTCAAAGGCCCTATTTTCAATATTATAAATTATTCATCTTATCATTCTAACATATTTACAGAGTATTTACCATACAGAATAAAATATAAAATTCTGTGACTCTTTATAAAGGAAATGCAAGTCAGAGACATTGCTCCTGAGGACTGGAGAGATTCAGGTAGTCACAAAGGTTTCTATTTTAGTTGTTCAGAATTTCCTCTCTTGGTCTTTTAGCATAGAGTTGACTTGCTTGATAGTCTCCCCTTTTCACTGTCCTTAATTCCAGAAAATACCATACACACTTATTAAAGAAACCCCTCTTTCCCCTCCTCTGCTCATCTTGAGAGAAGTCTGCTTTCATGTTTCCCTGTCCTGCAGGTAAATGGCAGTGACCATCACAAAATTACAGCCAAGGCACTCTGAGCTGACTCTCTTAACCCCTGAAATAGAGAAGAAGCCCTTGGCAAGTGCAGAGGGTTAGTCAGGTCAGGTTCTGACAATAAAATTTATAGTTCTATTCAAAGCAACTTTCAGAAACAACTTGAAGCCATTTAAATTTCCCCAAAGAGTCAATGAAAGTATCAGTACTTGGGCTTGCTGATTCTAATGTTCTTAGAATGACATGGGAACCATGGAAAGTCTATGAGGCTACTACCCCCAAGTTTTTCTGGTAACATGGGTCACCTTTGTTGAAGAATTCTCATTTTTATTTCCACTTTAAAATGATTTGTTATTCATTTGAATAAATTATGCTCATCAGTATGTAAGCACCTAGAAAGATCATGGGCTGAATTTGGGCTCCTGATTTGCCTGGCACGCAGCCTACGGTGTGACAAGGTGATGTGGGTTTATGGTTATGAGTATGGAATGAAGTATACTCTGCTGCTTGCTTATGTGTGATGTGACCAGGGGCACGTTTCTTAATTGTGTTGCATCATCCTCATCTCCAGAAATGGAGAAATCACAGTTACCTCCCAGGATCACCATGAAAATGTACTGATATATATCAAAGTCTTCATCACAGTTCCTGAAGCATGAGCAGTGTTCCATGAATTCTATGCCGACTGTATTATCATCCTAAGCATAACTAAAAGTACACAGCTCAAGACTTTCCCCGACCCTGATTTTTGAAAAGTTAATTTTATACTATGCTGATGATGACTATTTCTTTAACAATTTCCACAGCTTCCTAAAAGTGGTCTGGCCTGAACTGTATTTTTTTCCTGTGCCTGAGGGAAACAAAGAAACAAGCAACATATTGGAGTTACATTTAATAACATTTCTAAGATGGATTTGACAGTGTTCTAAATACACCTGAAATCTACAATTCCCCCCCCCCCCCATCTCTCACTTATGAGTTATCAAGGAAAATTTTTTCTCTACATGAAAGATTTGCCATGTTAGGCCACGATCTACTGCTGGTGGAAACCAAGGCCAAGAGGTGAACGCGTTAGAATAAATCTGAAATGAGTTGAATATGGTCTGAAGCTTGCCAATTCTTGGCGGCTGCAGGACCAGCAGGACAGAGAAGGGTGGGAGAACAGCCAGGCTGAAGTGGCAAGGAAAATTCCTTTCACACCTAAGTTGTACTTCCTAAAGAATAAGAAGCATGTGAAAAATCCCTTGATCTCACTGTGCTGTGATAACAAGAACAGGAGTGATGGAGATCGTCCAATGATACACATCAATTAATGCGGTCTAACCTTCAAATACAGTAGAAATTCGCAATAAAATGGAACTTACAAAATGTATACCTACATTTTCATCAGCATTTCTCAGTTATGTTTCTTGTTTCTACCACATTTAGATACCCTTTGGAAAATGGAACAAGAAATTACCCCTTGGAGGCATAATTAAACTGAAGATTAACAGGTGCGTAATTGGAGTTTTTGACGAGTGGCTAACAGAATGCCATGTTATGCACTGCTCTCGTGCTATTGGCCTAAGAGGGAAATGAGGAGGATTTAAGAAATAATAATGACTCTCAAGAGAAGATGTGTTTTAATGCTTAAAATTAAATTTTTCCGGAGACTGATACTGATGTGACATTAAAACTGTTCCAACTGTTGTGTGGAGTACTTGGGAAACAAAAGAAAATTATTCTTTTTAAGTTTAAAATTTTTTTTCTCATGAGATTAAACTGAGCTGGTCAATGTTTTGTCAGATCATGCTTTCTAGGTTATGTCATCTTGTTTCCTGCTAGTGCTGAGCTGTTTAATAATAGAGAAACTCTGATTTTTTTCTCTTGCTCATATTTTCTCTTAATCTCTATAGGCAAAGTATATCTCATGAAACACCCTCTTTTGTCTACTCTAAGTCTATTGAAATAGTTTCCCACTCGTGTGTGTGTGTGTGTGTGTGTGTATGTGTTTGCATGTATGGCTTTCTGGAGTCAGAACAAAAGATGTAGAAGGGGAGATTTGATCTATAGATCTGTAGAAAAATGCAGAAACAGTTTAAATTCCTTGTGAGTGCTGTGTTTAGCTTTTAGAACATTGAAAAAATGAAGAAATGTATTTACAAAGGAGAATTTCTTCCATGTGTCCCATATGCACATTTTTCTCTTGGGGAAATATTTATCCAAGTGAAAAAAAGTATTTATTAAGGAAAGTCATCCATTTGCATTTTGATATTTCCTCTCTGGGAGAAAATAATTCTAACCTCAAGTCTTTTGGTAGGTTCTAAAGTAGGATTAGAGAATTTAACCTTCTGATTTCAGCACAGTTCCAAAGTTAATAATCAGAGACAAGCACTGCCATCAATTCTAACAAAAGACTTACTTATTTCTAAAACCAAATGACCATCTCAGTTTGAAAAAGTGTGTGTTGTAGCACAGGGCACAATTACCATTTAAAAAAAAGTCTTCCTTTAAAGAGGATTTTTTCTCAATTTTTTATTTCAAAAAATTTGAAACATACTAAAAAGTTGAAAGGATGATGTGAACACCTTCTACTCTCCACCTAGATTTAACAATGTTATCATTTTGCCACATATGCTTTGTCTCTTACGTACATAATTTTTTCCCTCTGAACCATTTGAAAGTGAATTGCAGACATGGTGACATTTGACCCATAACTACTTTAGCAGCATTTCCTAAAAAAGGACATTCTTCTACAGAACCACAATATTGTTATTATACCCAATAATATTGACATTATTTCCTAATATAATCTAAATTATTCCACATTACAGTTTCCTTAATTGTCCATGAATATCTTCAATAGCTTTTTTTGGGTACAAAATCAGGATCCAATCAGATTAAAACTTCGCATTTAATCTAGAGGGGTCTGTTCATCTTTTTCTCCCCCTTGCTATGTTATTGATGTTTTAAAAAGAGTCCAAGACAGTTTTCTTGTGGAATACATCACATTCTGGAACTAGTAATAGTTTTGATATGACTTTTGACAATTTAGAATCACAAAAGAAGCAGCCTAAGAACTTAGTTTAGTATATTAGTAAAGAGATAGTTACCAAAGTGGTGAATACTTTCATATTAATATAGAAACCCCAGGAGATTTAGATCGGACAGAATGAATTTGGCAGGAAACATAGTAGTATTTTGGGAGCACAATGTGTCTGAGTTTACTGGTTTTTAGATATTCTAAAATCAAAAGAAAGGGAACTGATTTCTTTAACATGTCATCATTCTTCCGTGGATATGTTTAGCAAATGGTTGGGAATGCTGGTTTGGGGCTTATAAGAGAAAGTGTGGTTAAACAAAGAAAAGTTATCTCTTCCAAAAAATAGAAGAGGAGGGAACACTTCCAAACTCATTTGATTAGGGTAACATTATCCTGATACCAAAACCAGACAAGGACAACACAAGAAAAGAAAATTACAGGAATATCTCTGAAGAACATACATGCAAAACTCCTCACCAAAATATTAAGAAACTGAATTCAGCAATGCATAAAAAGGATCATACACCATAATCAGGTGGGATTTATCCCAGAGATGCAAGGATGGTTCAATACCTGCAAATCAATCAATGTGATATACCACATTAACAAAATGAAGTATAAAAATCATATGATCATCTCAATAGATGCAGCAAAAGCATTTGAAAAGATTCAACATCCATTTATGATAAAAGCTCTCAACAAAATGGGCATAGTGGGAATGTAACTCAACATAATAAAGGCCATATATGACAAGCCCTTGGCGAACATAATACTCAGTGATGAAGAGCTGAAAGCTTTTCCTCTAAGATCAGGAATAAGACACTCTCACCACTTTTATTCAACAGAGTGTTGGAAGTCCTCACCAGAGCAATGAGGCAAGAAAAATAAATCCTTTGAGACTATCTCCCTCCCCAGTCTGTAGAGTTCTAGAGAAGGTAAAATTGCTTACAGCTGTATAAGAGGTCAGATATAGATACATACATTTTCAGTAATGATGCTACTTTTAAATTATCACAACAATATATAATGATATTTTCATGCATTGAACACTTGTTAGATGCTTTGTGTATTTCAGTTTATTTATTCCTTACAACACATCCATGAGATAGGTATTTAACTCCTTTACAAGTGAGGAAATTAAGAGTTAGGCCAGAAATTTCTTATTTCATATTTCACTCTGTACTAGCTCAAAAGCCATGCTCTTGACTGCTGTATAAGAATACAAAGCACCCTATTTTTTTTTATTCCCTGGTAACTTTCCCATTGCTTTTTTATATGCCACTTTTCATGATCTTCACATTTTCCTCAACTTTGAATGGTTCACCTATTCTTTGGCTACTGGCCTCAGCTTTTGAAGAGTTAAGAAAACTCATGAAAATATGTCTTTCCTAACAGATGACAGGTCCGAGAATTTCACTGTTTCCCCATCCTTCAGCTGGGGTTGGGAGTAAACTCCACTGTGAAAATGGGTCAAGATGATAACTGTTTAATCACTTAACCAAATGGTTCAGACTCACTAATTGAAAAATATCGGTGTTTATATAACTGTTATATTTATAGGAATCATGTTTTATATATTATTGCCTCTCAATGTTGTACGAGAAGCGTGATAATCTGACTTAATTTTAATCCAACTATGGTTTACTGTGTTTGAATATAGACTGTGCAGTGAAGAGCTTCCTGCAGGGGCAATGCTGCATCAGCTGTAGTCTCCATATTCTGGCAAAGTTCCTTTAGTGAAGTGGCTCTAAGAAATAAATTGTGGTTTTTTTTTTTCCTATTGCCTACTTCCCAGGCACCCCAACATACATTTCTCCCTAGTTCTGTTGTTCAAATCCTCCTTGAGTTATTGTATCAGCAAAGTGTAGTTTTGGGGAAGGAAGACAGCTTTTCCTACCCTGAATTTAAATTCAACAAGACTTGTGAAAAGTAATCTTTTCAAGTGTCAGAAAGGAAGAAAGTATGCCTGAATACACAAGAATGCAAGAATTTACTTGAGGGTGGCACTAATGATTCTGTAGTTGAAAGTGATTTGACAGAACCCACAGTGTGGGGAGGCTTTACCATGAAAAATAAAATGTAGGTCTAGAAGGGACCCCAGTAAGTCATTTCATAACTGTCTCAGACATGTTAGTGTCCTAACCACACAAGTACCATGATTGTCTGTTCTCTTTATGAAGAGATCTTCATATATGTATACTCCATAACTCCTTAGCTCATTTCAGTGTCTTATGAACCAAACCAACCAACATTAATCTATGTTGGATTACTCTATGGGCTTTTGTGTTGTTTACTTTTCCCTGGGTGTTGGAAACTAACAATAGGGAAAATACAGTCTCTGAGGTCAGGTGTTACGTAAGGACAAAGAAGCTGGGTCAGGTATCTCTCACACATGAACAAAAACAACAATAGAAAAGCCACTGACATTTACTAAACATTGATACATATATTGATACTTTGGTTTACTTAATCTTCATATCTCCTAGGTGAAATATATCTTTTTATATCCTCATTTTACAAATGAAGAAACTGGCTTAGAGAGTTTAAGTGACTTGGTGAGGATCAAACTACCACTGAATGACACAGCTGAGTGTCTGATTTAGGGCTGCTTGGTCCAAAGCACATCTTCTTGATTACTCTACATGTGAGTGTGTCCATTCCTAACATGGCTATGCAACATAATTTTAAGATGGAATTTTTCAAAAGCCTGACTAGTTCTTTGCCCACATAACCAGGAAAAATAATAGTTTAAGCACAGCATGTTATAAAGAAAGTAATTTTGATTTATTTGACTAGCTGTTAATATTACACAGCAAGATAGTTGGATTCACTGAACTATGGAACTGGTCAGTTTTTCTATGCTTATGCATAAGTATAATCTAATATTTTCTATAAAGGACCCATAAAATCTGAGGGAAAAGATAGAGATGGATACAAATAATTGTTGGAATTAAGGAAGAACCAACATATTAAAGAAAAACTAGAAAGTGAAGGTATTGTATCCTTGTAAACATACATTTGTTCACTCAGAGATGTTTACTGAGTGCCAAGCATTCTTCTAAATGCCAGAGATATGGCCTATCACCTTAATAGCTAGATGATAAAGAAAGGTAGTATGTGAGTGCATGTATATATGCATGCAATATATTAGGTGGTGACAAATGCTACAGAAAAATAAAGCAGGATAAGTGGAGAGTAGTTCATTATTATATAGTGTGACTGGGGAAGGCCTTGTTGATAAAGTGACATTTGAGTGGATTCCTGAAGGAAGGGAGCAAGCCAGTCATATGGCTTTTGGGAACGGAAGTGCCAGGCAGTGGGAACAGCAAGAGCAAAATCTCTAAAGGGGAAACTTCCTTTCAAGGAACAGCAAAGAGAGTAGAATGAATGGAGGGGAGAGAGTAAGTTTAAAAAAATACCTCTAATACTTTTCTCTTATCCAAGTGCATCATCTTGTACTTTCTATAAACTGTTAAGTAATAATGTTAGTATGGGAACCCTTGCTTCATTCCTGACTTTGTTGGAAATATTTATAGCTTTTTCCCATTAAGCATTACCCTGGCTTTTTGACTAAGATAGATTTTTATAAACAAAATACCCATGTGTTTAAGTTGTCTATTGTTGCATAAACAGCTATACCAAAATTTAGTAACTTACAACAGTACTTATTTCATTATCTCATGTTTCGATGGGTTGACTGGGCTTGGCTGGGCAGTTTTTCTGCTTAATAATATGTCATTTTGGGCTGCAGTTGTCTGGGGGCTTGACTAGGTTGAAGCTTCCAAGATGACTCATTCACATGTTGATTTGTCTGGGAGCTCAGCCGGGCCTATGGACCAGAGTACCTTAGTTCTTCTCATTGTGGTCTTTCCATATAGCTTAGCTTCATAGCATTGACAGCTAAGTTCTAAGAGGAAGGAAATCCTGGGCTCTGGTATACCAGAAAATCAATTTTTCTTCACTCCCTTGGTCAAGATACTCATAGGACCAGTTAAGATTCAAGGGTTGAGGAATAAACTCCACCTCTTGATGGAAGAGTGACATACTTATAGAGGAAGGGAAAATGAGCGTGGTCATCTTTGGAGGCTATCATATCATCAATTCCCTATTTTATTGTTGTTATTTTAATCAAATTTTCATTATTAAATTTTATAATGCTTTTTCAATCTCCATGAAGGTGATAATACTACTTTTCTCCTTAGACCTATTAATATGATAAATTTTATTAATAAATTTTCTAATCTTGATCTACTCTTAAATACTTGGAATAAACCTCTCTTGTACATGGCTTTATCTGTATGACTCTTCATGAGGTCCTTAGCTTCTATGATCTGAATTAGATGTATGCAGTCTTCTAAAACCTTCAAATTATTCTCTTTTCTGCACTGTTTTATATACATGGGATATAGTTCTTTTCCCTTCCAGATATGTCCCTTACCTTCAAAAATTATATTTTTGTTGGCAGTTTTTGAGACCCATCATGACTGGGCTCTGTCTCCTCAGCTTCTATTTCCTTCCTTTGTTTCTTCTGTGAATTCTGCTGTTTTTGGTGCCCTTTTCAAAATATTTTGGAATCTATGTCCTAGTTTTACTGAAAATATAGTTTGTATTTTTGCTTTCCAGTTTTTCTTTTGGATGGTTTCAGGAAGAGGAGAAAACTGGATTTATGTAATAACGGTCATGTCAGAAGTCCCAATGAAATACTATTATTTTTATAGAAGTAAACATCAAAATATTAGATTGATTTTCACAGACTCTCAATAGACATTTTAGAGATGAAATTGCTTGAGAAGTAAAAGATTTCAATATTTTGGGGGATAGGGATGAGGTTATTACAAGTTAATTATTTATCTTCTTTTCTTTGGTGGCAAATACAGCCCTCTCCTGGAAAGCTAGAGGTAATTTATATTGCTCCAAGGGTAAATTTTTCTCCTCCATCAACCTCCAACTATACCTTAAAAATGTATAAATGATAGTTGTATAAATGATAGAGGTTAAGTGATAGTTGGATGCAATTGGGAAAAATTCTCTTCCTTGAAGATTAACCTCAGTCACTTCCAAAATTGTGATGGGGTTGAGGAGCTGAGGAACAAGCCTGGGAGTTAGCGAGGGGTCCCCAGCCTGGGGGTGTGGGATAAGGGTGAGCATTAACTTCAGAAGTCAGAGAATGCTAGGGAAGTCAGGAAAAATACAAACAAAATCTTCCAAACAGCTAACTTCTGGATCTGTCCCAGTAGGGACTAATTGCGCTTATTAACTACTCTGTGAATTTGATATGAAGTAGGCCCTGATTTTTCAGTAGGCAATAAATTGTTTGAGGTATATTATCAACAGTAAACAGTACAATTACAATTATGTCTTTAGAATAGAGTGTTTTAATATCCCAATGTTCTTGTTGTGAGTCTTTTTAAGGTCATAAGAATGGATTTACATGCTTGGTTAGAAACAGTTCTTCTGGTACTGCAGCTGGGTGATCTGGGCTATGGAGACCAGTCCCTCCCCACACCTGCTGCTGAGATAATGCCAACAGTTCTGAGGCATTTCCATCCATAAAAGGAACAAGCAGGCCGTGTGCACGAGTTACAGGGCGCAAAACAGAGACCTCTGGTTCTGAGCCCTATTTCTGGCACTCATGCATCCATATGGCTTATGCATGTGTGAAGGAACAAATAAGGGCTAACTGCATTCTTAGAGATGCAGTCCTGGAGAAAGAGGATGTGTTCCTTTTTCATGCTTTTGCTGTACTTTGTGTCTAATTACATTTTATGTCGTTCTACACTGTTTAATAAATAAAGTGATTTATTACTAATAAGCAACAATAACATTTGATAGTGTTCTCCAGCACACAAAATGCTTTCATGTACATTATATAATTTATAATTTGTTGAGGATGTTTGGCTAATACAGATTAGTTGTCTAGGGACCTCTATAATATTGTGTTATCAAGAAGACAGGTTACTTCCTAGATACCTTGTTTCAATGTAAAATTACACGTTGGAGAGAGTTGGAGAGAGTAATAATTTGCTTAACAAGTATTTTTAGAGACTCTCAGGGTAGAGAAAAATTGGACTATGAAATGAGATTATAGAAACTTTTAAAGGGCTTTTATGGATAAGACCATTTTTTCTTAAAAACAAATAAAGCATGTTGAAGTCATCTTGTAGGGATGAGATTGAACACTAATCTGGAAAAGCAGAGTTGTATAGGGGCCATACCTGAGGAGTAGATCAATATATATCTTTCTTTCTCTTTTTCTACCAAGAGAGTTGGGGCTTCTCTGTTTCTGTCTCTCTGTATCTCTTTCAAACACACACAGTCAAGATCAACAGTGAATTGGATGGCGCTTGTTTTAGTCTTCCAGAGGTGTCCATGAAATTAAAGATTAGAATGCTCATATCGAAACCATTGCTGCCAGCACTGAGCTGATAAAATAGTATGGAAGTTACCTTCTACGAATATCTCACAACTTTCCTATGAAACTCTGCAGATAGTGACCTTCTTGCAAGGAAAACACTGATCTGGGCGTGATAGAATGAGGCTTTTGAGCAATAAGCAACTCACTGAATGTCCCCGCCCTTCCCTCCCTTTTCTCTGCCCTTCTGTGGATCACTTAGGATGATAGCAGAGTAGGGCATTTGTTAAAAAATGTCACGCGTAAATGCAGAACTTGGTTGGAGATGATCTGTAACACTGAGGAAGAGCATCTGTCAATGCTGGGAGTTCTGCGCAGAGAAGATGCAGTGGGGCCTTAGAGACAACAGGACTATAGGATCTCTTCCTTACACTGATAGGTCCTGCTCTAGCAATAGTCCAGATGGCTCACCAGAATTTCCTATTTTTCACTATTACCCAACAGCGTGAATAAGACCTGGAAGTGCCTCCAAGATGGAATCTTCACAAATGGCTTTTAGCTGTGAATTCTGTGAGAATCAAACCTAAGGTCCACTCATCTACCCACATGCCCTAAGTTCTACTCTTCTTCATTCTTGTCACTTGTCATTCAACAATGATAGATGAGCTCAGAGCAGGAGAAACTAGTCTACATCCTTCCTTCTCCTCTCCCTTACCTCCTTTGTGTTCTCCAGATATACAGAGGGGAGGTGAGCAAGAAATAAAACATCTTTTAAAGTAGTTGCATTTCTTTGCCTTTGTTCTCTTGACCTTTGGACCCAACACAACATCAGGCTGCTCCCTTTATGAAGTGGGTTCATTCACAGTGAAATAATCTCAGATTCTTTGAAAGGGAAGATGCCAAAATTACTTTGGAAGTTGTACAACAATGTCATATTTGAACCTGTCTAGACTAAATCCCTCATTTTGAAGTTTAAGATGATCTCTTTAGGCATGTCCATGAGAGATGTATAATATAATGCAATTTTCATCCCTGGGGCATCAGTTTGTGTTCCTGACACTGGAAAAGGTGTTACATCCTTTATCACCATTCTCTGGTGTTGGAAATAAAATCAGCACTTATGACCTGGTACTTACTATAAGTCCAAGTGAGATAGGGGGATAGAGGTTTGCCTCACTGGGAGGAGCAGCCTGGCAGAAAGGGATAAAAGCAGCTATTTTAAAAATTAATTAAAGTTGTAATTGAAGTATAGTTGATTAAAGTGATTCATTTCAGATTTTTTTCCCTTCTGGATTATTACAAGATATGGAGTATAGTTCCCTGGTTCCCTGTGCCATACAGCAGGACCTTGTTGTTTATCTATTTTATATATAGTAGTGTGTAGATGTTAATCCCAATCTTCTAATTTATCCCTGACTCACCTCTTTCCCCTTTGGTAACCATAAACTTGTTTTCTGTGTCTGTGAGTCTAATTCTGCTTTGTAAATAAATTCATTTGTATCATTTTTTTAAGATTCCACATATAAGTGATATCATATGGTATCTTTCTCTTTCTGACTTCACTTAATATGATAATCTCTAGGTCCATCCATGTTGCTGCAAATGGCATTATTTCATTCTTTTTTTATGGCTGAGTACTATTCCATTGTACCATATCTTTTTTTTTTTTTTGCGGTACGCGGGCCTCTCCCTGTTGCGGCCTCTCCTGTTGCAGAGCACAGGCTCCGGACGCGCAGGCTCGGCGGCCATGGCTCACGGGCCCAGCCACTCCGCGGCATGTGGGATCTTCCCGGACCGGGGCACGAACCCGTGTCCCCTGCATCGGCAGGCGGACTCTCGACCACTGTGCCTCCAGGGAAGCCCTGTACCATATCTTCTTTATCCATTCATCTGTCGATGGACATTTAGGTTGCTTCCATTTCTTGGCTATTGTAAACGGTGAAAAGCAGCTATTTTATGGGAGGTATTCACACAGCTGAGAGACAACAGAGGAGGGGGAGTAGGAAAGCTTTGGGGACCTCATTGCCTCAAGAGACTGAGTACAACAATATAAATATTTAGAGATAGGGCATAATGCCAGATTCTTTAGTACAAAATTCTAGTTCTGCTGTTTGAATTTCTACAGCTTTAGCCATTGAGCCATAATCTGTATAAAGAAAGAAGGCATTTGGGAAGTCAAGTTAAAACCACAATCTTCTATAATTCAAGAACCTTTGGATCTTTGCTAAGATCATCCAGCTGTCTCAGGCTATGGGCCCACTCTGATCTAACGGAACAGGACTCCAGGGGGGTCCTGTTTGCAAACAGCACCTCTCTTGGGGAGTGAGGTGGAGTTACCTAGTCAGGCATTCCAGGGAATAGGAGTTTCCTGTGCTAGTCTTCATCCCTAGAATACAAGAATCCTTTTGTCTCTGTGACTTGATATTAAAATGAGGGAGAAAAGGAGAAACTTGGAGATTAATAGAGCAAGATCACTGTAGAAAGGATCCTAATGGATCCTAGTGGAAAAATTACCAAGGATTTGGGGCCGAAAGAACCTTGTCATTGAAGAATCACAGAGAAAAATTTTACTTTATTTTCTCCTTCCATAGATTTCAGACATTGCTCAGGGGTAGACTTGGCATTATTCCTTCTGAATCACTGATTAATTCACCAAGGAAGAAATACACAGGTCTTCCTCGTTCCTTTTGCATCAGGGTGTAATTTCCATAACTGAATTTCTATGATGATCACATATACTATTTAACTATTTCTTAAGTATTTTTTCCTTAATAAAGGATAAAATTTAAATAGTATTAGCATGAAGTTTGGCTTTTCAGGAGCTGCTTGTCAGCTTAGAAGATGTGCATTCCCTTTCCTGTAGAATTCACCAGATGGAGGTACTTCAGAAGGGGAGGAAAAACTTTGAATGCACATACCGAAGAAAGTTTAGGGTCTTTTAAAAAAAAGTAGGAGAATATGAAGAGACTGAATAAGAACAAAAACAATCTCTATGAGGCTCTTTTTTGAGTATGTCATATATCTTTCAATAGACGATTATTGATTTTTAAGAACCATGAAAAGAAATAAAATGTGCATTAAGTCCTCTAAAGTCACCATTTTCAGTTACTTTGTTCAAAGGTTGTTGATGCCCATTTACAAAGAAATAGAATAATGCTAACAATTTTTAATGGACAAATGGGTCATTCTGTGGGTTGATCCTTCTCATCTTCAAAATGCTTCACCTGGTGCTCTTTTTCTCTAGGCTTTGAGTGATTTTCAGGGTTTGTGGGAGTAACCAGATGTTGGCTGTCAAAGTAGAGCTAAGTGTCTCTGTCAGTGGAAGAGAACTTCTCTTCCTCATTTCACGGGAACAGGCTTCTAAACTGTTGGTGACATGGTAAAAGATAGGGAAGCTGAAGCAGTGATATCAGATAAGAAAACAGTGATGGGTTTAGCAGCTCCTTGTGACATTGAACACAAATAAAGTGTGTTTTTCCAAATGTTGTGTGGATGCATTGAAAGCTATGCATCTATTAGTCTAATTCCCAACCCCCTTTCACTCCTTCCCCACCATCATCAATTCCCACACTTGGATATCAGTAGAAATTTTGGAAATCACTTGAGGACCCACATATATAAATAAACACAATGTGAAGTAAGATTAATTGATGATGTGGTAGGGTCCAAAATAACTCATGATCTCTTGTAGGTACTTCAGGGTTTGTTTGTAGCTCAGAGCTGAAGATTTCTTCCTGTGTCCAGAAAAATCTGGATTACCCTGGAACAGAATGTCTTTTGTGAAACTGGAGTTCAATCTGTGGTAATTGGTGAGGTTGTTAAATAGGATGTTTGCCTGATGTACACTACCCTAAAAAAGCTTTTAATGTGTTCACTGGTAGAAAGTGAATGAAGCCTAAAAATGCCTCAGGATGATTTGTAATATACTACATACTAAATCCTAGTAAGAGTAACATATCTGTTACAATGATAGAGTATCCAGTGCTCTAAAATACAATGATCTATGGTCCACAGGGACAAAAATGTCTCCTACAATACCAAAGAATGTGTCAACCAAAGGACACATTATTTCCCTAATAACAAGGAAAAAAACCCCAGACAAACAAAAATAGGGACTTCCCTGTCAGTCTAGTGGTAAAGACACCTCGCTTCCACTGCAGGGGGAGCCGGTTCAATCCGCATTTCGGGAACTAAGATCCTGCATGCCTTGCAGTGAGGCCAAAAAATAGAAAAAAACAAAACAAACAAAAAAATAAAACAAAAACAGGGCTTCCCTGGTGGCGCAGTGGTTGGGAGTCCGCCTGCCGATGCAGGGGACACGGGTTCGTGCCCCGGTCCGGGAGGATCCCACATGCCGCATAGCGGCTGGGCCAGTGAGCCATGGCCACTGAGCCTGCGTGTCCGGAGCCTGTGCTCCGCAACGGGAGAGGCCACAGCAGTGAGAGGCCCGTGTACCGCAAAAACAAAAACAAAACCAAGCAAAGAAAACAAAGATAGAGGTGATCAAAAAGATTATTTAGTCTAGATTTCTACATCCTGTTAGGACTGCACCTAACCATGTTGACGAGATATCCATTACTACCAAAAAATTACAAAAGCTACTTACTGTGTGCTGCCCACAGATCTGCAATGAAAGTTGAAAGGAATTCATGAGAAGTTGCCCATTAAAAATGGGGAAAGAATAAAAGAATAGGTCAAATATCTATGAAGGGAGTTGGAAAGATCTGGGTATATTGTCTGAGGATGATAGGGATGAAAATTTCCTTGGTTTTCAAATAGGTTAAAAGCCATTATTCTGAGGATGACAATGAGGATTTCTCCATCTTTGCTAACTTGAGAGGAAATGGCTTTTATCTACAGCCTGAAAGGTTCAGTTTATCTAAAGGGAAGGACTTGGTGGGGAGAGTTATCAGGAGGGTAAGTGAACGAAATAAACAGAGTACAACCTGTACGGCAAAGTTTATGCCTAATATTGACACTTAAGATTTAACATTCACTCTCTGTCTCTTGTGAAAAGTTTGGTTAAAAACATGTTTACTATTGAAAATTCTTAAAGCTCTTATTTACCAGCCTGAACTATTGTAAATGTCATATGAAATTCATTTTAGTGGAGGAAAGAAGCTCTTAAGGCTCACAGTGCAAACTTATCCAATATGAGCAGAGAGGAGGCTTGAGGAGAGGGAGCACAGCCACTTTTCTCCTAATAACTCCTCTTATAACAGGTATAAAGTGCCCAATTATTTATATATATGTTCACTACATTTCTTACTGGCTGAAAGTTAGTATGCTTGCTAGCAAATGAATGGTTGCATTTTACAAACCTCATTCACAATTTTTAGAAAGTTTGCACCTGGCATACATTAAGGAGATTATTGACTTATTGTTTTCCTCATTGTTAATCTAGTTACTTGGAAAAAAAGTTATACAGTACATACTTTAGGGAATTAAATTTTTCTTTTTGCCTCTAGGATATAGCATCCAACAAACAGATAAAACAGATCCTTAGTATAATTAGGAAAACAATTTTTACGTAGTGAAATCACTCAACTCACAAGTTTGAAATTTGGCTGGAAGCAAAAGCTTTTGAAATTTTTTTTCCTAGAAGAATAAAGTTGTTTTACAACTTTTAAACAAAGCCAATACACTGTTTTTGAATGTATGCTCATGATGCTTAGGACATATACTTTTAGGTTGTTGGAGGATTAAATTTCAACATAGAAAATTATCCTGACTGTTTACATGGGGTACTAACTTCAGTGTAGAGAAGTGGTTAAAACTGTGGGACTCTTGGATGTCGTTCATTCACTCAGTCATTCAGTAGACATTTCTGGGTGTCTGTTGTGTTGTAGGCTAATTCCAGGCATTGGAGACATAAGAATAAATGAGACAGAAAGAACCTTGCCTTCATGAACTGTACATTCTAGAGTGAGGCAAACAATGGACAAGTGAATAAACAGATCGGATAATAACTATAGAGAAAATAAACAGGTTTTGAAAGGGTGGTCAATTTAATCAGGGTGGTTTGGTTTGGCCTCCTGAGGAGGTAACATTTGAGCTGACAGATCTTAATCCCAATCCTGTCACTTTCTGGTCCTGTGACATTGGACTGATTACTTCTCTGACTTCCAATTTTCTCTCCTGTTAAATGAAGATACCTACCACCAGAGATAATATGAGGCTCAGAGAAGATAGCAAAGTAACACAGGGCTTAGTGCATATTAAATACTTAGCTAATTAATATTAGTTACTTACTATTTTATTAATAAACTATAAACATTACTCCAAAAGGATCAGGAAGCAATTTTTTCATTATGATACATTCTGCTCAGACCACACAGGGAATTGTTTCTCTCTTGTTGGCAAGTTGAATCACATTCTGAGGCCTGACTAATCTGTATTAAAACATCTTGAGAGACTCCAAAGTCCTGGTCCCCACTAGCGGGAATGCTGGTCAATTGGTTGTCCAGATAAGGGTGCCTAAACCCCAGTTACAACATTTCTGCCTCTCCCAGAATTTATGTCCTATCTCTTTCAGGAACCAGATTCTAGCCTAAGTGGAAGCTTTTTTGGACTCTGAGAGTAGAATTTTAGGCAACTTTCCATTTTTGTTTTTTTTTCCTCCTTTTCTCCAAATGTTAGGTCAAAGTGTGAAGAAGAACAGAAAGATCTGCAGAGGGGAAACAGATGTTTATGTTCATTTCACAATCATAGGGCTGGGTGGATATGGTAGAGCAAGAACAGCATCCAGGACAGAGCTGCACCACAACCACCCCAAGGATCCCAGGCTCTTTCTTATTTTTTAAGACTCCTTGGTTTCTTCCCATGAGAGCAGGTGTTCTCTAAGTTTTCCTCAGTGACCCCTCCAAAGGTCTCACAGTCATGCTGATTATCGTTTTGCTGACAGCAGGCTCAGTGAGCAGCGATTAACACTGTGCAGCTTTGCCGATCATGCCTGAGGCTTTGCTCCCATCTGCTGGTGCTTGGTGCACCCAAGTTTGCCTAATTAATCTTCTTTCCACTCTGTTTTACAACTCCCGTTCTTCCCTGTTCTTAGTCTCCGAGGCTTTTCCCTTCCCTCCAAGGCACCAGACCTCTCCCAACATTTCCTGATTCTCAGCCTTGTGGATTTTCTTTCTTCCAGGGTCTCTCTATGTCCCAGCCATGGGCACAGATCTTTTTAAAAAGCACTCTGGTTTCTCATTTATGAATTTACTAGCTGTTTCTGAGAGGCTCTAAAGGCCTCTTCTGTCTTAAACAATTTCTCCTGATAGAAACTACCAGGTCAAGGAATTATATATACACGTATCTATTTTTAACTTGCTTTTTACTGATTGATGGTTGGTCATAGAATTGTTCTTCTTGATTTCTAGGCATTTTGATAGCATAAAGAAGGGTTTTCTGAACTTTCTAAATTACATTAGATTGAACTCTATGAACTTATGATATCCAAATGGTTTTGAACTGCAAAATGGTCATTTCATAGGTCCACCTAATAAGAAATGCCTAGGATGCTTGTTGCAATGTATATGTACAGCTTTTTCTCTTAGTGGGTCTGATATAGAAGCTCTGGTGTGGACCAAAGAATCTGCACTTTTTCCTTTTTTAAATTGAAGTATAGTTTTCCTTTTTAAAGTTGAAATATCATGGAATATCCTCAGATATTTATACAGATTACAGTATATTCAGATTATTTATACATATATGTATATTCAGATTATTTTCCATTATATGTTATCACAAGATCTTGAATATTGTTCCCTGTGTTATACAGTAAATTCTTGTTGCTTATATATTTTATGTAGAGTAGTATATGTCTGTTAATCCCATACTTCTAATTTATCCCTCCCCCACTGCCTTTCCCCTTTGGTAACCATATGTTTGTTTTCTATGTCTGTGAGTCTATTACTATTTTGTGTATAGATTCATTTGTACTATTGTTTAGATTCCCTACATAAGTGATATCATATAATATTTGTCTTTCTCTGTCTGTCTTACTTCACTTAGTATGTTATTCTGTAGGTCCATCCATTTTGCTGCTAATGACAATATTGCATTCTTTTTTATGGCTGAGTAATATCCTATTATATATATATAAAACATCTTTTTAAACCAATCATCTGTTGATGGGCATTTGGGTGGTTCCCATGTTTTGGCTATCATAAATAGTGCTGCTATAAACATTGGGGTGCATGTGTCTTTTTGAATTAGTGTTTTCATCTTTTCCAGATATATGCCCAGGAGTGGGATTGCTGGATCCTATGGTAGCTCTATATTTAGTTTTTTAAAGAACCTCCATACTGTTCTCCGTAGTGGCTGCACCAATTTACAGAATCTGCATTTTTGACAAGTAGGTTTATCTGATGACCAGGCAAATTTGGGAAATATAGGTATATCATTTGTAGTTGAATAAATGTCTAATTAAATATGGTATGTAGGGCAATTTACATTGTTTATGAGTCTATTATATTTGATGTAAGAAAGTTTGACTTAGTGAGTGTGATGATGATTACTAAGAGTCCTTTAAAATCTGTTCACGCTGTCTTTGGGAATATAGCTAACCTCTCTTACAATAGTGTATGGCCTAGGGTTTAACTTCTCTCCAAAGAAATGTGAAGAGAACTCATGCCTGACACTTGTGGACCTTGCCCTCCGTATCCTCTCATCTTCTCCTGTCTAGTGCTCCTGTCTAGAGCACTACAAAGTCCTACCCAACAGCAGAGTCCCAAGATGGAAAAAAGTAGATCCTTGGATGATTACGTGGAGTAGTATCACCTCACCGACCTGAACACTTGCCCAAGTCTGTTCTCTGAGCAAAAAAAGAAAAACAACAAAAGAATTCTAACAGTTTGAATCCTTATATATTTGAGTCTATCTGTTCTAGCATCCTAACTTATCTAGCATGGTGCCGTCGTTACAAAATGCCAAAAGAAGTGTGGTGTTAGCTTAACTATTAAGTGGCAGGTAGTAAGAAAACAGAACAGACTAGAAAGATGAAGATCCACACTATACCATGGCAAAACGTTCGTAAAACTACTGTCTGTGAAACCTGGAAGCTAAACCTAGTTCTTACTGAGTCTATTATGCTCAAAGAAAAGATTGGGAAAAGTCAGAATATTAGAGTATATTAATTGTTACTGTGTTTAACTAGGTGTTACAAGAAAGAAAAGAGTTGAATTGGTTGTGTTTAAGCAGAGATTGATAGAACACGAATATTAATGTCCTTAATTAATAGTTGGAAAATTGATTATTTTTGGATTTCCCCAAAGAAGACAGTTAAATAAGGATCTGAGCAACAAATGTCCATTTCTCTGTTAAAACAGGGAATCAGCTCTGTGTCAAAGAGAAGAGTCAGGGTGTCCCCTTCCCATTTAAGTCTTTTGCTTCATACAGCCTCTACGTAGCTATTGTTAATTTGAGAGCAAAAGGCATTGGCTGGATGAAGCAGACAAATAAAGTATTTTTAAGAAGCATGTCTAGGAAAGACGTTCTTTGGTCTTGGATGTGGCTACTGGTACATGGAACTTACCAGAAGCCTAATAAATTTTTGAGAGAATTGTATTTCCAAAAGAAACTCCAAGCTTGGACTAAATAGTCTTCTGACTATAAAACAACACTTGAGTCTCGACACTGGACAAGCCAGAAGCAGGTTATGAAATTTGTGCAGCTCCTGAGAAAGACAGAGTCCCTGAGGCCTGATTCAGATGTGTGTCATGGAGGAAAATGGATGAGGAAGAAGAACTCCCCAGAGAACCAAGCCAGGGGAAGTTGAGAATAATGGACGAAGAAATTCCTCCCAGAGAACAGCATAAGGGTCAATTCAAGAAACTTCCCCCACTGCTAGGGCAGGAAGTCTTTCTAACATTTGCCCTCAGGATTCTGTTATTGCTATGTCTCTCCTATTCTTTACTTTTCTGAAAGGGGGTTTAGATATTTTGGTTATCCCATCCCTGTTCTATCATTGTCTAAGGGGTGATTGTATATATGGAGGAGATAATGAGTCTTCTACTGGACCACAAGGAGCCATGTCTCCATCAAATGGAAAGGACCAGGCATCACCTGCATGGCTGAACTTTAACCTGTTTCAGTGAAAGACTGGGGCTCTGGGTGGTCCCTCTTGGGAAAAAAGTTTGTTTTACATGTGGGAAAAAGTGTGTAGGGATATTTGGTGACTACAGAGTCTGACACAAACAGAGATGGCTAGTTTCCATTAAAATCTGTCCTTCTCTCTTCTGGGCATGTAGGTGGTTTTATTTCCCAGCTTCCCTTAGACCGAGGTGTGGCCTCGTGACTAAGTTATCTCCTCTGAAGTTTGACTGGAAATGATGTCCGTCACTTCCAGGCCTGGCCCATAAAACTTTCCATTCAGGTTTCTCCACACTCTTTCTCATTAGTCTGGTTGGATGCAGACAACTATGAGATCTTAAGGGATGGCAGTGTCACAAGATGCAAAGAACCTGGGTCCCTAAATGACTAAGTGCAGGAAACAGCCCCACTGACTTGAACACATGTTCAGGAACATAAATTAGCAAGGAACGTCCTGTCGTGGTGTTAATCCCTTACGTGTTTAGGTCTGTTTGTTATAGCAGGTTAGCATACCCGAACTCAGTGGTCCCCAACCTTTTTGGCACTGGGGACCGGTTTCGTGGAAGACAATTTTTCCACGGACCAGGGTGGGGGATGCTTTCAGGATGAGTCATGCTCATTACATTTATTGTGCACTTTATTTCTATTATTATTACGTTGTAATATATAATGAAATACTTATACAACTCACCATAATGCTGACAGGAGGCGGAGCTCAGGCAGTAACATGAGCGATGGGGAGTGGCTGTAAGTACAGATGAAGCTTTGCTTGCTTGCCTGCGCTTGCTGTGTGGGCTGGTTCCTAATAGGCCTCGGACCAGTACTGGTCCGTGGCCCGGAGGTTGGGGACCCCTGCCCTACCTAACGGTGGCTTTTTGATTAATTTATTAGCTATAAACCTACACACTGCTTACATTATTTATTTACTGTTTTGTGGCCTCCACTTACTCCATTACAGGTTATTTAACCTTGGGCAAATTGGTTAATAACTTTGCAACTCGGTTTCCTCATCAGTCAAAATTAGGAAAATAATAACACCTCATAGTATCATTGTGAGGCGGCAATGAATCGATGTATGAAAACATCTCAAATATGCTCATAGCAAGAACTTTGTATAGCTATTGTTATTGTTGTCAGTACGTATTCTAGTGGTGTTTGAGTTTCGTCATTAAATACTACCACACTGCTTGTAGGATCACATGTGGCCGTAATGAAATTCACACTGAGACTGCAAATGAAGGACTTCATAAATAAAAGCTGTATTGTGAACCATTACAAAATGCTGAATGAATACACATGAATCAGGTCCTTTTGTCTTGTGAAAATTAGGCATATCCAAAAAGTTAGTGGACTTCAGAGGATTCAGGAATTATCCCAGGCCACTCTGTGATTCACAGTGGGTCCCTTTTGAATTCACGGTGGAATTAATCCTGACTGAGTTATACCTGGAAAATTAACTGTTTGGATTCTGCTAACACACCCAAGGGGTGGCATGGATTTTTGTCTGTGGGAAAGTACATTTTCAGCCTTATCAGGACCTGTGTCCTTACAGAGAGGGTAGGGCCTCTGTCGATCCTTGTGATTTTGTGCTCAGGATTGGTGAGGGAGATCATTTCTGTTGAGTTTTCCTACCTGTCCTTTAAGTTAGTTGCCTCATGTTAGTTGCCCACCTTCATGTTGCCTTTGTAGAACAGGCCGACTAGATCCAAAAACAAAGATGTCCAATGTACTGAGCCATCTCTGAGCCAACTTTGCTCTTTGCCCCAAAAGAAGAGATAGTGATGGCAGATTCTGAAAACGTTATCCTGGAAATAAAGTACTGTTTACCTGAAGCCCAACATCGTTGGGCAGTTAGGTAGTAAAATTTATGAAGGATTTCCTAGCTTGGACAGTGAAAGGAGCCAGGCCTTGTGGAACTAAAAGTCTTGGTCACAGGGAGTCTGTCCACTGAAGCCTGAATCGGTCACAGGCCTTGGTTTGTTGCCAGATAAAGCTGGAATGCAGGAGGGTTATGAACTGCAGATGTAGTTTCTAATCCTGGGAGCATGATTTTTCTTGGGTCACTCTGGTCACAGATACTTAATTTTCTTTTTCCCTCTTCTATTCTTTCTTACTCCTAAGAGACGAAGCTCACAGTTTACCTCTCTGCAGTGTGCTTTGGCTTTCTGAGTGTAATTTCTACCCCTGGAGCCTCTGGATGTGCTCATGCTCCTAGGCATCACAGTAGACTGTGGAAGGAACTGTCTATACAATTCCTGTTACTGCACCTTTGATATGGCCTCCAAGAGTCCAAAAAAAGTATCAGACGCGCATCACACTGCCTCAGAAAGAGATATTGGAGGGTTGAATACCTACAAGGCATTGGGTTTTGAGCATCATGGCAGTTAGAAGGAACAGAGCAAGTCAACTGGCCCATTCGTTTCTCCTCTTTCACATACTTCCTTTATATTTTTGCCTAAGGTTAAAAACCTGGTGATTTATTTCATAGACCCATGAGAGGTGTTCTAGGTTTTCTTTTGGCTTACAAAAATGAATCTCCTCCATTCTCCAGAGACTCTCGGGTGTCTTTAGAAAGAAAAAAAGAGAAACTCCTGAGTAAATATTCCCAAATGGGCAGAACTATGTCATAACACTTTATAAGCCTGGGGCTTTGTTTTTATTCACTATTATTTTATGTTGTTTTTTCCCTTGTGGATTGGACATAGTTTCCCCCTTGCTCTGGTCATTAGGGTTATGATGGAATCTACATTGGACTAATCATCATTTAATTAGGTGGAAAAAGTTTAGAATTGACTTTCAGCTCTCTGTGAAAACAACTCCTTTTACATCTCACTCAGCTGATAGAGCAACTAGATTTTTCCCCCCTTTCCACAAATTGTGTTAATTTCCTGCATAGGCAGCCTGGGTTTGCAAATAGTGACTTATCTAAGTTTTTAAATACAGGTGGTTTTCTTAGAAGAAGGAGCCATAGACACGACCAATTCTTTTTTTTTTTTTTTTTTTTTTGCGTTACGCGGGCCCCTCACTGTTGTGGACTCTCCCGTTGCGGAGCACAGGCTCCGGATGCGCAGGCCCAGCGGCCATGGCTCACGGGCCTAGCCGCTCCGCGGCATGTGGGATCTTCCCAGACCGGGGCATGAACTGGTGTCCCGTGCATCTGCAGGCGGACTCTCAACCACTGCGCCACCAGGGAAGCCCACGACCAATTCTTATACAGAGGATGATGGTAATGGTGAATGAGGTACGTCATGCAAAGGCTTCAACTTGAATGGGATTATTTTACGCAGCCATGCACATAAACAGACAAACCATGTGCACTACCTACCTCAGCATACAATCTAACTAAACTAGAAATGGAAGTGTTATCCTTATGTCATATGTCGTGTGAAACATTAATTGATACTACTTTATCAGTGAGATGTCTGCCACAAAACTCGAAGCTAAAGATAAGATGAAGACAGGATGGCAGAAGACATGATGGTTGTTCCATGGTAAGCTGTGAAATCTCTAAAGGTTGTTGGGACATCTTGAGTCATCCCTGGAAGGGAGTAGGAAGAAGTGCCCGGAGATGCTTCTCAGGCATACTTGTGAAAAGTGTCAGTGACCGTTTTTATCTTCCTTCTACTGCCCCCAATTTTTAGACCTAGCCCATAGTTGAACTTGGGGTTACTCTGGAACATGCGTTTTTATGAAGAACTATAAACAAGTGAGCCACTCAAAATTTAGCTAAGCTTTTGAATATAACGCAAATGGAGGAATTTGAGTACATCCCATCTGTTTCCAAATGAAATTTATACATTGTATATTTATATTATTCAATAGATGTGACATTGGCTGGTTGGGTCAGGAAAATTCTATGCTGTATTATGATCCTGGTAGAGATAAAATGATTATTTAAAATACAAGCAAACTAGTTGAAAAATATAATACATTCAATAAATATTTTATATGTTCATTCCTAAAGAGACATCTGTTGGACCAACAGCTTGTTCATTTATTCCTCAAAGTTTTAATGGACCAGGAATTATCTATGCACTGGAAGGACAGAGATGTGTAAAACATATTAATTAATTAATTGAGTAACAATCTATTGAGAGCATACTAGATGTTGAGTTCTGTTTTAGAAGATGGAGATAGAGCAGTGAACAAGACAAAGCCCTTGCCCTCATGGGGTTTACATCCCAGTGTAGGATAAAAATGGTAAGCGAATAAATCTAATGTGAAGTAGTGTTAAACCTTATGAGGAAAGATGAAGCAGGAGAAAAATTAAAGAGTGACTGTACGCATGTGTGTTTGTGTTTGTGTGTGTGAATGCATTAAACAATGTGATCAATTGAAGCTGAGGAAGATGGGGGGATAAGGTAAGGTTGGGGGAAAAGCAAATGCAAAATCTTCAAGGAAGGAAGGAGTTTGGTGTGTTTGAGGAATATGAAGATGGCTGAGAGCAGAAATACTGCAGAGCAGA
Organism: Aethalodelphis obliquidens; assembly: GCF_003676395.1. Lineage (NCBI taxonomy): Eukaryota > Metazoa > Chordata > Mammalia > Artiodactyla > Delphinidae > Aethalodelphis > Aethalodelphis obliquidens. Next base: position 36,781,665 of record NW_020837954.1, on the reverse strand, counting down.
GAGTTAGGAGAGGAGGTTGGAGGGATAATGGGGACTAAGTCATGGAGTACCTTGTAGACTGTGATAAACGATGGGGCCTCAGGGTGAAGGGATTTGACTGATGGATTTGGGCTGTGGATAGTCCTTCTGTCGGGAGTGTGAAGAACTGAACTATACGGGACAAGACTGGAAGCAGGGAGCTGGGAGGTGATTACAGTAGTTTGGATGAGAAATGGTGGTGGCTTGGATGAGAGTGAAAACAATGGAGGTGGTGAGAACTGATCAGATTTGAGATATATTTTGAATGTTGACCTGATTGGTAGTAGGAAGGGATAATAACTAGTGGTTTGGATGGAGAGGGATGGGAAGTATTGTCAAAGGAGGAAAGGAGTTAAGGATAATACCAAAGTTTTTGTTCTGAGCTACTGGGTGGAAAACAGTGGTCATATAATTCTATGGGGAACACTAGGGGAGGTGTAGACTGAGGCAATTAAAAAATTTTGTTTTGGACAGGTTGAGTTTGAGATGCCTATTAGATATGCAAATGGACAGTTGAATATATGAGTCTAGGTCAGGTTTTTTTTTTTTTTGTGGTAGAGATACACATTTTGGAGTCATCAGGGTATAAATCATATTTAAAGCCATGAGACTAGATACTGTCAACCAGAGCATGAGCATAAATAGAGAAGGGGACTGAGAGACTGAACCCTGAAGTATGCCAATGTATAGTGGTAGGGAAAGAGATGGAGAAAGCAGCAGAGGAGAGGGAGAGAGACTTGCCAGTAGGGGAATAAAAACCAGGAGAATGTGGTATCCCAGGAGCAAAGAAAGTGTTTCAGGAAGGAGAGTATAAACCGTAAGAAAAGCCTCCAAGAGATCAAGTAAGATAAGGACTGAGAATTGAACACTGGTTTTGGCAAGACATGACCCTTCCCCTCAGGAGCTTATCGTACAGTGGGACTGGGGAAATAAGGAGACAAATACATTGCTATACAATGGTGCAAGTTGCGTTCTAGCAATGTTAACACATTTCTGGGGATGGGCTGGAGATGGAGCAAGGAATTCTCCTTGGGGGTCAAGGAGAGCTGCATCGAGCAGATGTACTTTTGGATTCTGATACGTAGGAGGGAGGAAAATAACCAAGATTTATAAAACTTCAAAACATTTTTTTCTAGTTGGTTGTTGATTTTTCTACAATCACTCATGCAGAACTAATATTTCCTCTCCAGTGAATATCCCACTACTGTTTACTCCATGTAGACATATTTATCAATTATCAGTAAACACGATAACTGTATCATCAGGACAATACACACACTCTATCACACCCTACTCCATTTGAAGGATACTCTTGTAGTTATATTTTTCCTTGTTGTAGCCTTTATATTTTAATTACATTTTAATTCCCTTTCATAGCTGTGTGCAACTGTAGAGACCCTATTTTTTTAATCGAAGTATAGTTGATTTACAATGTTGTGTTAATTTCTGCTATATAGCAAAGTGATTCAGTTATACATATCTATCTACATATTATTTTTTATATTATTTTCCATTATGGTTTATCACAGGATATCAAATATAGTTCCCTGTGCTATACAGTAGGACCTTGTTGTTTATCCATTCTGTATGTAAGAGACCCTATTCTTAATCACAATAGCTACTATTACCTAATACTTGTCATGTGTAAGGTGCTGTTCTAAGAACTACATGTATTAATTTATTTTGTTCTCATGATCTTAATACCTCTATTGTCCCTTAAAAAAATTCATGACAACTGAGGCACAGAGAAGTTGAGCAACTTGCTCAAGACCGCACAGTAATGGCAGAGCCAGTATTAGAACTGGGCTGTCCAGCTTCAGAGCTCACTATCTTGAGCTCACTATCTTAAGTATTTCCGTCCTTACTATTATATCTTTACCTTCCTAGGATGGGTAGCTATTAGGGAAAAATCTTCAAGGGATAGGCTCTCTTTGACTTGAACTTTTCTAAATTCTTTGACTGCAATTTTCCAAAGACTCAGTAAACTATTTGCAGGTTGTCATTTCAGAATGAGCCAGTAGGACCAGGGACTGGATACTGGATATTTCTCCACGTGGAGAAGAGAGCATGAGTTCTTTTACAATTGACTGTAGATTCTCATGTGACTGTGTAAGGGTTTATGTTCAATCAGTTCATGTATGGGGAGCGTGGTGGTAAAAAGAGTTAGGGTCGTCGTGATGGAGAAGACCCCTCTACAAATGAAAATGTTCACTTCATTGCGCTCCTAGATGTATGTGGCTTACACCTTCGTTTCCCTTACAACCTAACTACAAATGCACGAGATGACTGTGTACTTAAAAAAAATACAAAGTGTAAATCAAAGTAACAATGTTTGGGAATGCCTACTATGTACAAAGTATTGCTTTGAGTACAGTGGCTGTGATTTCTTGAGAGCTAAAACAAGGAATAGCCAAAATCTAAGATGCTTTGTTGCTTAAATAACAGCAAGTATGTACACAACTGAAACATAAAACAAATTGATCTTAGTGGAATCTAGCGGTGGTCCAGCCTTTGTTTGATCTCTAACGTTTTTTATAGGCTAACTTTATCTCTAAAGATGGTTTTATCCTCTTTCTTCCTGACACTGTACTGTAATTGCTTCACCCAATAGTTGGGGATGGGATATGTAATTTTTAAAAGCACTTGAAACCTCTCCCTTTAGTAGATTGTGGATTCCATTTTTGATCTAAAGGTTTTTGAAATTAGGTACCAGCCAGTTCCCTATCTTGGCAGAAAGAGGGTGTAGAGTAAATAACATTTGCTAAGATGTTTACAGGTCAGGATCCCAATAATTTTCTTAAGTTGCAGACCTAATTTTACAATTACTTTTTTTTCCCCCCTCAGGGTGAAAGTCTACCTGTACTTCTCTTCATTCTGTTCTCATTAAAATGTTCTTCTCTGGGAACAGAAAAGCTTAAGAGAGCCAGTGTTCAAATTCGCTCTTAATTTCTACAAATATAGAAAAACCTGCTAGAAAGTGGATACTATTTTCACTGTGGTTCTCTCCCTGTCTGCTATGTAATAGTGTCATAAATCATGTACGTGTAGTAGTAGGAGGAGACGTAGGTGATTGTTTAACTGTGGAAAAGAAGCTGCTTCCTACAGAAAGGATTTCAAATGACCTCACAGCAAAGCCAACGCTCACACAGGTTTCCTGTGGGCCATTTCCCCTTTGCTACTCTGGACCCAAAGCTAAAGTGAAGAAGAGAAATTTTCCTCTCACAAAATCTCAAATCTCTGGTAACTCAAGCTGATCTCATAGTGAGCGAGTGGATCATCGTATTCCAAAAAGTTAAAAAATCTAGGCTATTGTAAACCTGAAGCATTTTATGAATTTGCTTTTAAGAAATTTAATAAAATTTGTTTTGGAGATTAAGAGAAAAAATAAGAGTCAAAATGGAAAAATTTAAATAAGCTATCACACAACAAACTTTCGAACACTTGAAAAAATATACCTGAAAGAATTAAGTTGTGACTACGGTATCTTAACTGTCAGATCTTAAAGTATTTTATGCCATATTTCGTGCTTTGGGGACATATGTTGAAATAAGTAAAATTTTATTTTTACCTTTAAAACATATTGATTAAAAATTTCTCTTTTAATTCAAGATACAGATTGCCTAGGAGATATTTAAAATCTTTCAGTACTTTTCCTTCAATCTACCTCCACAGGAAAATGAAAGTACATTAGGACAGCACCAATTATTATAGAAAAACGAATGTTCTAATGTTACTAATCTCAGCATTTCCTTTATAAATGGCATGTGGTGAATATATGAGAAGTGGCAAGAACACTTCTTTCACCAGTTGTGTGGTTAGTGTCGTTGTTGTTTTTTAAAGAACTGTGATGCAATTACGCTACCTTTTAAAAAGTTCACATTAAAGAAAGTTGATGAATCTTCAGGCAAATGTTAAGTAAAATCTCTAGCTGCAAAGCTTAGAGGACGGTTCAGGGTATTTCCCCAGTGTTATTCATTTGGTTTAACTGGAAAAAAGTGTTACCATAACATTGATATACAAGTTGTCCTAACAACAGCAAAGACCTTGGTCGTCCGCTATGCCCAGCTACCTGGCTCCTGGCAGGCCCAGACCCAGCACTGACATTAGAGATAAGCCAGGCCCCTCTGAAGCTGGGCTGTCGTCTCCCGCCTCCTTCACCTCGTATGCAGGGGTAGGTTTTCTGCTTTTCTTACCTGCATAGTGGTCAAACACAGTGGGCACGTACTCCTCGGGGAAGGCGTCGTTGGCGTAGCTCATGAGCAGGCAGGTCTTCCCCACGGCGCCGTCCCCTACCACCACGCACTTCAGCATCTTCTTCTCCTCGCGGCCACCGCAGCCGCAGCTGCTGTCATTTCCCTCCTGGCAGTTCATTCTCACGGCTCCAGCTGCTGTGACTGTGCCGCTGCCGTTGCTTCTCCTGCTTCTCCCAAAGCCCATGAAGCGAGCCGCAGGCTTGAGGTCACTCTGTCTTACTTTGGGGAACTCGGATCATGCAGAATTGTCCGAGGCGGCTGGCATGTGCCCTCTTGCTTACCATACTGGTCAAGAAAGGTAACACACACTGGGGAGAATGATTAAAAGCATCTGCCCCTTGCCCCCATCAGTTTGAGTTATGAATCCTCATTTTTCACCCAATTCTAGGGGCTTCCTGGGAGTCTAGAAATTTCAACAGCCTGAGAGTTTCACTCTGCTCTCCTGTTCACCAAGCCTGGCTGAAGACACAGTGGAATTTCGCTAAATCTTCCCCATTTTCCACTTCACATCTAACATGGAGGAAAGCTGGGCTTTTTAATGGAGTTTTTCCCTTGCTTCCTCCAGCTTGCCGAGTGTCAGGAAATCATGGGTTTCCTGCTGCATTCCATATTAGGATCAGTGGGCTGGAGAAGGCTGCAACAATGGGAGCTCTGTGTGTGTGTGTTTGTATTTCTGGGGAACGCTGCCAGGACATGGAGTGGGAAAACACTAGGGGTCCCACTGCAGACTCAAGCTGTCAGACTTCCTGTTTCATCCACGGCTGGGGAGGTTGTTTGCCTGTGGGCTGGCTGGGAAGAAGCTGACGAAAGGATGGAAACTGGGGAGTACTGTCGGCCACAGAAACAGAGGGAACCACACCAGCCGTTGTAGGATAACATATGACATCATCCCTCACTGAGTCACCAGTTAAAAGCTCTGCAGATTAAAACTGGACAGTTCTTCACATACTTAAGTGAGAAGCCCTAAGCAATTTGTCCTGGCAGTAAAGAAGAAAACCTTCCAGAGTTTCACTGTTACAAAGGGAAACGTTCTTGTAGATCGTAGGTATAAGATGTGTGATCGGGTTAATAAGCTGCCACATTTGAGCTCAACGCTCAAACGTGTATTCCAGACCCAAACATTTTTATGGTTGTAGCACATAAGAAATCAATCAGGTGTGGGATGTTTGCATCTTCTTATTAGTGAATAAACACACATGTGCTTGGCTCACCCTTACTCTTGGAAATGAGAGTGTGTGGGATGGCTGTATTGGTTTGTTTCAGGTCCCCAAACGTTGCTTTTGCTTGAACAGTTCCGGTTTTGATTTAATCTCCTCCCCTTGGTCGGCCTGGCCCTCTTCAATTACAAAGGAGCCATTGGCAGCTAATTTATTTGTCTATTGGGTCACTCAAAACGAAGCCTCTTTGAAGCTCTGCGTTTGATTAAGGTACTCGGTCTTAGAAAAGAAGTGGAACTCTGCAAGTGATTTTGACAAATGGGTCAAGTACTTTTTTGATGGGGGAACTATGTGTTTCTTTGAGATTTTTGAGCACTCAGTTTTAAGAATTCAGATTATCCATTTGATGTGAGGAGGGTTTTTTTTGTGCGTGGGGGTGCGTGAGAAGTCTGTTTTAATGAGTGGCTATCAATAATATCTATATCCACATATGTATGCTACTATATAACAGATATAGCCTCACATTTCTTCTGTGTTGTATTATAGTAACACTTACCATAGTGTTTAGTGTCCCAATATTTCTTTCCTATAAAGGGATGGTGTTTCAGTCAGGTTGTTGTGTATCTACTAGATTATGTTGCTGTAACAACTCCCAATGCTCAATAATTTAAAATAACATGTATTTCAATGAGGTATCACCTCACACCTGTCAGAATGGCTACTATCAAAAAGTCTACAAATAACAGATGTTGATAAGGATGTGGAGAAAAAGGAACACTTGTACACCATTGGTGGGAATGTAAATTGGTGCAGCCACTGTGGAAAATAGTACGGAGGTGCCTCAAAAAACTAAAAATAGAGTTACCACATGATCCATTGATTCTACTCCTGGGTATATATCTGGAAAAAATGAAAACACAATTGAAAAGGATACATGCACCCCAATGTTCATAGCAGCACTATTTACAATAGTCAACACATGGAAGCAAGCCAAGTGTCCATTAACAGACAATTGGATTAAGAAGATGTGTTATATACATATACAATGGAATATTATTCATCCATAAAAAATGAGATTCTGCCATTTGCAGCAATGTGGATAGACCTAGGGAATATTATGCTTAGTGAAATAAGCCAGACAAAGAAAGCCAAATATTGTTATGTTATCACTTATGTGTAGAATCTTAAAAAAAGTCAAATAAATGTATATGTAAAGCAGAAACTGACTCACAGGTATAGAAAACAAACTCGTGGTTACCAGAGGGGAGAGGGAAAAGGAGAGGGACAAATTAGGGGTAGGGATTAACAGATACAAACTACTACATATAAAATAGATAAGCAACAAAGATATACTGTATAGCACCGGGAATCATAGCCATTTTCTTGTAATAACTTATAAAGGAGTAAAATCTGCAAAAATATGGAATCATTATGCTGTACACCTGAAACTAATATATATTGTAAATCAACTATACTTCAGTAAAAATAAATAAAATAATGCCTATTTCTTGCTCACATTGTATCTGTATTATGTATTTTTATCATCTTCATTCAGGGATCTAGGATGGTGGAGTAGCCACATTGAGGACATTGATGATTACTGTGGCAGAGGAAGAAATTAATGTAGTAAGTGACAATGGCTCTTTTTTTCCATAATAAAAACCTATTTTTATTTTATTTTATTTATATATATTTATTAAAGTATAATTGATTTACAATGTTGTGTTAGTTTCGGGTGTACAGCACAGTGATTCTCTCTCTCTCTCTCTCTCTCACACACACACACACACACACACACACACACACATATATATTCTTTATTGGATTCTTTTCCCTTATAGGTTGTTACAAAAATTGAGTATAGTTCCCTGTGCTATACAGTAGGTCCTTGTTGGTTATCTATTTTATATATAGTAGTGTGTAGATGTTAATCCCAGTCTCCTAATTTGTCCCTGCCTTGCCTCTTTCCCCTTTGGTAGCTATAAGTTTGTTTTCTATGTCTGTGGGTCTATTTCTGTTTTGTGAATAAGTTCATTCATATCTTCTTTTTCTTTCCTTTTTTTTTTTAAGATTCCACATATAAGTGATATCATATGGTATTTTTCTTTCCCTTTCTGACTTCACTAGTATGATAATCTCTAGGTCCATCCATGTTGCTACAAATGGCATTATTTCATTCTTTTTATGTCTGAGTAATATTCCATTACACATTAGCTCTTAAAGGTTCCTTCTGGAGGTGACATTTCTGTTCACATTCACTGGCTAAAGCAAGTCACATACCCATACTACCCAACAGGGTCAGAAGTGTAATCCTACCACGTGCCAGGAAGGGAGAACTAAATACTGGTGAACAGCCTAAATAGTTTAGACAACCAGAGGTAGTTTCGTTGAGGTTAAGTAACAAGTGCGAAAGTTGAACTGTTTATGTTTCGTGCCGTTCTGAAGTATTTGAAGGCACCGCTGACTGCATGTGATTTATGCAATTTCATTTTCATTCAGTCTACCTGAAACATCTGGAATTTGTAATAATAAAATTGCAGTTGGCTCAAGCGTGAAGGCGGCAGCCAAACAATCTGTGCAGGTGAAGGGGTGATTGACAGTGTCAAGAGCCCCATCCTGAAGATTAATAAGGCCACTTTGAGCACAGGCGATGATATGTCTTTGGTAGAATTTTGAGGAGGTTCTGCCTTTGACCTTGTACCTGAGATCAGCCAGTAAATGTGGCATGGAGTAAATTCTCCATTCCAAGATGGAGTTCTCAAACATGACTGCCCAGCCTGTGTTCCTACATTACAAATATGCCCCAGCCCACTGAGTACTTGGCCTAGGAATAAAAGGAGATATCAGATTGGGTGAAATTTTGCTACATCTGTGTGTAAGCTAAACCTTGCGCCAGCAGACACAGATATTTCAGTTCATGCCGATTGCTCTGTGGATCGCAATTTAAGACATTTAGGAGACCTGAAGCAACCAATTATGGGTCTTTTACCTCTCACTCAAAATCCAATCTGACATATTGGATTATATGCAAAGATGGATCATGGCCATTGAGAATGTTGGCTGTATTTCTCAAGATAAACTCTTCCATCGCTATTTATGTTACCCCCACCCCCACCCCCTGCCAAATCGAATATTTATAGGGAAAAATGTTTGAGATGTTCTAGTAAAAATGGTCAAGAAAGTTAGGATTTTATTAGTCTGCTGATTATATGGATCATATTGTCCATGTGAGACTAAATCTTTTTAAATATTAAAAAATTGACCTGAATCAGAATAACAGAATCTTAAAAAAAAAAGTAAAGATAATGCAGCATTGTTCTTATAGGTCTGTGTCTGTAGAATTGAGACTACTTGTCCAGACAGGATGGTCAAGAATATACTTTACTTTCAAAAGTTTATAGGTATGAATTTAGAAGTGGTATGAAGACCATTTGCTAAACTCTTCTTTACCAGATGTCTGTACCATGTCAACGATTGAGTGGTGGTTTTGTAGTTATTAATTATTTGGTTTACCTCAAGCACCAAGTTTACACAAACTTACCAGTACACGGTGAAATCTTGCTGGACGATATTTCCTGCTTTATCCAAGAGATCTTAATTCCTTGGCTCCCTCTTGTCCTGTGAGCTTTGGCTTCACATGCATTTTCCCAAATGCCAGCAGAGTGTTTTTGCATAAAATTCTGACTCTTCTGATTGACTCCAGTTTTAGGCTGACTTTAAATAAAAGAGCCCAGACTTTCTCCCTTGTCTACTTTTTGTTTTTTTCTTTTGTGCTTGAAACTAGAAGTTACTCAGGGAAATAATGCAGTTGGGTCAGATACTCTGATTCTGGATTAACCTCTATGTGGGAGACTGTTAAGACTCTAGTCTGAGGAATGTGGGATGTGTTGTGGTTCCTATGATTCCGGGATGCCCAGCTGAGCCCAGCCACGAGTCACCCCCATCCCAGAGAAAGACTTTTGTGGAGCTAACATGGAAGTCAGGCCCCTGGTGATAGAGGGTATGGTGTGAGACAGGAGGGCTGCGTAGTTCTAGGGGTTCTGACCCAAATCTCCCACTGGAACTAAACCTGAAGATTATTTGGGGCACTGCTAAAAGTTAACAGGCTGTCCTAGGACTGGCCTGGACTGACACCACTCCCCGCCAAGTCCGGTGTGTTGTTGCCACCAGGGATACTTCTGGATATGTGTTTTTTTTTATCTGTCAGGCCACCTGCATTCAGCCTCTGGCTATTGCCCCTGTCATATCATATCATATATCATCTATTCATATATCAGCCACGTTTTCTGGGTGTGATCTTTTTATAGTTCCAGAAATGGCTTTCATTTTTCTTGCTTGAAGAAATTTTCTTCCTTTGCCAAATCTCTTAATTCTTATAGAAATAGATTACTTGCAGCTCTAAGGCAGATGGGGACTTCTTTCTGTCTTAGGACAGAAGAGGCTGATTTGATCAGTAATAGTCAAGATGTGTGTGTGTGTGTGTGTGTGTGTGTGTGTGTGTTTCTTTTCTGTGTTTCACTATTGCATACCTTAATTCTGAAAACAAAGCCTTGTTCCAGAAAGAGTCCTGTGGGTGATCTGACTTTTTTATTGGGTCTCTCACCATAGAAACCCAGTGGTTAGAGAACTTTGAAGTTCCCCCTATCCAGAAAATCTGGAGAAAGATAACAGTTTAGAAAGAAATTTTTCATGGATTCCTGATCTTCCAGATGGAGAGGTGTATTTTGGAAGGTGGAGAAATTTGAGATTGAGGTGGTGCTGGGTTGTTCCTTCATCGAGGTCATGGAGCAGTAAATAGCTGGTGGAAATAGCCATTTTAGTCAACAAAGATCCTTGATGATTGTTTCAATGGGTTAGTGATATGGGCCCAAGAAGCCTAACGTCACTGGATTGGTTATTGTCTGGGTGGACAAGCATCACAGTGTTACCACCACAGGCTGAACTTCTGAGGGCTAGGGGCCATCACCCATCTGTTGCCTGGTTTCGATGTAGGGTCTATTGGGAGAGTGAGAAAGATTGGTGTAAATCTTCCACCTCTGCTAGAAAATTCAAAATTTGACCTCTGCTTAGGATGCATTATTGTCATATAAAAAATGACCTAGAGGGGTGGGATAGTGAGGGTGGGAGGGAGGCTCAAGAGGGAGGGAATACGGGGATATATGTATGCATATGGCTGATTTACTTTGTTGTACAACAGAAACTAACAGCATTGTGAAGCAATTATACTCCAATAAAGATGTATTAAAAAAAATTAATACATAGATTGAGAACTTGAAGGGCCTCTCAGCAATAACAGGGGATATCTGTTATGTGCAAGGAGGCATTTTGGTTGTTGTGACTGGATGAAACACAAAAATGAGTCCTCCTGAGAGCCTGCAGGTTACTGGCCGACTCCTTGTTGTGAAACACTAAATGCAGAGGGAAATGCAATTCTACTCTGCAGACTTAATGTGTGTTTATATTTCTTGAACACCCACTTGCTAATTGACTTGTATCTAGAAATCATATGCATCAGAAGAAAGAAACATAAAGACTACCAAGGCTGAAGTGAGATCACAGCTTGAATCTCAGATTCAGTGTTTGTGCATGATAGGGACTGAGAGGAAAGATCTGGAAACTGACTCCCAGTGGGATAAGTGGAGAGAGTTAGGGGAAAGAAAACATCTTCAAACAAATCTATAAAAAGCCCCAGGACAGAGGAAGGAAGAGAATTAAAGTCTTCCATGGCTGTAATCCCAGCAACACTAGGCAGAGGGTGGGTGGAGCCATTATGCAGAAGGACACATGGTATTCAGGTTGAATGCCCTAGAAAGTCAGCGCCTTGACAATAAGAATTGTCAAGATACAGAATTCTTTTGGAGAGAGAATTCCAGACAATTTTATGCAATTTTCTTTTTTCATTGTTTTTCTATTCACTCTTTATTGTGCTGACTTATTAAAGGCACTGTGGGTACTTCAGCAGTGTTAAATAGTGGTTCCTAATTTGTGTCTATTGTTTTTGATCATGTAATATTTGTCAGTTATTTTGTACTTTACTTCACTTTTTGGAAAACTAAAAAAATTATAATCGATTTTGTGAGATTCATATCTCCTTTGTTTACTCTGGAAGTCTAAAGGTAACTTCTTTTTACTTTAATTTTGTATGGTAAAATAATATCATTTTTACTGACTTTATATCGGGAAAATTGACAATATGCTTAAAATGGTTTTGTTCTTGTAAATTTCACATATGATTTTTTTATCCAATTTTTATTTCATTTTTCCGTATCAAAGAAAGACGATCCTTCAAAAATGCCCACATCTCTGAAGCATTCATGTCTAATTCTAACGTATAGCACATTCCAAGTACCCAAAGATTTGTTTCTATTGGACTTTCATTTTTTATTATGTCTCAGAATCTTTCCAAATCTCAATCTTATTGAATCTGGAAGGAACTTTTTATGTTTATTGAATCCAACTTTCCAAACAGTAAAGGCATTTTCTTTATGGCATGGCTCACAGGCCGTGTCCTTTTCATGACTACTATTGTTCACTATATGAAGCAGCAACCACTATTATTTACTATTTTAATAATCAGGGTGCAGTTGGCTCTGTAGTGGACATCTGTTGCTTTTGCCTATCTAAGATTTCTTTCCTCTTTTGGTAATAGCACTGCAATTTCCCTTCTGCCTCTTTTCTATCTTCAGTCCAAGTTGTTCATCTGGGGCTGACCCCACCCTCTAAGGCAGGAGTGGGCACATGATCCAGGTGTGGCAAATGAAAATTATCTCTGGGGTTTTAGCTAATGCTCTCTGGAGATAGGTGCTCTTTTCCCCTGGAATTTCTCTCACTAAGGATCACATAAGCTTGCTGTTGGGGCCATCTTTGCCACCAGGTGTAAAGATCCTGCCTGATGCTGATAATAATAATGGTGATAAAGTAGTTTATGTCTTTTAACCACTTAATCCTCTCCTAAAACCTACAAGGTGAACATTATTATTATTGCCGTTTCTATCATTAAAAAAACGGAGGCTGAGTGAAATCAGGTGACTTGTTAGTGTCAAACAGCTAAGAAGTGGTGGATCCAGGATTCTAGGTCTGGCAGCTTGCTTCTAGAGCTTATATTTTTAACCATTATACTACAGAAAAACATAGCTGAAAGAGAGAAAAAACAGATTCTGGATCATATAATTTGAGCCCTTGGATCCAGCTCTTCTTTACACAGCCCTGGATTTCCCTCTTGAATGAGCCAATGCATTCTCATTTTGATTTAAATTAACTTGGGATGATTTTCTATTATTTTCACATGAAGGAGCCCTGGTGGCTGGTGCCTGAAAGAGTGATGGGGAAGTCTTGGGTAAACTGTGCTTCACCATGTAGTATTTGAGACAATGCATGAAGAGAGGACTTGCTTAATAAGCCTATGCTTGCTTAACAAAGCTATGAAATGCTGGAGGGAGCATTCTGGACACATGTGATTATAATTTGAGTTGATTTTCTCTTCAGATTTATGCTTTTGTTTTTACATGGTACTATAGACTGAATGTTTGTGTCCCCCAAAGTTCATATGTTGAAATCTTATCTCCAACATGATGGGGTTTGAAGGTACCGTCTTGGGAAGTGATTAGATCATGAGGATGAAGCCCTCAGGAATGGGATTAGTGCCCTTATAAAAGAGACCCCAGAGGGCTCCCTTGCCTCTTCTACCATGTGAGGACACAGCAAGAAGACAGCTGTCTATGGACCAGGAAGTGGGCTCCCACCAAACACCAAATCTGCCAGAATCTTGATCTTGGACTTCCTAGTCTCCAGAGCTATGATAAATAAATTTCTATTGTTTATAACAGTCTAGTATTCTGTTATAGCAGCCCAAACAGACAAAGACACATGGTTAAGAACCAGATATAAGTCACTTACGCCCCTACTGTGTAAACTATAAGAAAATCCTCATTAACTAATGACTTTTTGCCTTTTAAATAAAAATAATCACATCTCTAGAATATAGTTATGAATATATAAAAGACCTAAGGAACACAGTTGGACCCCAACCAGCTTAAGCTAAAAGACGTTTATAGTCGTGTAACTGGGATTTGCTATAACTGGGTTTGGCTGATCCAGGAATTAATGTTGCCACTAGGATCCATTCTTGGTCTCCTGCTTCAGGGTTGGCTCCATCCTCAGGCTCTACAAAAGGGCCTCTGGCATCTCTGGGCTACTCCACAGCCACAGTGGAGGGAAGCTTCACTTCTTCAGCCACCCAGCCTGGTAGGGAGGAGAGTGTATATCTTGGCATTTCCTCATAAGGGCTAGGTTTCTCTCTGACTTGGGTTAAGTGAGATGCTGATGGGTTTAGCCAATCAAGCTGCACCCCTTGTGTCATGGAATCACAGGGCTGAAAATGGAGAATGGGACTGAGGGAGGAAACTCTAGATATTGATGTTGAGAAAGAAAGTGAAAAAAATAGTAATAGTAATAGTGCTACCGGTGGTAGTTGTAATAGTGATGATGATAATAATAATGGCTGTATGTGTTAGCATATATTAACATATCTAATTCTTACCACAACTCTGTGAGAAGGGTACCATTAACTTCTCACTTTACAGATGAAGTCACTAAGACACAGAGAGATTAAGTTCACACCCCTAGGAAGTGGCAGAGCCAGGATTCCCACAAACACTCTGGCTATAGAACCCTTACTCTTCACTTGGTTATGTTAAGAATGGGTGCTGAATCACAAACAGTGAATTCAGTTTCTACCCGTCAATGATCATCTATGGCATTTTATTTAAGAGCCTGTAACATGCAGCAGTGTTTAGTGCTGTGCCCTACAATCCATGCCTCATTTGGTCTGTTTGCAGGGATCATGTGGGGTAGCCTATCAGTTTCTGAACTCTGGTACTTCAGACCATTATCTCTAAGCCTTTCTTCTTACTGAAGGTGATGATAAAGCACTATATTTCTTAGTGTGTCATCTCTGCAGCTGATCCCAGCCATGCCTGAATCAAGGATGCCTATCAAATATCCTCCTCTCCTGTTTGTTTTCATGGCCACCTCTTGCATAATCAAATTAAGATTGGAACTGTAAGTCTGAAACACCATTGCTTGGTTCCATGTAGAATAGGTACCATCTAATAGGAGCCGTCTTCTGTTTGGTTTAATTTTTGTTTTCTTTTTCCTGGTAGGTAAATTTGGCACATAATAGGAAATGTTTATTTCCTCTGACTTTGGATACAAAAGCTTATTGTCAGATAAGTTGACTGCCTTTGATACCACTTTTTTTTTTAAGAACTAACTACAATTTTGCCCACTCACTTCCTTTCTCCAAAATATATTTTGGACATAAACTTGTTTAAAAAAACTAAGCCAACACATTCTCTATGCCATGAAAACATAAGATACTGTTACCAGACCAAGTCAACTGGATGAATAACAGCGTCCTAGGAGAATAACTATATCCATTTCTAAAATTCTTTTATTCAGTTAACATCTGTCTCACTGCAGTTATGCTTAGTATTTCTTAAACTACTGGAATCAATACAATGCTTAGTCTTAAGTTATTCTGGACTGAAGATCTTTTTAAAAAATGTTGAAATTCTCTTTCTGTCATTGGGAAAAGCTCCCTTAGAGTAAATGTGAATTTTCAAAATCTGGTTGAGGAGATGGGATTTGTAAAGCCTGATTAGCTAAACCTTCTGTGGTTTTAGATTCAGGCCTGAATATACTGAAAGAAGCAGATTCCATAAAATGAAGTGACAGCTCAATTGGTTTGATAAGCCTTTGTAGAAATATAGATTTTCCACTGTCTTTCCTTAAGCCTTTCCTTAACCTCAGAAATAATTCGACAGTTGACACTGGTATGACATAGCTCCTCTCACAGTTATGCTAGAAAAATCAAATGAGGATTTGGAGAAGCAGAGGGTTCTTCTATGAGGCAGTAGGGTAAGCCATTAAATCCAAGATGGTAGGACTTCCCTGGTGGCGCAGTGGTTAAGAATCCGCCTGCCAAGGTAGGGGACACGGGTTCGAGCCCTGGTCCGGGAAGATCCCACATGCTGCGGAGCAACGAAGCCCGTGCGCCACAACTACTGAGCCTGTGCTCTAGAGCCCGCGAGCCACAACTACTGAGCCCATGTGCACAACTACTGAAGCCCCCATGCCTAGAGCCTGTGCTCCACAAGAGAAGCCACCGAAATGAGAAGCCCACGCACCGTGACAAAAAGTAGCCCCCGGGCTTCCCTGGTGGCGCAGTGGTTGAGAGTCCGCCTGCCGATGCAGGGGACACGGATTTGTGCCCCAGTCCGGGAGGATCCCACATGCCGCGGAGCGGCTGGGCCTGTGAGCCATCGCCGCTGAGCCTGCGCGTCCGGAGCCTGTGCTCCGCAACGGGAGAGGCCACAGCAGTGAGAGGCCCGCGTACCGGGAAAAAAAAAAAAAAAGTAGCCCCCGCTCGCCGCAACTAGAGAAAGCCCGCGTACAGCAACGAAGACCCAACGCAGCCAAAAATAAATAAATAAATAAATAAAATAAATTTATATATATAAAAAAAATCCCAGATGGTAGATTCTGCTCAGATGCCACCATTCTCTCCTCCAGTGCCAGGATAGGTGTCATCACAGTGTGCTGGTTCTAGCTGAGTTTGGACGTGATGGCCAAGTCCCTCTCAACACTGTGCTCCAGGCATCTACCACAAACTGATCGGCATGCAAAGTAAAATCGTCTTCCAGTCCTGTTCAACCTTCAGTAGAGAGAGCAAGTAACTCTTCCTGTAATCAAGGAGGAAGGAGAAAAGGGAGGTTTTAACATTTAATGAACAAGTATCATACGTTAAGCATTGTGCTGAGAAATTTTGCACACTTATCACATTGAATCCTCTTAATAATCAGAGAGGTGGGTGCCACGGTTTCCATTGTTCTTAAGTGGAAACAGAGGCTCAGGACCAAAGTCGCAGAGCTGGTAGATTACATGATGGAGCAGGGGTTCAAGTCCAAGTCTGAATCTGAAGGCCATATTTCACTTGCTTTTTAAGCCTTTTTTAGAATCATTTTTAATAATCAATTGTTTATATGATTTTAAATGTATAGGTTTGGGAAAATGGCTGGAAGTATAGTTTACCATGGATTTATTAATTTCTGCAACAGATACCCATTGAGGAGCTACCAGGTACTGGGGATATCGTGGTGAACAAATCAGATAAAAAACACCGCCACCTTTGTGGAGCTTACATTCTAGTCAGAGGGACCAGCCAGTGCAAATGCCCTAATGGTGTTATCCCTGGAATGTCTGAGCTCCAGTGTGCCTGGAACAGAACGACTGAGGGATAAAGTGATGGAGGAAGCAAAGTGCCAGACTGTTGGCTTTTTAGGTCATGGTATAGATTTTGGCCGAATGTGTTAGGGAGCCACTGAAGACTTGGAACAGAGGGGTGATGTGATTGGGCATATATTAAAAGGATCACCCTAGCTTCTGTGAGGAACGTAGACTGGGAACTGGAGGAGGATTAAAGCAAGGAGAGCAGCTGTAATAATTCAAGTTAAATATGGTAGTGGCTTGGGCCAGAGAAGAAGTGGAGATAAGAGGTCGTATTCTGGGTACATTAGTGATCTGAAGGATTGTATGTAGGTTATAAGATAATAAGATGAATCAAGGATGAACCCTGGAGATTCTGGCCTGAGCAACTGAAAGGATGGAACTTCCATTAGCTGGGACAGTGAGTAGAGATGTGGGGGTAGGGAAGATCAAGATTTCAGTTTTGGAGATGGTGTGTCTATTGGACAGAGACATATATGGTCCTAGATTTCAGGGGAGAGATGGGGCTTGGGATAGATTTGCCTTCCTGGAGAAAGGAGAAACCTCTCGAGGTTAGAGGAGCAAAGGAGACTGAGGAGAGCAAGGAGAGAGCCTCAAGGAGGAACATAAGGAAACGTGGCATCCAGGAGACAAGTGAGGAAGGTATTTCCCAGAGGAGGCAGTAATCAACAGTGCTGAATGCTGCTGACTGTTTTTTTTTAGATTTGCTTTATACATTTATTCTTCATTTTGCAAAAGAATCTGAAAAAGCTTTATTGTAAAGTAAAACAGATGAAAAAAGCCGCATAAAATAAATGTATCGTTATTATATTACTATTGTTGTTATTTATTTTTATAAGATGGACTTCCTTATAAACTCCCCAGGTCAAGAAATAGAAGTTTGCCAGCCATCCCAGAAATCCTTTCACGTGCTCCAATCCCAACTTATCCTTTTCTCTGAGAGTAACCAGGCTCCTGGCTTCTATAGCAGTCACCTCCTTGTGTGTATATTTCTAATAGTTTATCACTCATCCCTGATTGGGGGCATGCTAAGGATACTACAGCTCAGCCGTAAAAGAAGTCGTTTAAGTCTCTTTTAGTTTATGGGTTTCCCCTACTTCTTTTTCTTTTCCCTATAATTTGTCTGTTGGAAAACCCCAGGGCATTTGATCTGTAGAGTTTCCCACAGTCCTGATTTATTGATTGCGTCCTATGGTAGCTCAATGTGTTCCTCCGTTTTCTATATTTTTGTTGATTGACACCTGGGTGCAGAAGTTGTTCAGACTCAGTACTGCCCCTTTGGCAAGACTAGCTCTGCATGCTCAGAATCTGCTCTGCTACTGGGCTACCCTTTGGCACCACTAAGATGGTGGTGAGGTCTTTCCCTCATAAAGCACACGGCGTCTGCTTCTCTCTTTTGTGGTGATTTTAGCAGTCATTCATGCTCATTACCGAAATCTATTAATTCTTTACAGCTTGCAAAAGAATGGCATTCTTATTCTATAATTTTCTTCTTCATTTATTACTTGGAATATTTTACAATAAGATGATTTCTATCATCCACTTGGTGGGTACCCAGGGGTACTCAGTTTATGTAGCAATGACATTGTATATACTTGACTCTTCTTTTTTTTTTTTAATGATGCCACATATTTCATTAATCTGCAGGCTAAAGTACAGAGATATATAACGTACTTAAAAGTTTTAGCACAGCTGGGTGGATATAAAGAAGAAAATTTCATAGAGGCTGCTGACTTTCAAGTAAGAAGGGGACTGACTACTGACTGTAGGATTTTGCAATGTCAAGGTCACTGGTGATCTTGACAAGAGTGGTTTTGGTGCAGTTGATGGGAGCAAAAAACTGACTGGAGAGGTTTAAGAGAAGGATCAGAGAAATTGGAGGTTCTTTTTCTTTTAAAGAAAGAATTAACAGCATAGTTTTTCATGCTGATGGGAAAGACCTAATAAAAGGGAAAAAACTGATATAGAGGATAGAGGGAGAATTGTTGATGAGAGGAAAGGTGTTCACAAATTTTTGCAATGAAGAAGGAGATAAAAATATTGCTTCTTGGTGATCTGATAATGACAGCTTTGTCACTGAAATATGGTTTCAAGTGGTGTATCTTAGTGACATCAGAATCTCAAACGGCCTGATCCATTATTTGAAAGCTGGCATATCAAGATTTTAAATGTTGGAGCTAAAATGGCAGGATTTGTTACAAAGATTGACCTAGAGTGAAAAGGGCTCCGCTCCTGAGAGTCCGATTTCTTTCCTCCAGGACATGATGATTTTCTTCACCGGCCCCAGAAAAAAAAACGATTATGTATGATTAGGGTATATTTGAAAACCATATCTAAATGTTATAGTAGAACCTGAAAAAATGCTGTCGGAATTGGATGCCATTCCGAGTGGATTTGGAATTGGTTCAAATCGCTAAACTTTCTGCTCTCTTGTGTGATGTGCTCCTTGACTTAGCATCTGACAGAGCTTTGAGAGTGATCTTCAGTGAAAAATCATCATATAAGTTTTGGATTCTTTGCTTAATTCAGTTATAAGCTCTCTGACAGACCCATCCTCAATTGCCATTCCCGATATCTACAATTGTGATTTAGGATTTTACAGCTTATTAGAGATAAAGTGTTAGAAAATAAATCACCCATATGTGGATGGAAACTGATGTAAGTTGGCATGGAGCTGGATGCCTTGATGAAAAATTGCAAACAATATTCTACTTCTCACTTACAAGTAATCATTATCATTTTTATTTTCAAATTATATTTTTATTATTTAATATGGGATGAGTTCTGTCTCTCTTTTTTTTTTTTACCTAAAATTCATAGCACTGTGTCAACTGACTGCCCATGATGTGGTCTTCAGTTGTCAAAAGTTGGAGAAACACTAGTCTAGGTCATGCAGGGACATGTAGCCTTTGGAAAAACGTTTGGATTGTATTCAAGGGCAGTGGGAAGCCACTGAAACACATTAAGCAGGGGAATGATATAGTTTTATCAGTGTTTTAAAGAAAGATCCTCTAGTTATATTGGTTAGAGAGGTACAAAGGTGGAATTACAGAGATCAATAAGAAACTGAGAGTTGATGGTTACTTGGACTAGAGTGGTGGCAAGGTAGACAATAATATTTAGCATCTATTGAGTACTTACTATAATGATCCTATGAAAAAGATACTGTTATTGGTCCCAGTTTTACAGATGAAGAAACTGAGGCACAATGAAGCAAAGTAATTTGTCTAAGGACACACAGCTAAGAGATTGGAACTTGGATTTCAATCCAAATAATCTGACTCCATAGTTCATGATCTTAATCACTGAACTATTTGCCTTTCTTAGATGGAAATGAAAAAAGTAGATGAAGATATACTTAGAGATAGAATCAAGAGGACTTGATAACGAATGGGCTATGGGTGGTGATGAAATGGAAGACGCAGAGGTTACTCCCATGTTTCTCCCTGAATCAACTAGAAGGATTCCATATTTATTGAAACAGAGAAAGACTGAAGGATACACAGATTTGGAATGCAGCTTGGCAGGTAGAGGCTAAGATGCCTGTCAGACATCCAAGTGAAGATATCCAGTAGGCTGTGGCCCATGTTGAATTACAGCTCAGGAGAGAGGTCTGGGCTTGAAGAGATCTATCTGGGAACCGGCAGCTTATTGGAAACCATGGTTGTGCTTTGAGTCAGCCCACAGACAATGCAGTACCTGACACGAAATGGGGGCCCAGTGATGCTGAATGCATTTGTAGAAGAGCCATGGATCTTTGGATTTGCTGTGCACCATATATAGTACAGACTCCTACTATTCAAAGTTTATCTTTCTGGATGTTAGATGGTTAATAATATCCACTCGAAACAATCTCACTCCTCAGATGTTTCCAATGAAACTACTGTGAAAGAAAAACACTCTGAGAACTCCCCTGGTGGTCCAGTGGTTAAAACTTCGCCTTCCTATGCAAAGGGTGTGGGTTTGATCCCTGGTCTGGGAGCTAAGATCCCACATGCCTTGAAGCCAAAAAACCAAAACATAAAAGAGAAGTAATATTGTAACAAATTCAATAAAAGCTTTAAAAATGGTCCACATCAAAAAAGTCTTAAAAAAAAGACAAACACTCTGAAAAATATCCATTTTGAACATGTCCATGAACAGTTAAAACTGTCCGTTTAATGAGTAGCCCTAATGATCTGTATTCTTAGTTTGCTAAGAGATAAACATTTTTTTTTCTTTTTAGTTCTAGAACTCCCCAGTATTATTAACCAGGATAGTGGGTATTGAAAACAATAACTTTTCTTACCTTTCACATCTTAATAACCTCATGTTTTAAGATAGTTTGGACATTTTAAAATTTAGAATAACTTTAAAGAAGAATTGAAAGAATATTATAAAGAACTCCCATGCATTCGAAATGCAGATTCACCAGTTATTAGCATTTTGCCACATTTGCTTTATCATGCCTTCTCCCTCTATATTATACACATAGTATTTCCCGGACCTTTTTTGAGAATATGTTGCAGACATCATATTCCTTTAGTCCTAAATACTTAAATATGTATTTCCTAAAAATAAGCTCATTCTCATGTATAGCTATAGTACAGTGCTTAAATTCAGGAAATAACAGCATCTTCATAATACCATTTTATAATTTGCAATCTGTATGCAAGTTTCTTCATAGCAATCTGTCCCCCATTCCCACACCCCCTCCAGTAGAGGATCCAACCTAAGATCATGCATTTCATTTAGTCATCATGTCTCTTTAAATCTCCTTTAGTTTGGACAGTTCCTCAGCCTTTATTTGTATTTCAAGATGTAATTTTTGAAGAAAATAGATCGATGTTTTATAAAATGCTCCTCACTTTAGGTTTAGCTGATGTTTTCTCAGGATCAGATTCAGGTTATGCACTTTTGGTAGGAATTCTATATAAGTTACAGTTATATTTAAAAAAGTATTTTATTGGAGTGTAGTTGATTTACAATATGTTAGTTTCAGGTGTACAGCAAAGTGAAGCAGATATATATATATATATATATATATATATATACACACACATATATATATGTATATGTGTGTGTGTATCAGAGATATATATATACACACACACATATATACATATATGTGTGTGTGTATCAGATATATATATATACACACACACATATATATACATATATGTATATGTGTGTGTGTGTGTGTGTGTGTGTGTATCTATCTATCTATCTATCTATATATATATATGTATATCTGATATATATCCCCCTGGTAACCATAAGTTTGCTTTCTACATCTGTAACTCTATTTCTGTTTTGTAGATAAGTTCATTTTTGCAGTTAGGGGTGTATTATTCCCAGTGCACCACATCAGGAGGCAAATGATGCCAGTTTACTTGATTATTGGTGATGCTAAGTTTGGTCACTTGGTTAAAGTGGTACTTGCCAGACTCTTCAGAATAAAGTTGTAATTTTCCCTTTATAATATTAAGTAATCTGAAAGAGTTAAATTTTAGCATAAAGCTTTTCCCCTAAAAGCTACATCTACAACTCAAAACCTGGTTTGTTAATTGCCAGATCCCTAGGAAGAAAACGCACTAGGAATCTAGAAGCAAGTTAACTGAACCTGGCACGGGACCAGTATTAATTTGTTCAGCTTCTAAGAAGCATTTGTCTAAATCTCTCAGTCACACCATGGGGTTAAGCTGGCAGGGTGGCGGCACCAGATCACATTCCTGATGTGGTTCCAGCCCGTTCTCGAAGACAGAAGAAAACATCTGGTCTTTGTACCACCCCTACCCTACTTTCCCTCACAACAAAAGTCTAAAGAGAGGCTCTCTGATTATTATTCAGTATACATCCACATTATTTTACATAAATTACCATGGCCTTATCTTCCCCTTTCATAAAGATTTTAATATTCCTAGTATCCTGGAATTGGGTATTGTCTTTTTTCCTTGTCTCTTACTCCCAACACTTATCAATCTTCGAATGCCAAAACAGGTCTTAAAACATCAAGAATCTATTCATATATTTTTGAAGAAATGTGCAACAAAGCTTGTTTTCATTTTATTCTTGAGTTAAATGGTTATCCTCTTGGACCTATTATCATCAGTTTTAACACAAATTCTGTAACAGCCATAAAAACATGAAAACTAACATACTTGTGTAAGGCTTTATGCATATTTTTATTTTATAAATTTCTAATGAGTCATCCAGTATGAATGTTGGCAGACAAACATAAAATAGAACAGTTCTGTGAGTTTTCATACTCTCATAATATTAGGCCACATTTTCTCTTGTTCCACATCTGCTCAGAGATTACAACAAGTTTACCAAAATTCCTGCTGTATAAGGACTGCTCTAAATGACAGAGATTTCAGAGAGAATTCCCTTTAAGCATGAATATTCAAATAAGACATTCGTGCTTAATCCGCTCCCATAAAAATTGGCTTCTTTGTCCTGTATTTCTGGCTGCTTAACCCTCAAATGAGCTCCACTGCGTTAAAAATAATTATAGAAAATGTATTCCATTCAATCATATTGTCTCCATGATTGACCTCCAAGGTAATGGAATGGATCAGAAAATAGAAAGAAAAGTATATCTCATGCTCTTTAGTAGTGTAACAAATCTGGTAACAATCAATTGCCTTATACACTATTAATAAATTAAAAAATATTTACTATCCATATTGAAACAGGAACCTCACCTCATTTGGTCAAGTACTGAGGCTGGACACTTCAAAAATATACATTGCTGACAAGAAAGACTAATCCTAGACCAATAGTAGGTTGAATGCTTTGAGTGCTCTTAGAATACCTTTCAACTAAATCAAAACTACAGAAAATTTTTGTGGCCTTGAATACATTGAACTTTATAATAAATTATAAGAAATTTTCTTGCCCGACATGGTTTTAGACTCTCTTACAGTGTTCAATTGCAACAAGACACTTTTCCTGTGGGGGGATATTGAAAGACCCTAATAATTTTATAGTGTTCCCATTATTTTCCCTTCATGGAAAGAATATCAACCAATTTCAAACTGACCTCAAACATTATTTAAAACTAAGTCACAGAGGGTATATTAGTTAGGGTAAAGGCTAAGGTCTTATAGCAAAGAAACTGAATAATACTGTAGCTTCTGCCTCAGTAATTCTGCTATTGATCCCATCTAGAGTATCTTTAATTTCTTTTATTGTGTTGTTCATCGTTGCTTGTTTCCTCTTTAGTTCTTCTAGGTCCTTGTTAAATCTTTCTTGCATTTTCTCTATTCTATTTCCAAGATTTTGGATCACCTTTACTATCATTATTCTGAATTCTTTTTCAGGTAGACTGCCTATTTCCTCTTCATTTGTTAGGTCTGGTGCGTTTTTATCTTGCTCCTTCATCTGCTGTGTGTTTTTCTGTCTTCTCATTTTGCTTATCTTACTGTGTTTGGGGTCTCCTTTTTGCAGGCTGCAGGTTCGTAGTTCCCGTTGTTTTTGGTGTCTGTCCCCAGTGGCTAAGGTTGGTTCAGTGGGTTGTGTAGGCTTCCTGGTGGAGGGGACTAGTGCCTGTGTTCTGGTGGATGAGGCTGCATCTTGTCTTTCTGGTGGGCAAGTCCACGTCTGGTGGTGTGTTTTGGGGTGTCTGTGGACTTATTATGATTTTAGGCAGCCTCTCTGCTAATGGGTGGGGTTGTGTTCCTGTCTTGCTAGTTGTTTGGCATAGGGTGTCCAGCACTGTAGCTTGCTGGATGTTGAGTGAAGCTGGGTGCTGGTGTTGAGATGGAGATCTCTGGGAGATTTTCACCATTTGATATTATGTGGAGCTGGGAGGTCTCTTGTGGACCAGTGTCCTGAATTTGGCTCTCCCACCTCAGAGGCACAGCACTGACTCCTGGCTGCTGCACCAAGAGCCTTTCAGCCACACGGCTCAGAATAAAAGGGAGAAAAAGAAGAAAGAAAGAAAGAAAGAAAGAAAGAAAGAAAGAAAGAAAGAAAGAAAGAAAGAAAGAAAGAAAGAAAGGAAGAAAGAAAGAAAGAAAGAAAGAAAGGAAGGAAGGAAGGAAGGAAGGAAGGAAGGAAGGAAGGAGGGAAGGAGGGAAGGAGGGAAAGAAAGAAAGAAAGAGAAAGAGAGGAAGAAAGAAAAAGAGAAAAAAGAAAGGAAGGGGCTCTTTATGGATGAACAGAGAAGTGTGGCAGCTTCTATACCTTGGATCAAGTCACCAATCTAGGTTTCAACAGACCGTGTTGCAAACCTGCCATAGATGGCGAAATCTTGTAGGGATGAGGGGAAATCGGTCAAGCCTTAGATGACTACATGGGCAGGTGGGATGGACTTGGAAGACCACTAGAGACAAAAGCAAATTGCTTGATCCCCAATTCTCCCTTTCCCAGTGTCCTTGATTTCTTTTGAGTAAGCTGCAGTGGATGTGGAGCTGAAAAAGAGAGAAATCTTACTGCATCACATATTATTGTAGGAGTGGATTGCAGGGTTCTACCAGAGTTAAATGTAAAGATGAATAAAAAAGTATCTGTAATTGCAGTATCCAAACCTTCCTAGCTTAAGTACTGTTTGTCAAAGACTGTGAGGGTCTGAGATTTTACTGTACTTGCAAGCTAACAAATTAGCCTGCCACAGTTTCATGGATGTTGGTAGAAGACACAGAACTCATGGATCAGAGATGAAGGGCAGTTTCTTACTTGCAGCAAGAGCAGTAGCCAGGGAAGCAACATATTTGCATTGGTTCCCCAAGCCCCAATTCCCACAGGATGATACAAAGAGGGCAGATGGTGCCTGAACATGCAATGGGTTCTGTTCCAGGAAAATAACACTGAGCTTAGAGGGAAACCAAATATTTTATAATGGGCTGTAACCAAACCTTTTGTTTGGTCCAAGTAGAGAAGCTATCTCTATCTTCCAAGGCTGTTTGCTATACAAACATCCTTGAAAAGATGGTCTGAGTACTATTAGTTGGGAAGACAGTCAGTGCATCTGCTTGTAAGATGTGAGGAAGTATTACAGACCCATGGAAAATTGTTCCCCAATACTGATGCCCCAAAATGCAGAAGCTAAAACAGCAGTAGGGGTTGGGGACAATTACAGATGAATATAAACTAAAGCTGTAGTCTAGACTACAATTGTTAAAGTTAGCAGGCAAAGACATTAAAACACCATTATAAATATATTAAAATAATTTACGGGACAGAATGGGTATAATGTGTGAAGAGATAGGGCATTTTAGAGAGAACTGGAAACTCTGAATAAAAACCAAATGTTATCAAACCAAGTTATCAAATTTTAGTTAATTTCTGAACTAAAAAAAAAAATACTGAATGGGCTCACACTAGATTGGACATTGCCAAAGAAAAGATCAGTGCACTTAATACCATTCAAATAAAAATTATCCAAATGAAGTGGAAAGATTCAAAACCGTTTCAGAAGAGTGACCTGTAGGATAATATGAAGCAGTTCACAGTAATGACGCATTTGGATTACAAGAGGAGAGGAGAGAGAAAACGGGGCCAAGAATTTTCCACATATGATGAAAATCATTAGTTCGTGGATCCATGAGGATTAACAAACTCCAAAGAAAACCAGACCTAGAAAATCTGAGTCAAACTGCTAAAAACCAGTTAAGACAAAGAGAAAATCTTTAGGGTAACCAGGAAAAACAGCCAAACAATAGAGAAAAACAACAAAGCCCAAACTGAATCTTAGAGGATTAATAAGATTGATGTACTCCTAGCAAAACTGATGAAGGTTAAAACGAAAAACAAAAAACCTTACAAATTATTATTAGCGGGAGTGAAATTTAGACATAACTACAGATCTCAGACATTGAAAGTATTAGGAGAATATTATGAACAACTCTGTGTCAAGGTATTCAATAACCTAACTGAAAAGGACAAATTCCTTGAAAGATACAACTTGTAAAGCTTGTGTAAGAAGTAGAAATTACAGATAGTCCTTAAAATATAAAGAAAAAATTAGAGAAATTACATTACCTGATTCCAAGATTAACTATAAAGATACAGTAATCAGGATAGCATGATGTTAAACTAAGGATATGGAAATAGATCTACGGAACACAGTAGTTTGGAAATGGATCCACATTTTTTCAGTCAACTGATTTTCAACGAAGACACCATAGCAATTCAATAGATAAAATGATAGTTTTTCAACAAATGGTGCTGGAAGAATAAGAGAACTGTATGAGAAAGATGAGTACCAATCTCGACAATATACCATACACGAGGGCTTCCCTGGTGGCGCAGTGGTTGAGAGTCCGCCTGCCGATGCAGGGGACACGGGTTCGTTCCCCGGTTTGGGAGGATCCCACATGCTGCGGAGCGGCTGGGCCCGTGAGACATGGCCAATGGGCCTGCGTGTCCGGAGCCTGTGCTCCGCAAAAGGAGAGGCCAAAAAAAAAAGAGGTCCGCGTACCGAAAAAAAAAAAAAAAAAAAAAAAAAAAATATATATATATATATCATACACAAAATTGATTCAAAATTGGAGAATATCTTTCTGACTTTGGGACACTCAGATTTCTATTTTATTTATTTATTTATTTTACATCTTTATTGGAGTATAATTGCTTTACAATGGTGTGTTAGTTCCTGCATTATAACAAAGTGTATCAGTTAGACATACACATATGTTCCCATATCTCTTCCCTCTTGCATCTCCCTCCCTCCCACCCTCCCTATCCCACCCCTCCAGGCGGTCACAAAGCACCCAGCTGATCTCCCTGTGCTATGCGGCTGCTTCCCACTAGCTATCTACCTTACGTTTGGTAGTGTATATATGTCCATGCCTCTCTCTCGCTTTGTCACAGCTTACCCTCCGCCCTTCCCATATCCTCAAGTCCATTCTCTAGTAGGTCTGTGTCTTTATTCCTGTCTTACCCCTAGGTTCTTCATAACATTTTTTTCCTTAGATTCCATATATATGTGTTAGCATACGGTATTTGTCTTTCTCTTTCTGACTTACTTCACTCTGTATGACAGACTCTAGGTCTATCCACCTCATTACAAATAGCTCGATTTCGTTTCTTTTTATGGCTGAGTAATATTCCATTGTATATATGTGCCACATCTTCTTTATCCATTCATCCGATGATGGACACTTAGGTTGTTTCCATCTCTGGGCTATTGTAAATAGAGCTGCAATGAACATTTTGGTACATGACTCTTCTTGAATTATGGTTTTCTCAGGGTATATGCCCAGTAGTGGGATTGCTGGGTCATGTGGTAGTTTTATTTGTAGTTTTTTAAGGAACCTCCATACTGTTCTCCACAGTGGCTGTATCAAGTTACATTCCCACTAGCAGTGCAAGAGGTTCCCTTTTCTCCACACCCTCTCCAGCATTTATTGTGTGTAGATATTTTGAAGATGGCCATTCTGACCTGTGTGAGATGATATCTCATTGTAGTTTTGACTTGCATTTCTCTAATGATTAATGATGTTGAGCATTCTTTCATGTGTTCGTTGGCAGTCTGTATACCTTCTTTGGAGAAATGTCTATTTAGGTCTTCTGCCCATTTTTGGATTGGGTTGTTTGGTTTTTGTTATTGAGCTGCATGAGCTGCTTGTAAATTTTGGAGATTAATCCTTTGTCAGTTGCTTCATTTGCAAATATTTTCTCCCATTCTGAGGGTTGTCATTTGGTATTGTTTATGGTTTCCTTTGCTGTGCGAAAGCTTTTAACTTTCATTAGGTCCCATCTGTTTATTTTTATTTTTATTCCATTTCTCTAGGAGGTGGGTCAAAAAGGATCTTGCTGTGATTTATGTCCTAGAGTGTTCTGCCTATGTTTTCCTCTAAGAGTTTGATAGTTTCTGGCCTTACATTTAGGTCTTTAATCCATTTTGAGCTTATATTTGTGTATGGTGTTATGGAGTGATCTAATCTAATACTTTTACATGTAGCTGTCCAGTTTTCCCAGCAACACTTATTGAAGAGGCTGTCCTTTCTCCACTGTACATTCCTGCCTCCTTAATCAAAGATGAGGTGACCATATGTGTGTGGGTTTATCTCTGGGCTCTCTATCCTGTTCCATTGATCTATCTTTCTGTTTTTGTGCCAGTACAAAGCTACAGTAGTATAGTCTGAAGTCAGGGAGCCTGATTCCTCCAGCTCCGTTTTTCGTTCTCAAGATTGCTTTGGCTATTCGGGGTCTTTTGTGTTTCCATACAAATTGTGAAATTTTTTGTTCTAGTTCTGTGAAAAATGCCAGTGGTAGCTTGATACAGATTGCATTGAATCTGTAGATTGCTTTTGGTAGTAGAGTCATTTTCACAATGTTGATTCTTCCAATCCAAGAACATGGTATATCTCTCCATCTATTTGTATCATCTTTAATTTCTTTCATCAGTGTCTTATAATTTTCTGCATAGAGGTCTTTTGTCTCCTTAGGTAGGTTTATTCCTAGATATTTTATTCTTTTTGTTGCAATGGTAAATGGGAGTGTTTTCTTGATTTCACTTTCAGATATTTCATCATTAGTGTATAGGAATGCAAGAGATTTCTGTGCATTAATTTTGTATCCTGCTACTTTACCAAATTCATTGATTAGCTCTACTAGTTTTCTGGTAGCATCTTTTGGATTCTCTATGTATAGTATCATGTCATCTGCAAACAGTGACAGGTTTACTTCTTCTCTTCTGATTTGGATTCCTTTTATTTCCTTTTCTTCTCTGATTGCTGTGGCTAAAACTTCCAAAACTATGTTGAATAAGAGTGGTGAGAGTGAGCAACGTTGTCTTGTTCCTGATCTTAGTGGAAATGGTTTCAGTTTTTCACCATTGAGGATGATGTTGGCTGTGGGTTTGTCATATATGACCTTTATAATGTTGAGGCAAGTTCCCTCTATGCCTACTTTCTGCAGGGTTTTTTTCATAAATGGGTGTTGAATTTTGTCGAAAGCTTTCTCTGCATCTTTTGAGATGATCATATGGTTTTTATCCTTCCATTTGTTATATATGGCATATCACGTTGATTGATTTGCGTATACTGAAGAATCTTGCATTCCTGGAATAAACCCCACTTGATCATGGTGTACGATCTGTTTAATGTGCTGTTTGATTCTGTTTGCTTGTATTTTTGCATCTATGTTCATCAGTGATATTGGCCTGTAGTTTTCTTTCTTTGTGACATCCTTGTCTGGTTTTGGTATCAGGGTGATGGTGGCCTCATAAAATGAGTTTGGGAGTGTTCCTCCCTCTGCTATATTTTGGAAGAGTTTGAGAAGGATAGGTGTTAGCTCTTCTCTAAATGTTTGATAGAATTTGCCTGTGAAGCCATCTGGTCCTGGGCTTTTGTTTGTTGGAAGATTTTTAATCACAGTTTCAGTTTCAGTGCTTGTGATGGGTCTGTTCATATTTTCTATTTCTTCCTGATTCAGTCTTGGCAGGTTGTTCATTTCTAAGAATTTGTCCATTTCTTCCAGGTTGTCCATTTTATTGGCGTATGGTTGCTTGTAGTAGTCTCTCATGATCTTTTGTATTTCTGCAGTCTCAGTTGTTACTTCTCCTTTTTCATTTCTAATTCTATCGATTTGAGTCTTCTCCCTTTTTTTCTTGATGAGTCCAGCTAATGGTTTATCAATTTTGTTTATCTTCTCAAAGAGCCAGCTTTTAGTTTTATTGATCTTTGCTATCGTTTCCTTCATTTCTTTTTCATTTATTTCTGATCTGATTTTTATGATTTCTTTCCTTCTGCTAACTTTGGGGGTTTTTTGTTCTTCTTTGTGTAATTGCTTTAGGTGCAAGGTTAGGTTTTTTATTCGAGATGTTTCCTGTTTCTTAAGGTAGGATTGTATTGCTATAAACTTCCCTCTTAGAACTGCTTTTGCTGCATCCCATAGATTTTGGGTCGTCGTGTCTCCATTGTCATTTGTTTCTAGGTATTTTTTAATTTCCTCTTTGATTTCTTCAGTGATCACTTCGTTATTAAGTAGTGTATTGGTTAGCCTCCATGTGTTTGTATTTTTTACAGATCTTTTCCTGTAATTGATATCTAGTCTCATAGCGTTGTGGTCGGTAAAGATACTTGAAACAATTTCAGTTTTCTTAAATTTACCAAGGCTTCAATTGTGACCTAAGATATGATCTATCCTGGAGGATGTTCCATGAGCACTTGAGAAAAATGTATATTCTGTTGTTTTTGGATGGAATGTCCTATAAATATCAATTAAGTCCATCTTGATTAATGTATCATTTAAAGCTTGTGTCTCCTTATTTATTTTCATTTTGGATGATTTGTCCATTGGTGAAAGTGGGGTGTTAAAGTCCTCTACTATGAATGTGTTACTGTTGATTTCCCCTTTTATGGCTGTAAGTATTTGCCTTATGTTTTGAGGTGCTCCTATGTTGGGTGCATAAATATTTACAATTGTTATATCTTCTTCTTGGATTGATCCCTTGATCATTATATAGTGTCCTTCTTTGTCTCTTGTAATAGTCTTTGTTTTAAAGTCTATTTTGTCTGATATGAGAAGTGCTACTGCAGCTTTCTTTTGGTTTCCATTTGCATGGAATATCTTTTTCCATCCCCTCACTTTCAGTCTGTATGTGTCTCTAGTTCTGAAATGGGTCTCTTGTAAACAGCAAATATATGGGTCTTGTTTTTGTATCCATTCAGCCAATCTGTGTCTTTTGGTGGGAGCATTTAGTCCATTTACATTTAAGGTAATTATCGATATGTATGTTCCTATTCCCATTTTCTTAATTGTTTTGGGTTCATTATTGTAGGTCTTTTCCTTCTCTTGTGTTTCTTGCCTAGAGAAGTTCCTTTAGCATTTGTTGTAAAGCTGGTTTGGTTGTGCTGAACTCTCTCAGCTTTTGCTTGTCTGTAAAGGTTTTAATTTCTCCATCAAATCTGAATGAGATCCTTGCTTGGTAGAGTAATCTTGGTTGCAGGTTTTTCTCCTTCATCACTTTAAATATGTCCTGCCAGTCCCTTCTGGGTTGCAGAGTTTCTGCTGAAAGATCAGCTGTTAACCTTATGGGAATTCCCTTGTGTGTTATTTGTCCCTTGCTGCTTTTAATATGTTTTCTTTGTATATAATTTTTGACAGTTTGATTAATATGTGTCTTGGCATATTTCTACTTGGATTTATCCTGTATGGGACTCTCTGTGCTTCCTGGACTTGATTATCTATTTCCTTTCCCATATTAGGGAAGTTTTCAACTATAAGCTCTTCAAATATTTTCTCAGTCCCTTTCTTTCTCTCTTCTTCTGGAACCCCTATAATTCGAATGTTGGTGCATTTGATGTTGTCCCAGACGTCTCTGAGACTGTCCTCAGTTCTTTTCATTCTTTTTTCTTTATTCTGCTCTGCAGTAGTTATTTCCACTATTTGATCTTCCAGGTCACTTATTCCAGGTTCTTCTGCCTCAGATATTCAGCTATTGATCCCATCTAGAGTATTTTTAATTTCTTTTATTGTGTTGTTCATCGTTGTTTGTTTCACCTTTAGTTCTTCTAGGTCCTTGTTAAATATTTTTTGCATTTTGTCTATTCTATTTCCAAGATTTTGAGGCATGGACATATATACACTACCAAA